>NC_079163.1:69759446-70361321 GCF_947563725.1 Argiope bruennichi | reverse complement strand
TCTCGGAACCGGAGGGTTTCAGGTTTGAGACCCGATTCCACCGAAGAACCGTCGTGTAAGCGGGTCTGGTGCACGTTAAATCCGTCGGGGCCAAACGTCCACCCGCTGATGTAGTTTGGAAGTTTGGAGAGGGGGGTGTCAACTCAGGTGTCGTCCTCGTCATCTGATCACAATTCAAAATTACTAGGTCCGTCCCAAAATAGCCCTAATATTGCTTTAAAGTGGGACGTTAGTATAACTAAACTCAGAATTTCTCCCTTTTTAAAATCAAGCTCATTCATATAGAGTATGTTTCTAAATGTTTTAATTTCTATTGCCGGAATCATATTAATCCATAATATGGTTAATGTTTTTTTTAATGATTATTTTACATTTTTTCTTTTATTATTGGTCCTTTTCTTAAACATGCTTCATCTCTTTAAATTTATTGAATTTTATTATTTTATTCTTGTAGTTGCATATAACTAGCATATATTAGCAATTTGGTTTATTTATTTACAATCAGAATTTTACTTTCATTCTTTTAAAAATACAAGGTCGGGAATATTTTAATGTTAGGTCGGCAGTATCAAAAGAAAACATTGTTAAATATTCAGTAATTAGAAAGACATTATTTTGCATTTTTAGTTCTATAATAATGGAAAAGTTCTACTCTTTTAATTTTTTCTCCCTGTGATATTAAAAACCAATTCTAACAGTGAATCGCTTGGAGCTTTTTCTATTATACCCATTATGAGGAAGTTGCATTACAAAAGACAAAAATGGTCATAAAGTGGGAAATTTTTTGGAAATCTTCGAGCTGGTGGAGAAAGCGAAAAGCAGATGCTTTGCATTATTTCATACGAGGATAGTGACCCGAAATTGCCGCGGTGGCCTGGCGGTAAGGTCTCGGCTTCGGAACTGGATGGCTTCACGTTCGAAACCAGATTCTACCAAAGAACCGTCGTGTAAGTGTGTCTGGTACCCGTTAACTCAGTCAGGGTCAAACGTCTTCTGGCTGGTGTGGTGTGGAAGTTTGGAGAGGGGAGATGCCATACCAGGTCGTCGTCCTCATCATCAGACAGAGGTTTAAAATTACTAGGTCTGTCTCAAAATAGCCCTTGTGTTGCTTTAAAATGGGACGTTAATATAACTAAACTAGTGAACCTACATTGTTGAAGACCTTTAGCAGAACAGAAATTAGAACTTTTATCAAATTTATTAACGAACATGCATAGCTCTCCGTCACTTGCAATTAAAAAAAATTCATGACTAAGAACATTTAAGGTGAATAACGCTTCAAGAGAATATTTTAAATATTTAATGAGACTTTCCCGTGGATTGTTTTTACTGTGGTTTCCTGAGGATTAGGTTTTTTTCAGGATCTTTCCCCTTTTTTTTTTATAATTTAATATCCAACAGGTGAATGAATATAGCAATAAACCTTGAAGTATTGTCTCTTAAACAAGAATTAAGGAAGTATATCCTCTTTCTTACCAATATATGTTGATAAGAATCAAAATAACCAATAAAATTTATTCATTGTATGTAAAGTTCTCTTAACAGTTGAGCACAATATCTATATAAGATTTTCTAATATCTAATAAGATTTCTTATAATCTAATAAGATAATACTAAGAAGATAAGAGAAATCTAATAAGATAAATAAAATAATCTGAATTTTATCACATTTTTGTAATATCATTTCAATAAATATTTTTCATAGTATCATGATAGAACATTCTTTCTGAAACTATTGATTCAAAGCAAACATTATAAAATCTCAGTGACATCAAAACTAACATTACTTCAAAATTCAAATGGTAACCAACACACAAAATTATCCATTGGATATCGTTCATTAATATTTTAAAATCTATACAGCACGAAAACAATTTTTCTTTGAAATAATGTAACTTTGTAGATATATAGAAAACACTTGCTCAGTAAAATAATAAAACTCATCCTGGTAAGTTAGTCCAGTATTTTTATAAATATTCTAATAAACAGAAATCTGAAGCAGAATTAGAGGTCCTAATAAATTAAATTGTGATATGAAAATTTTCGGAATTGTTCGTTACCGGATGTATGAAATCTTTTCAGCTTCGTTTTATAACATGTATTAGAAATGATTCTTTTAGTTTTGCAAATTAATTTTATGGGTTTTTCAGCATAAATTAATTTAAACTGCATTATTAAAAATTTCCGAAAACAGAAAGATCATGCTTAATATTGGAGACATCTTGTGAAAAAAGTGTTAAACTATGTCGTAACTATGTGAAACACAGATGGAGAAGTTAATACAGAAACGTGAGAAAATAATTGAAATTATTAATTCTACGAATCCATAATAGTCTTTTATTTGGAAAGAGAGACTTACAGAGAATCAAAGGCTACTGAATAGAGAATTCAGTGATATCTCTTCCCTATTCACTGGGACAAACTTTGCTACCTTGCGGGTTCTGGAAATTCAAGAATTATGACCCTATTTCTATTTAGTACCGCGATATAAATATCCTTCTAAAGAATTGTACGTGACATCACTCCTTGTTGAGATACTATATAAGGTGAGACGCTCAGACGAGGGACTGAATTCTCTTATTGGAATGTTGATTGGTTTGCGAGTTGGAGACGTCGAGTGCCGTTGTATTGTCGCTGTTATTTAATTAACAATTTTCTTATTAATACCTACAAGTGCTGCTCTTCGTGAATACGTCGACTGTGTTTCGCGTTTTCTTGTTTAATAAAGCATCATTTTTCTTTATCCAAAGTGTTAGATTTCTTTCACGTACATTTACCCGCTGATTTCCATAGCAACATATAGAATTTTTTTCAATAAAATTGTAATTCAAATGTAAATTTACATATATATTTACATTTCAATGACAATAATTAGAGATATATATTAATCAAATATTTAAAAAAAATGGAATTTGCTTGAGCAAAAGAATGATTTTTTTCCCTTATATTAAGTTGTAATGATTATAGTTACAGATGTTATTTTGGGAAAATAGCCTTTTTTTTTGTTGAAATTTATAAATATTATCCAGTGACATTATTCTGAGTCTGAGCACTAAAGTTTTCATTTCCATGGATATACTTTTTCCATGTCCTTTTTTCATAATGTTTTATTTTAAAACTAAACTTGGTTAGATACTCTTCTCAGTCAATGTGAAATATCCTAGATCACTAGCCAACTGAAATTTCTATCATAACATGTGTTCGCTCTGAGACAGAATAGCAATATCAAATAGTAAAATTGAATCATGTTTTTAAATAAATCTGAAAGCATAGTTAAAAAATATAAAAGAAAAGCTATGCTATATTGATTTAGTGGGTTTTATTATGGAACAATTTTTTACTAACTTCTGGCTTTTCAAATTCAAACCGAAAGAAAAAAATCGAGCTGAAGTATGCAAAAAACAAATGAAAAGGTAGCTTAAAATGAACAATAGCAAATGCAGCTGCGGCAATAATTAGAGAATACTCACCAACGGTTGCTCTGGATTTTTCAAGTTCGGCTAGAATTCGGTTATCTTGTTCAATGCGAGCTAATATTCTATTTATTTCAGTATCCATGGGGGCACTCGATTCTCCTCTGTTCTGAGTTTCTATGTCGCGAGCAACCTCGGATACTATTGGACCTTCAAGTAGAAAAATTCAAAATCATTTATTGAAAAATTCTTATTAAATAGAAAAAAATTGATTTCGCCAATAAATTTTAGAAAGCAATTTATTGCAAGATATTAGTGCTAATGAAATTTTTGGTTTTTAATTTTGTTAACATTTCGAAAAAGCATTCTGAAGATGAATAAAAAATATTTTTAATTATTTCTTACTTTTTAAACACAATAACATTAACTAAACCTTTTATTAGTGAAAGGTTAGCGAATAATTGAGTATTGAGTGATATTTCAGAGAATAACGTTTACATAAATATTGGTATTATTAGAGAAAATGATAAACTTCAGTAATTTTGAAATGATATATTTCATTACACTGAAAATGTTTTAATAAGTGAAGCAGATGCAGGACATTATATTTTGCTAAGTAATAATAAGAAATGGATCATTTTCTTAAAATTCTTGCAATGAATTAAATCTGAAATACAAAAGCAAAATCAATTAATAAATTGAAGCAAGCATATATATTACACCTTAAATATTGGAATTAGACGTATGCTTTCATTTAAATTTTCATTTTATAGAATAGACAATTGCATGAAACCGATTTAGCTTTTGTAGAGATTAATAATAAAACGTTATAAAAACTGCATTTTTATACGGTAACCATAGAAAAAAGATTTGAATATGTAAAATGTCTTTTTTTAACTTTCATCTATAACCAAACAAAATTCCTTGTTTCTGGGTATAAAATTTCCAGATATGTGTTTATTTCTAAATATAGAAGGGCTTTACATAAACGGAGACCTTTCTTTCAAAAATAAAATCTATTCAATAGGGAAAAATTGACATTTACTAATATTTATATCATCATCAAATGGCGCTGATATGATAACACACACACACACACACACACACACACACACACACACACACACACACACACACACACACACACACACACACACACACACACACACTGCTAGCTTTTAATTGTTGAGAGTTATAACTCCGACTTTATAATGAAGTGAAAAAATTGAATGTTGCAAACATTTCAAAGGAGTAGTACATAGCTAAAAAGAAAATTATTTTCTTCCAATTGTACATAGAAGTTTTACATTAAGTGTTTCTAAAAATCTATGTATTTCGGGAACGAAGAAAGTTTTGAAATGTTGATTATTTATGCTGCACGTAATTGGAATGCTGACCTAGCTGCAAAAGAATGCAAATGCTGTTTTCCGAATGCATAGAATTCTTTTAGGAAATGCATTTGTAGAGCAATTCATGGAATGCGAATTGCAGGATTCTTACTTCCTCGGGAATAAATGAGAAAGATAACGCATTATATAAATAATACAAATATTGATATTCTTTTTTTTTTCAGAAGCTATCTTCATGCTAGTATACGAACAATTGGATGAACTTATTATTCATATAATAGCAGGATTTCATCAAATCCGAAATCAACATTTCAGAAACGACCATATAAAGAATACTTCAGCTTAATAACTAGCATTGATACAGCATTCGTGGACTCCAAGGACAGTTACAATCAAATAATGATTGACATTTAGAGTGGGCCCTTCCTAAGATAGAATTTTGTCCTTCTTTCTTGAAAAATGCAATTTTGTCAGATTGATATCTTTGTAAAAGAGATGGAAATATCATATTTAGAAGAATAAAAATCCATTCTCCATTATGAGAGGTTCATCACCACTGGTAATCTTTACTGTAGTATTTTGAATGGTGACTGATATATTCATTTAGTTTTAAAAGATATTGTGTCTGAACTAGAGGTTAGTTTTTTTTGGAAATGGTTGCAATCAAATAATGCCGCACCTGCCACACATCAGCTGAAAGGCGATGGGTAAATACAGAATTTCCTGAAAAGAGGATTGGTTTATAAGAACTCCTCCTATATGACTTGATACATTTGGACTTTTATTCATGGGGCTTGTTTTGGTTTTCTGTGCATAAAATAACTTCTATGGACATAACAGATCTTTAGCTAGCTCGTCTTTTCGCTTTAGAAATTAGAAAGCCAGTTCTGAGGCCTCAAGCGATGAAGTGAATTGTAAATACACAAACGTTTTAGAAGAATGCAGTAGCATTGTATAGGTGTTGAAGAGGCTCACTTTGAACCTGTTCATAAACACTTCAATTAATGATTTATCTGACCAAGTTTAAAAAATTTACCAAGTGTTAATTAGTGCATTGTTATTTTTTGATTCAAAGTTTTTAGGAACCTATTGCGATGTGTGTATTATCCTTGAAATGTATTACGAAAGACTCTTTCAAACACCAGTCTCAGCTATGAAAAAATGATCTACCTTTTAATATCTCTTCAAATTTTGTTGGCAAAATTAAGAAACTTTGTATGCTTATAGGTGAGTGTAAGAAGAGCATTTTATTTAGTGCTTGTTTTTTCTATGGAGGCCATTAAAAATTTTATTTTTGTAATTTTTTATAATCAGTCAATAACAAAATCTGCAGAATTAGAATTATTTTTATATAATTGCCTCTTAATTAATGAAGCTATGCAATTAGAAGTATATGTCTAATTGTAACATGCAAGGAAATAAAGATTTCTTTAACGCTTTAGGACACCTTATGAAGAACTCAACAGCTTAAAATTTTTCAAATTTGGTTCGTTTATTTATCAGGTCTACATTTCATTTTTATTAATTTAAAGTATTTTAGAATGGAGCCTATCCGTGACTTTATTCAACTAAAGTATTGAAAAAATATTGTTTCCAAGATAGAAATTTAGTTTATTTAAATAGACGCGAGTGGCAAAACTAAATGATTATCAACCGTTATAATCAAATTTCATGTTCAAGAATAATTAAATATTTTGAAGAAATAAAACTGTCGACCAATTATATTCACTGCATTACATGTAGAAGCAGCATAAAGAAGTACTTACAGCATTCATGATTTTTTTAAAAATCTGAATACAGAAATTTCATTCAGGATTTGCTTCTTTTTCTTTAAAAGATAAAACAAATTTCATAAAATTTTAGAAATTGATCATTTTTTTTCAATTAATTACACTGGTCTGCTATAAAAAAGCGTTAGTTAACCAATATATGATTCTGACAGTTTTTTGAATGCTAATTTCAAAAAATGATCAAAAAATTTCATAATTTTTTTTCAAAAATTAAAAAATTTGATTTTTTATAGCAACCAATCAATTGTGTTGCAATCTATTAAGAAAGAGATAGTACTTAGTGTCAGAAGTTGTCATTACTTCGTCATGTATAAATATATATCATAAAGAAAATGTGTGGAGATTCGTGTCAAAAAAAAAAAAAAACCCTCAAAGCAGTGTTTCTGAATAACGGCAGTAAGTATACTTCTGTGCCATTATTGTGTTCTATGTTACTGAAAGAATGTTACAAGAATTTATCCTCGGCTTTGAAATATAATGATCTGGATGGATAAATATCCAAAGATATGAAAATACTTTCCATGGTTTTGGGAAAATAAGCAGGAAGCACCAAGTATCCAGGCTTCTTGTGTGAATGAGATAGTCGGGTTAAGAAAAAAAAAACCCTCACTGGATCAAAAAGGAGTGGTGGCATAGGAAAACGTTAAAACCCGGTATAAAAATGTGGAAAAGAGAAGTTAAGTTGATCCTAGTAAAATCTCTTTGTCTCCAAATCCTATCAAGCTTACAATGAGCCTTGTAAATTGCAGTATATTGCTCCTGTTGTTTTAGTTACTTAGCCTAATTGGTGTTTTCTACTTTGCGCCGACTACAGAAAGCTGAGTTCTGTTACTAAAACCGATGGCTTATCCTCTTCCAAGAATATACAAACTCCTCTCTATAGTCATGCATACACAAGTCCATTGTTTGAAAAATTAAATATTACGATGTGAAAGCGTTGCTGTCACAGACAGAGACAAGATAACCTTAACCTATTCATTCGGTTTATCAGCATGTTCTTTGGATTGAAAAATGAGCCATCAACTTTGCAAAGATTTATCAATTTAAAAACGATTCCCAGGATGAAACTATATTATCCTACTTGGATGATATAATTATAGTTTCTCAAATACTTGAAGAAGACTTAGAAAATCTGATAAAAGTCTTTAAAATATTAAAACAGTATAAATTACCAGCAAAACGAGGAAATGTAACTTTCCATACTCAAAATTTAAATACATGGTACACTTTATCACTTCGAATAGCATATAAATGCTGATTTTGACAAAATATCTGCAACTCCGAATATTCCTGAATACAAAAGTGTATAGTCTTTTCTACAAAATTGTAGATGGTACCGATACTTTATGCCAAATTTCTCTAAATTTCTAGACCTTATAGTAAACTAACTAAGGCGGCATCTCCTTGGAAGTGGGGATAAGAGAAACAAAATACTTTTAATATGTTGAAACAAGTATTAGTTTTCTTCCTGTTCTATGTTGAAACAAGTATTAGTGTGATCTTACCAAACAATCATCGAAAGTTTTGCGTTTTCCCAGAGAGCTTTGTTAGATGAACCTATCGGGAATATTTAATAAAGAAAAGCATTCTATATCGCTACTTCTAAGGTGCTGATAACAAAAAAGCACAATGTGTTGTTCCATCTAATGAAATACTTAACTTAATAAAGCAATGTCAAGTTGCATCTACTGCCGGCCACTATGATGACGAAATAAATAATAAGTGAATCTCACAGAATTATTACTGGACTGGAATAGGGTCCTCTATTATTGGTTATTTTAAGAAATATCCGGAAATGTGCCCGATATAAACAAACCAATTTGAAACCTGTAGGACTGCTAAGAACTCCTATCCCATCACAAAGATTTGATACTCTATTGATCGATTCAGATCAATAACCAAGGAAACGAACTAAAAACATTGAATACTTATCAATGAAAATGAGTATCTAATGTTGGAGATTGTGTTATATGATGGAAAGAACTTCAATCAACGAATCAACTATTTCCACGAATCAACTATTGCAAAAAAGTGTGCCTCATAAAAGAAATATTTCTCAGATATGGCCTTCCCAGACAAATGATAAGAGACATTGATCCCTAATTTATAAACGCTTTTATTTAATAAGTTTGTTACATCTTTAAAATCTTTAAATCTGTGTCTCACACTGCTTATCACCCTCAAGTAAACCCAGAGGAACGCAAAAATTGCGACAGTAACTTCAATTAGCAATCCTAATGAACAAAGAACGAGGGACGAAAAAAACCCATCTATTCAATTTGCAATGAATATACATAAATGTGAAACTACAGGAGATAAATCTGCCTTTATACAATTCGCTCGTGAGCTCGCACCATTAATGATGTTATTAATGAGTTACCCTGCGTAACAGAACGCGTCCATTTCGTTCTTGATATAACACCGTACTTAAAAACTCTCAAACGAATAGATAGAATTGGGAAGCAAGATCTATGGAAACCAAGTTTGATCGTCATAGACGAGCATCATATTTTCCCCTGGAAAACAAGTATGCATTGACACACATTCTATTAGCAAAGCTCATTCAAAGCATATTGTCAAATTTAGGCCAAAAAGAAATAATCTGTATTTGATCCTTACCCAAAAGTTTCCAAAGAACATATGTAATATCACAACCTGATTCTTTTGAAGAACCCATTGCGACCTATCATATCTGCCTTAAATCCTGTTCAAAACAGAGACACTCAAATAGTAGTTTTGTTAAAGTGTTGAGGATATTAACCAAAGACTCATAATATCTCTCCACCTTCTGTAATGAGGTTACCTGCACAGATATCTATCTGTATTTGGTCGACTACGATACGACCGTCATTGTTAGATGTCAAAACGCTATGCAACCAGAGGAGAAAATTGTAAAGACGGAAATTCAGTAACTAGTCATATATAATTTCCGTAGCCACAAACTAGAAGTAAATAATCGCTTTGGGAATTTAACTGCAATTAACTCCAGATATCTAAAGTAGCGTCCACAGACGAAAAAATATCAGTGAAAACCAAGGAATGCCTAGAGCGCGGCTACAGAACTTTTCTCTATGTTTTAGTATAGTTTTATTTTTAAATTTAATGCTTGTACTTAAGTAACGTATTTATTAGTAAATAAAGGTTATACTAATCAGATTATTTTAAATGAACCCATAATGATCTCCACCACAATACTTAAATTTTACTAAGCAATATCTAATTTATACATACCTAATTACAAAGCACTACAAACCAAGAGAGTGTAATTTGAAAACAAAATGAGTTGCTATCGATTTTGCTGTTAATCGCATATATTATATTAATATATTCTTCCGTTCAACATCGGAAACTGTCAGCGGCACAGTGCAAGGTTCATGGTGAATTTCTCAGATTCGTAGCCAAATTTCGTTTTGTATGTTGGTCTGAGGTACATTTATTTTATCACCATGTATGCAATTTATCAATCGGCATGGCTAGGCTGTTTGATGAGTATCTCCCTGTTCAAGTACATACATCCTTTTTCCTATTCAAAATTTGGAGATTATCTCCAATAATGCTTTAAACAACGATTTTATGCTACTAAAATACTAAAGGTTAGAGTATGAATCGATATACTACATGAACGGATTACATTTGGATACTTTTTTTTTACTTTCTCGTATGCGCAGTATAGAGAAAATATTGTAACCGTCAAAAAATTAGAGCTCGAGATTTTGATGAAACTACGTTTCAGACTACCCTGAGTTCGAAAAAGGCATTTTCGGAAAATTTCCTTCCGTCTGCCTGCCTGTGACAAAGATAACTCGATACCTAGATGAAACTCGGTACACAGATTTAACATCTATAATGAAGACACCTGTCAAATTTTGAGCTAAATTCAATAACGAATTTATTGTTTGTCTTTATTTATTTTCAGAAATATGCATACTCAATAATTCAAAAACGAATACAACTTAAAAATATCAAATTTGGTATGGGATTTTGTGACTACAAGTGCAGTTTAGTGTCAAATCTTTGTTCCAATTGGCTGAGAAAAACTTGTCTAAACCACAAATTCGAGTTCCGAATTCTATTAATGGCCTGCCAGGGATTAATCGCCAAAGATGGCTTGATAGATTCAGTAAAAATGCTGAATTCACGCCAAAATTTAATATTTCGTAATTATTGTACGCCAATGCCATAAAAGGCATTCTCTGACACGACAACTTTATTAGAGAGTATGCGATAAAGTTTTGTGGAGATCACTCTCGTTAGCTTTGTCATTATCGTTAGCTTTGTCATTATCATTAAAACCCTAAAATCGAGTTAAGATGCCATTTTACCCTCTGAATTAAGATATCAGCTATAAGAGATGAAATATCTATGTATTTACAAACTGCAAAATTTGAGGATCAGAGGAATCAGCCTTTGATATAAAAAATAATTTAATTCAGATTATTTACTAAATTCATTTTAATGTATAAAAATATTTTTTTTATTTGTAAGAAATGGTTAAACCACATTGAACTCTAGTATTGAATGAATCCGATAAATCAAATTTATCCCACATATCAGTCAAATTCAAGCAATACTCAAATAGAATGAAATGCTGTACAAAATGCTACAATATTCACGATATTTTATAGCATTCAGAAGGCCAAACATCTGAAATATCGTACAATAAATTTGTTCTCATAAGAAGGAAACAATTTAGCACCACAACAGGGGTTGGCAGCATCATTTTGTTAATATATCGAGTGAAAAAGACTAGGAAGTGAAACAGACAGTTTACATTTGGTAACTGATTTTAAATCCCTCTTCTCGTCTTGCAGTCACTAAATCCTTTGCCATTAATTATATATGTTTTAAAATAGAAAAAGTATACACAATTTAAATAAAGTATTTTGAAAATAAATAAAATTTTCTTGTTTAATTTTTTTTTCTTTTTTTTGTATTCATAAAATGTACCAAAAAATAAATTCTATATTTCCACTGAAGGATCATAACCATAATATCTTCATTTCAGATTTAAAAAAGTAAATTTTTTCTAATACTCTCAGTCCTTTTCATGAAAAAGTTTTTTTTTAATGCATTAAGCCATTCTGTACTTTAAAACGCATTAAAAAAATGTCAACTGATAGATTAGAGCTTGCGTAGTGTCAAGGGAATAAATTTGTTTTATATAGAATGAATAGTTTATAAATCGTTTAGAGATAAAAAAAAAAAAAAAAAAAGTAAATTTTCCATTTATTCGGAATGTCATAAATTTTTAAGTTAAATGCCACCAGAACCAAACTGCGTGAATAACACGCGTAAGAATACATAATAAATTTATGGAATAAAATGTCAGCATATAAACTTTAGATTTTTCCTTATAAAATTTATTTTTTCCATATGTAATTAATAAACGTAGAGAGTACTGCTTTAATAATTTGCGAAACAGAAATGAAAACAAAATGGAACCATTTAAAATAAGATAAAGAATCATAAGAACTCTAATTTAATAACAATTTCATCATGCTCAGTTAGGTAAATGGGATAAATTTGAATAGTTATTTCTTTAGACACTTTTAAATTCCTTTTATTTATGAGCCTTTGTTTTTAAAGTTTTACGATAAGCCGATTGTAAAAAATCCTTCCTTAAATGGATGTTTTAAGGAATTTAAAAGATTACAAATGATTCTTGAAAGTTATTAAAAACTATAAGACATACATGGTGCCGCCCAAGATTAATTTCTTGTATAATTCTTTTAAAGTAAAAAATACTCTCCTATAAAATCTTATAATTACTTTTATCATCTACTGTTCTCTCTTTTTGCAGTACTAATAAAGAAATTTTTTTTTATTATCTGAATCGTTTTTAATTAAAGTTTAAATATAAGTTGAAGCAGGCGATTTTAGAAACCGCCGATAAATAAACGCCAAGAATAAAAAAACTTGAAAAGAAACTAAATCAATAGTTTTCCTGAAGCAAATTGATAATCCTCTTTGCTTCTAAAGTTTTCTCTAAGAGTTTTGCTCATGCGTTTTTGCGTTCGTACGTATTCTTGTTTGTCAACAATAAACATATATATATTTTTCATTTTCTCAAGAAAGATTTGCGATCCGAGTCTTCGTTTGAATATGAGCGATGTACTAATGCTTCCTTTTGGTCATCATTAAATTGCAACTTTAAAACAAATAAAATGCATTGTAAACAGATACGTGTTAACATAAAAGAGAAATTTAAAAATAGTGGCAGATAAGTTTAATTTTAATTTAGTTACAATAACGTCCCGTTTTAAAGCAACACTAGGGCTACTTTAGGACAGATCTCGTAATATTGAACCGCCGTCAGATAACGAGGACGACACCTGAGCTGGCACCCCTCTACAAACTTCCACACCACACCAGAGTGAAGAAGTTTGGCCCCGATGGATTTAATGTATACCAGACCCGCTTACACAACGGTTTTTCGGTGGAATCGGATCTCGAACCTGAAACCTTCTGGTTTTGAAGTCGAAACCTTATCACCAGGCCACCGCGGCCATGCAGAGAAGTTTAAAGTTGTTCAGAAAAGCAGTACCTACAAATTTTCTTATTTCAAAATCATTTGAGTTAAATCTTCTAAAAAATAATTATAACCGACAGAAAAATTGTATAAAAATAAAACTTTTACCTTGCAAAGGTAAAATTTATAAATTGATGATGGTGTACATTTTTTACCCGATAATTTTCTCCGAAGTTTCTGTCTGAAATACACGAAATATGAGTTACTTTTTCACTGGCTGAAGTGACTGCTCTTGGGGAACCATCTGTTTCATTTTCCAGCAAGGCTTTTGCTTTGTTTTTCTTCTCTCCGTTTCAGTGATTAACTTTGATCTGCTTTTAGATATTGCTAAATAACTACATTCAAGCAAATGATAGCCTTTTAAAAAGATAGGTATTAAAATAAAGCTGAAATTTAAAAAAATGGTAATAAATAATTTGAAAGTTAACATTAATTTTAATGCTTTTAAGATTTTTAAAGATTAATGACAGTTCAACGAAATAGTGTGGGAAAATTGAGTTGAAATCATTGAGATGATAAAATTTTAAATTTTGAGGAGATATCATGATAATATTATTTATTCCGAAGTTACTGCAAAAAGGGAAAATTTCGGTTAGTTTATAACTGATTGAATATTTAATTAATTTTCGCATTTTCAAGAGTTCACAGTATTGTTTCTGTTGTCTTAAAGAATAAGTGTGCCAAGGTTCGTTGAAGTCGATTCAGTAGTTTAGGAGTAGACGAGTAACATAAATACGTAGAAGGTGGCCCAAAAAGTGGAACAAGATTTTACTATTTTCCTAAATATTGCATCTATGTACATACTTCCAGTTACAAAGTATCATTAAATAAGATAGACAGTTGTATGAAAACAATTTGGCTTTTGTGGAAGTTGAATGGTAAAAAATTTAAACACTTAAATTTTTATAAGCCCAGAAAAGTATAAAAATGTTAATTAAAAAATATTTCTCATACATTAATCTATGCACACTCACTTACATAGTTTTACTTTCAAAAGTTACAGACATATGCTTACATTTTTTTCAGAAGAACTTATCACAAATTTACATGAAAGTATTTAAGAAATGTCAATTTATTCAGTACTAAAAACATGTTATATGCAAATATTTATCTAGCAGTACATTATTCAGTCACCATAATTCGACAAAACTTTGTTATTCACGAAAAATGTTGTTCACTTTGAAAGAAGAGAAACATGAGAAATTGAGCATTTAAAATTGCTGGAATGCTGAATGAGAATTAATGATATCTTTATATTTATATTTGATTTATTTTTAATTTTTTTAATATTATATTTGAAAGAATTAATGATATTTTTATAATTATTCCCTGTTAAAGAAAAACGAATCAAAATTTGCAGAAGAAGGGGAACAACGAATTTTAATATAAAATGAATTGCTATAATAGACACCGTTTTTAAAAATCAGGCATTCTGCGTCCACATCGTTTTCGGACTAGATCCATTAATACTATTAGAATAAATAATATCGCCCTTATTTTCTCCGTCGTTATTTTTTCCTTTGTCTCTTAAATGTTTTGAAAAATGAAAAAGTGAATAATTTTTTAAATGTAATTTAATTAATTTTATTAATGGATTTCTAATAAAAAATTTTTAGTCCAAATTTTTCTCCACAGTAACTATCTCATTTTAAAATAGTTATCTTGTCTATAGAACAGTTTCAAATATTGAAATTACATTAAAATTAAAACATAAGTGAATAACGTAGATAAAAAAAATTAATAAATTTTTAAAAATAGTTTTAATTTTTAAAAATCTGGAAATGTCTCTTCAGCATTTCAACCACTTGCAAGAACAACCAGAAGGGATTTTTAAAGAACAAGTTTTTTCCGAATTAGGTATAAACGAGATGAGAAAATACGAAAACCGCACAGACTGAATAATAAATATTTTGAACCAGAAATATTCTCAATAACTTTTGAATCTCATTTAATTTTTCTCAATCTCAAATAATGTTTGAGTCATTTCGGAGAGAATTAGCTACACACATTTTGAATAACTTTTGGGTCATTGCAGATAGAACTGATTACAAACATCTTTTTTTATTGAAAATAACATGGAAAAGGAATTTTATGGAGAATGTTTCCAAAATGAGAGCACAATAATGTAACTGCGTAGAAAGATGTTTGATGCAGGTTGCTTTTTCTACTTCTTGAAAAAGGGTTTCTTGTAAGCCATATTTTTTCTATGACCACAAAGAAAAATTAAATCCATTAATATCGTGTGTGTGAGATGACCAATTCAAAATCGTAAGTGATCGTAATCGTAGATAAACGAAAATTTGCATTTAATGTTAATGGCCGAAATCAATTTCTAAACGTCGAAGATTACTTCCGTTGAAATAACGCCGCATTTTCAACACAAAAAATAATTTTAAATATTTAAAATATGATTCTTCGGTTGAATATTATGTTTTGGAAGAAATTTGAATAAGAGTGGAAATAATACTAAGCAATTGTTTTAATAACCCTTCTCAATGTATATACTCATAGCGACATCTAGTGAGACTCTGGGAAATTATTTTAGTTCACAGTTTCAGGCTAATTAAAACTCTACACGTTATTTTAATTGATTGCTGTTCTTTACGACATAATTTTTTTTCAGCAAGGAAGTTACTTAAAACTTAGATATTGAAATGACCACTTCGAAAATATTCCAAACATATTTAAGTACCAAAAAAAAAAAAAAAACCTGCAGAATTCTTATATTAACAATCATAATTAACGCCAACAAACAAAGAAACAAATTTCAAATAATTAAACCTGTTTTAATAATGGTAGAGTGAATTAACCCGAGAATCATTCATTACTGTTTTTCGTTCATTACTGCCCTTTGACAGTAATCATTCCATTACTGTCTTTCGTTCATTACTGCCCTTTGACAGTAATCATTCCATTACTGTCTTTCGTTCATTACTGCCCTTTGACAGTAATCATTCCATTACTGTCTTTCACTACAGTTACAATAAATCACTAATTAAAGAAATACGTCAGAAGTCGATATATTGCATATGTGCAAAAATTGAATATTAAATAAGAAATTGTATGCGTAATCAAGTTAAATTTAAAATTTGAGAAAGGGCTTCTGTTTGAAAAATGTGGCAAAGGGTGCTTTTAGAAACTAAATATGAGCCTTAATAATTGAAAATTTAAAAAGTGTATATTTATTAATTGATTTTAGTTCATGTTTTAGCTCAGAATTTCACGAGATTTCTTTGAACTTAAAAGCCTAGATACAAACACGTAACTCTTTCATGAATTCAGGATTTAACTGATACTTCATTTATCTTATATTTTTAAGAATGCAATTTATTTGAATTTCGACTGTACAGTACACTCCCGAGAATTCGGTTCGTGACTAACCGGGCTAGTTTTCTTTCATTGTAATTATATGAGAAAGGCAAGACGTGTATTAAGTCATCTATAAAAGACATTTTCAAAACCTAAAAACTAAGTTTTGACTCTTATCTTAGGGTTACCTTTTCATATCTGTGTAATCAGTTATCAGTGAAAAATAAAATAAGTCTGAGCCAATTTTCTTAAGAATTAGACCTATGACTTAAATTAATGTTTTATGTATGTTTCCTGCATTTAAGTTGGGCATTGCAGAATTTATGTTAAAATGTGCACAGTTTATATACCCGATTTACTCTTTCTCTAATAAATTCTTGAATCGTGAAATGTAGTATATAAACATGTATAAACTACCAGTACAGAACTTTTTATTTTAATTCGACATGTTACTGGTAACTGCTTCTATGATTCACCAGGTCACGGCTGTGTTCATATTGAGATAAATAGAGGACTTAGTACTCAATAAGAAGTGAGGAAATACGTAATATAACAGTGAGTTTTGGATAAAAACTTTATATTCTCGTATTGTGTGGCAAAGAAATAAATTCATAGAACTCCGGCCTATCCGGCTTTTTTGTTATCCGGCCTGCCCTTACGACAGTTAGGCCGGATACTCGGGAGTGTACAGTATTTATTTCTGTCTTTAGAACTTACCTTCAATGCTATATTTAACATTTGTTGTAGACAGGTACGATAAAGGTGCTTGTGGCTGTTGTGTTGCAAGACCTCTAAGCGAAGTTGGCGGAGCGGCGTTTTCTGTTGAATCGTAAACTATAGGAGAGGTCGTATAGTTGGGAGGAACTGGAGACATGATAGGTCGAGTTGCTGGCATTGCTTGATGGGCGGTGAAGCCGCTAGTGTCTGCGGTTTCAAACTGAAGTGACATCTGTAGGAGACAATACTTGAATTAGATTAGGTCTTCTTAAAATGCGATTCTAGACCACAAAATTTCGTGCGTGAATATTTGAATCACTTAAACGCTGATAGTTTATCGATCTATCAGATTCTCCAATATTTTAAAGTAAAAGTATTTTGAAAAACCATCTTAGTTTGAAACATTTTATTGATTTTTTTCCAATAAATACGTTTATGTTAATAATTCTATTCGTCTTCCATCTATTGCTTAGTTTTTTTTCTTAATTTTACTGTTCTTTGGATAGTAAAATAACTTAAAATAAATGAAAAATTGCAAAAAGTAAAATAAAGGAAAAATTTGGAATGCTCAGCAGGCTTCTCTCTAAAAGAATGGATGAATTATTTCTGCTACTTGAATCAAGGAAATAACTAGGTTCGACCTTTAACTGATCGCAATAGAGCTTCGCTCAATAATACTACAAAAAATGTACTCGATCTCACTCATAACAAAATCAAGTATCTGCTTACTTTAAAATAATTTAAATTCGCTTGCCTTTTTTTTTTACAAAAAAAAAAGCACAATCTTTAGTTACACCTCGCAGAATCCACCGTTTTCTGCATACAGAGATAGCATTCCTTCCGTTTTGCCACGGGCCTCAGCAGCCATAAAAGTTCTGAAAGGTTCTCTAGTCCAGGCCTTTCACAGAAGAAGTTGTTTGTGGTTAGCATAAAATTTATAACAATTTGTTCATTCGTTTGAGAAAAGGCATGAAAATTCTGGCAATTCTCTGCGAGAACGAGCTTTTCCTTTGTTCTCTCACACGTTCCTGGAGGACCCATGGTTTGGTTTAGTTTAGGTTTAGTTATATTAACGTCCCGTTCTTAAAGTAACATTAGGGCTACTTGGGAACGGATCTCGTAATTTTGAACAGCTGTTAGATAACGCAACGAACCTGAGTTGACACTCCCTCTCAAAACTTCCACACCACACCAGTGGGAGGAGGTTTGGTCCCGATGGATTTAACGTGCACCTGACCCGCTTACACGACGGTTCTTTGGCGGCACCGGGTCTTGAACGTGAAACCCTCCGGTTTCAAAGGCGAGATCTTATCGCCAGGTCACCGCGGCCCTGCATGAATGACCCATACTGTCTTTATGTAGAAAAGGACCGACTTGCCAAAGCTGATAAACTGGTCAGTCGGTAACTGGTGTAATTCGATGATGTCTTCGGATTGCAATATCTGTGAAAAAGAGTTCGGAGTAGACAACCCTTATAGATTTAAGGCTGTACTAAGGAACTTGGCTAATTTGAATGTTTCCGTTTCTAATTCGTCTGTAATTCGAATTTCTTCGCTCCTTTATATAATGTTAAAATATCGTCAAAAATTAGTGAAGAGCGATATACACATGACTGAAAAAAATTTCTATATTTTAGTAAGCAAATGAAAACAAAAATCGAATGGTTGTTCGCAGAGAAAACTTTTTATCCAGGAAAATATTTAAATGTCTGTAACATCGTAGCATGAAAGTGGAAGTAAAGTGCTATTCCTATTTGAAATATAAAATTATAGTGGTTGAGTTAGCTAAATTTTGTAAACACATCGTTTCAATTTTATAAATTCTGAAAACTTTCATGAGGAAAATTCCTAAATAGTTATTTACACGCAACATAAGGAAAATCTTTTGCAAGTTTCCTCGAATTACTGACATGCACTTTCGAAGCAAGTTTCCTCCTGAACTTGAAACACAAAAAATATTTATTTCAGCTTTTAATTTTTTTTAAATCAACTTTTCTGCTATTTAAACTAAAGAATAAAATTCTAGACCTTGCTTATTCGTGCTATTTTCATCCTAAGATGCATTATTCCTTTCTCAGACGGTATATATAGAAATAAATCCTTTTATATACGAATGGAAGGAGATATTTCAGAAGTTTTAAATATTTATTTCTGGAAATCTGGAGATTTAGACACAATAATGGAACAAGGACAATTTGCTAGTTAGAAATATTCGCTGAGAACAAATTTATTTCGATTGTGGACATTCGAGCAAAATGAATGAATATTACTACCAACTTCGAAATGTTTTTGATTTAAGTGATATGTATATCAAGTTTTGTTTCCTAAACTATCTATGTAGGAGCAAACAAATTAAAATTTTCTACTCAGTGGTCTAAATAAGACAGTCCGAGCAAAAACCATTGAACATCTTTGCTCCTAGGAAGAAGTTCATTGCCTTATCGCACATGTGTGTGTGTGGAAATGTAATAAAAATTTGTTGTTGGAAATGTCTAATAATAGCAAATGAAAAGCAAATAAATAAATAAATAAAAATGAATGCTTAAAATGGAAAATTTAAAAATTAAGGCAAACTGACACATATTTTTAGGTAGATAAAATAAATCTGATTATAAACATATAATCCTAAAATCGAGTAAAAGCTAGTTAGACGATTTCTACAGTAACATGAAAAGTTTAATACATCTTAAGCAAAATAGGAAAAGGAAAGAATCTAACATAAAACATTTTAATTGGCAAAACAACGAGAAAATTTCGGAGTGACAGAAAACTAAAATAACAAAGAATAATTGCTTATAAAAAGGGTGAAATGAAAGAAACGTAGAGCGAATGTTTTCATCGCTAGCATAAGCCATTCAATGAACATTTCAAAATTAAAGCATATCTGGAAAGTATCCATTTATTTGAGGAGGAAAAAGGCGCCGTAGATGAAGAGGGGATAGGTTATAAAAATCTGTAGAAAAGGGTTGTTAAATCTAAATATAACTTCCTAGTAACTCTTTAACACGGAACGTTAAATAAGTCTTACTAAGGCACGAAATGTTTCTCCTTTATTTTACAATCAAGACAATAAGCAGAAATATTTTCCAGTTCAATGAAGCAGATAATCACTAAATGAGATAAAGATTTTGCGTTGAAAATATTATGGTAAACAAAGTTGTTTTCAGTAAGAGGTCTTTGATTTAAAACCATGGATGAGGATATACTAACAATATCCATACGTATGCACGAAGAAAAAAAATTAGCAGAGATCAGAAGCTTAAATTTTTTCCGATTATTTTGTCATATTAAAATTCTAAATGCTTCTTCCTCAATCAGTGTTGAATATTTGAATGTTGTTGGCCATGTTATTTTCGATTATGTATATTGAATAATTGTAAATTCAATTATAAAAGGCATGTTCATTTATGCGGTGTCCATTTCTTTGTGTTTTTGATACATGCTTTCGCATGCATACGTTATTTCGTCTTGACGTACCCTACCCTTCTTAGAAATTTGCAATCCTGGTGCTTCATTTCAAGAAAATACTTTCGGTTTAACAAGTATTCGAACGAGATTATTTTTATGAAAGAAAGGAAAATCGATTCCGATTAGAATTCCAACTTTTGGAAAATCATTGATTTACTAAGTAAAATAACATAATAAGGAATTTGATTTTTTTCAAAAGTTGGTTCAGGATACTACAAATGAATATAGTTATTAAAGCAGATTAAATAAAAAATAGGATCGAATATTGTAAAATATTAAATTACAAATGGTTTAAATGCTTGGTTTACATTCTGATAGAGCCATCTTCAAAAATGAAGTGAGAATTCAAAGTTGTATGAATCCACTTTGTTTTTGTAATACTTTCTAGAACAGTTTTATTTAAAATTAATCCGAGGTAATAAGTTATTTTTTAAGATACTAAACAGCAACGAAGTCAACTATCGTAGGTTTTGTAAATCTATATCAAGAATTAAGTGGTCAACTTCAAGTTATTTATGAAACTTAGTTAATAATAAAAAAATTTTTGTTCTTAATTTTTTTTTATAAAAGGACATAAAATTAAAAGTGGATAATTACTGATTTGCATTTTCAAAAATGATTTTGCTTGCATCCTTCGATTTATATCTTTATAAAAATTGTTAAGAAACTGAGTCTAAGTTTGACTAATCAACCAATATTAAGTAGAAAGTATAGTAAATTGTTAAAGGTCATTAAATTTTCTATGTTTATACACGCATATCTTATGCGCTATGTATATGGAAACAGCGATAGAAAAGATTCAGAGACAACCTCTAAATCTTTTTTTTCTCGCATATTTCCTTATTACTTTCACAAAGTTTTTGGAATTTTTACTTTCAACTGGTATGTTCCTTGCTTTTATATTTTATTGATGTTTCTGGTTTTATGATAAAATTGTCTTTTTGTAGTTTGGTTTGATTCAATTTTTCTGTGATCTTGCTTAGTTATAAATTTCTGAAATAATATTTTGCTTGTTATCGTGTAATTTATTATCTTTGATTTTATGATACTAATTCTTATCTCCAAAACTTCAATTTCTTGGGATTTTCTGGTCACGAGGGGTCAATATTTTGGATGAAAGTCAGACCCCTCACAGTAAAATTCCCTGGTTCGAATTCCTGCCTCAGGCTGACGAAAAAGTCTTGAGGCCGTATTCATCATTCTTTCTTTTTGGTTCCATTTTTACATTTAACTTAATATTTCTTTCTTATTTGGTTGTTCATTTGTTTTTTAGATGTAGCAGCATTAGCTCTCTCTAAATACAATGCATCTTTTATTAGTTTTGGTTCAGGAAATATTTACTTCTAATTGAATTTCATAACTATTGCTTTTTTGGATGATAGTTTTGAAATATTGTACATCTTTATACACCTCCATATCTTTAACTGATTTGAAATCTATAGAGGATGGAACATCTTCAATGTTTTAGTATATTATTAACCCTCCGAGCATCCAATTATTTTGATCTTTCAGGTTAGAAAAATTGTCTTTTAAAGTGGATGAATCAAACTCTTCGTTATATCATCATATTTCTGCAATCGTAAAAATACTTTATTCACTGTTAAAGGAAATATACATATAAATTGTGTCCGTTTGAAAAATTCCCCACCGCCCAAAGGGTTAACAACATGGCATAATTTTAAGGAAAGCTGTGTATCCATATAAATACTTGGTTATTATTTATTTGTATATCCGTTGACTTGTATGTCAGAATTAAATTAAATACATTTCAAATAGTCCGAATGTAAATTTTTATTTCTCTTTTATGTCATTATATATTATTGAAGATAATGTTAAAGCTTGATTTGTGACTGGTCAGTATGATTAAAAGGAATAATTTAGTTCCTATTAATGCATAAAATAAATTATAAATAACGTTAGCATTTTTTTTTTTTTTTGTAATTTTTACATTGGATATTTTCAGAATTCTTTTTCAAGAATACAAGAAGTGAAGATTTTATAACTGAAAGGTGCAATTTAAAAATGGAATTTTTTATTTAATGAGACGCTGAATTAATTTTTAGTGAAATTATCTAAAAGATATTAGTTCAGATATAATTAATTTTTAAATTTATGTGTCTGGCATTTATAAGAGATTTCTTATAAAACATGACGTGTAATGTATTCCAAAACAGAAAACTTCATACTGTTAAAGTCTATTTTTAGAGATGAATTGTTTAACGACATTCAATACTTGTTTGGACCGTTTCCTGCTGATATTCATTCATGTTGCTCTTTAGATATTTTTTGACAAAGCGTTTCAGGGTAAAACCCCAAGTTAACATCTTTTCACAATGACAATTTTGATAGAATTCATTTTCAGTTATATTTTGACATGGTACTAAATTCTTTCTTAATTAAAAAATATTTTGTGAGACATTAACAAAATCTAGACATTAGTGATTCCAATATTTTCACGAACAATCTGAAAAGTTAAGGAGTCGGTTTAAAACTACACACTCTGGAATAAAATCTAATACAGTTTTGCTGTTAAAAGTTAAGAAAATACAGATTATGAGAAATTTGAACGCTAGTACATGTCTGCGGATCTACAAGTATTTGATTTTTTTTTCGGATTGAAGTTGATTTACATTCGAAGTAGCATTAAAGGGAGGGACGTATGCTTTGTTCTTTCTGTTATTTCCATACTTCAAATAAGGAATTTTGGGACTAAATTATGCTTTGATTATCATCTTTTAAGATGTTAAATTTTCTAATAAGTTGTAACAAATGTCAAAGAATGCTTAAAAAAAGAGATTATGTTGAGGAGAAAGTGAATGACTTTATTTTAAGAAATTAAAAAAAAAAATCCTATTTAAATGGAAAAGACGAATAAGAGTATTTTTCGCATTCGTCTTAAACTCTCATTTATTCATCAAAAATTTTACTCAGATGTTTTCAGATGCTAGTTCAAAAATTCACTTGAATACAATGTTCAAA
Organism: Argiope bruennichi; assembly: GCF_947563725.1. Classification (NCBI taxonomy): domain Eukaryota; kingdom Metazoa; phylum Arthropoda; class Arachnida; order Araneae; family Araneidae; genus Argiope; species Argiope bruennichi. Next base: position 70,337,768 of record NC_079163.1, on the reverse strand, counting down.
CAAATCTCATAACTGCTATAGAAAAATTATTGGTGATTTTGAATATTTATTGCTCTCTTACTTGGCTTGGTTCCTGTGGGACATTCCATGAGCTTTTCGCTTGGCTTCTCTGCAAGGTTTGAATTTCCAAACTGAGTTCTTCCCTCAAGACACTTTCCAAATCGCATTTCTTTCCCAGCTCTCGGATTTCCGACTGCAGGGAAAAAGGAAGAAACAGTTTTTTGTTACTTGGAATCCGAATTCTTCTTAGGAAAAAATATAGTAGAAAAGCTGCTGTGGAAATGAAATAATTTAGAGAAGACACTTTTTTCCACATGAAAATGACTAATGAGTTAATTTAACAAAACTATTACATCTTTAGTTTTTAAGTTAAAATATTTTTTGTTGATCTGCAGTCTTTTTATATTTCCGTTGTTTCATTATTATGAGGGATATTTCGTTAGATTTATTTATTCAAATGTAAAAGTATTGTTTGTGATTTACAAATATAAAAGTTTTTACTTCAAACCGTGAATTTGAATAATGTGGTAATTGACAAAATATGTACAGAGAAATTTCAGAGCAAATTCATACAGTGAAAATATAATCTTCAAATAGAGAAAAACTTTTTCTATTTGAAGAAGCTAAAATGAATTCTGTAAAATGAACAAAATTATACCAGAAGGTGTAAATATATGGGTAGAATCGTGTACACATGTAAAGACATTTGAAAAGAGTATTAAAAATATTGTGGAGGATCCTAATATTGATTACTGCAAGACTGTTTATGAGTTTCATGTTGTATGTCATTCATTGCTATAAGTGCATTTTTATCACTTGGACATTAAGAATATGTTGCATAAATCCTTTTCTATGGTCCTTTATCTTTTCGACAGAGGAAATATATCTCACATTGATGAATTTTGCAACTATTTTGTACGGAATTTTCAAATCAATATGTGAAATTGGTTTCACTTCATTGGATTTAACTACAAACGCCTCAAAGAGGGAAGTTATTTTATGGCTTTCCTATAGTTTGATCCTATAGTGATACCTCAATTTACATTACCTATGGTTTAATGAACCCGAATAATTTAAAAGAAGTTAATAACAAAAATATAATAACTTAATAATAACAAATAATAAAATGTAAAATCCGAAACTAAAGCACTCTCAGCCCCTTCTTTTTCAAAAATGAGCGGCAATCCGTCCAAAAGCTAATCATGCAGTAAAAGAAAGTATCATATCGTGAAGTTTCATGGTAAAGAGACGACAGTCGAAAAGCTTATGGAGGTGCCTGAGCAAATTGCTTCAGTCAGAGTTGATATACCGCACACCAATCAGGCAAGGGACAACTGGATAGAAAGTCTTTCTAAAAATTAAAAAAAAAGTTTGCCTGCTAAAAAATTATAGGCTAGTAAAAATATTAGTCTACAATGAAGAAATTTTATGACATTGAAAAATTGTTGCAATCGACATTGAATCGACTACTGTTTGTGTAATACGTTTATTTTAATTTATATCATACTGTATCAATATGTGTGAAAACTGCATCTTTAACTACATAATTTTTTAGATAGCTTTTTTCGTATTTCTTGCTTCTAATTACTTAAAAAGCGAATTTATAATTAATGAAATTCACACTATAATTAATTATTGGCATTTATATGCAAAGTTGGACATTGTCTGGAACGCTTCGTCGGTCCCATCTATTATGTAACATGAGAAATTACAACATATATCATGTAATAAATGTCGACCCCATTATTTGGCTACTTTTTACTAACGATTTACCAAGGTATCTCTTAGTATGCCACTAATTGATTGGAAAACAAGAAATGATTTTTATCTTCGTGTTCATAATTGTCTTCCAAACAGTTTAGACAAAATAGTTGTTGAAAGCTCAAAATCTGCTTTGGATTGTATGAGCCATCTTATCATTTAATCATTTAATTTACTTTTTAGGTAGCTACTTTTATTTTATGAGAAACTAGAACAAAATATATAAAAAAACTAACTAGCACACTTAAAAATATTTAACAGCAAATCTCTTTTAAATATTTTTAATATTAATATTAATTAATGTTTTTCTAATAACGTGAAGATAGCTCACATTAATCTCTGCCATGGTGAACATTTTAGTTAGAGGAAACAAGAGACAGATATAAAATAGTATTACCAGTGCTATACATAGCGAGTAAAAAAAAAGTATGGAATCTAAAATTACGAATAGATTAGCATAATTTCTTAACTTTGCCTAACTTATACATGCTTAATCTGGGTTTTTAAAATGAATGTATAATAAATGTCTTTTCGCAAAATGTGGTAAATGTTTTACTTGAAATATTTAGGAGATATTACAAAAGTCAAGCAAAAAGTGTTTCCATATGTAATTTGCAAATTCATTTTGAAATCTTTTATAGCTGATCCTCAAATTTTCGAAACTGGAGCATACGTCGGTCTCAAGAAAATACAATAATGTTTAATTCTAGATCGTATCTCGTTGTTTTAAGATGGTTTCTAGTAGGTACTTGTAAGATGGTAATTTATTTACATAGCGATAGATATTTTAGGAAAACAATTTGTTAAAATCGTTATTAAATTAGGGTCTAATTTACAATACATTATGTTAAGATACTGTCGGCTTTAAGCTTTTAAGCACAGAGGTTGCTTCGGAATATAATCCTTGTTCTGGTCAACTAACTCATATTCAGCAAGTTTAGTTAAGGCCTCATCATTCGTGGGCAAGGAGAAAGCTCATTTCATTAGTTGATATTTTGTCCCATAATATACCAAATAATCTATAAGAAATTTTATCCAATACTGTCGAATTAGTAGACAATCAAAGTCTTTCCTTTTAGGATTAAATCTATAATAATAATGTGAAAATTTCAGAGTAGAGTTTTCCCAATGAATGAGATAATACTAGAGTTTGCCAAACAATCCAAAAAAATCTTAAAATAATATCCAATTTAATGCATCAATTCTAAAAAAATCAAACATTACCATAAAGAATGCTTGGTTATTTCTTTATTATGGAAACCTCGTCACTTTTAATCTACAAATCTTTTTTCACGAATTTGAACTATTTTGCGATTTTATTAACCATTAGAGCAGCCGTATTTATGTAATCATTTGAAAATTGTTCAATTTCATGCTACAATATTAAATGAATGCTTTCTACAGATTCTTAATATCCGTGACCAAAAATAACCATTACGACTTTAAATAATAAGTCAAGTGATGGATATCATGATTTTGTCAAGGAGAATTTCATTTAAAGTATTTATAAAAAACGATGTTGGAACCATATTTAGAAAGGGGGAATAACTGAGATGTCTACAGTTAAGTTACTAATTTATCATTCAATCAGTACCGTTAAACCATATGAATATGATACATGGTCTTCTGAAGTAGCGATGATCGTGCAGTAGAAAAGTCGTATGTCATTTTAAGCTAAGTTTCAAAGATTGCTTGTTTCATCATAATATTTCTTTATTTCCTTACGTAATAAAGAAAAAAAATACTTATTAAAATCATCAGAGTTCTTCTAAAAATGTTTCTTTCTTGAAGGTTTTCGACAAATAAGAATAAATTTTTTATATTCATAATACTAAGATTGCTTGAAGAAGTTTACTAATTTTTTGCCCCAAATACTATATTATTAAATCTTAAACAAATGCTTACTTCTAAATTTTGGATGCTTTCCAGCGCTTTCTGCCTTTCTGCTTCATTGGATATTGCTTGAATTTCTTCTTGTTTTGCCTGAAGTTCTGTTGTCGCCGCCAGTTTCTGTTGCTCCAACTTTTTACGCCTCTCATCAGCATCTCGAATTTGCTGAAATAAAAATAAATCACATTGAAACCTATTTTCTATAGGTGTCAACAGATATTTTTTTAGATGCCAAGTTTTTGGGGAATGAAATAACTAATTTATTCGCAGTCAACTATGTCTGAATAATTACCAATTGCAAGAACAGACCATGGTCTTATAATTTGCAACACAGCCAGAGCCTGCAGCTTATGTACCTAGTGCTAAAAAAATTTTCCATTTTCCATTCTGATGAGCTGGGTGGAATATAGTGAAATTTTGTATATTCCTAGATTGACGTGACACAAAAGAAAATATCATTGAATGATTATTATGCACTCACATGATCGTATGTAAAAGTCATCAGCGAAAATGCCAATTTTTTAAAAAATTTTTTTAATGCAACATTCTAATGCTATTTTCTTCATTTAATTGCAAAGCAGTATTTCTACAATCTTAAACAATTGATTTTAGTTCTGTAAATTTCAAAAGGCAACATAAAGATTTGATGAAACAATGAAATAAAATAATGATGGAACAAGGAAGTAAATTTGAAACAAGCAATAAATCACAAGTTTCAATAACGAAAAATACTGTTGCAAATCATAATCAGAAATATTTTTTAGTCTATTAAAACTGATCGCAGAGAAACTTATTATATCATTGAAATGATAAGTTAATAAATTTTAAGATGGTATAAAGTTATCTTTAATTGACAACAGTTTTAGAAAATATCACTAAAACGCCTGATATTACGCGTACTTTTTATTTTAACACGTTTTATTAATTAACTTTCTTGGCTCTCAGCTTATTTGTCACTTCGATACATATTTTATAATCCATTTTAAATTAACTTCCCGATGAGGTAGAGGAATAAAACGTTAAACGAAGCTCAGAATTATATGACTGTATTAACGCAATATTAATTTGCTTTTTTGTCTGTTCTGTACAAATTTTATAACTGAATATAGCTCATCGAGAAGTTAGTATAAAATCGATTGCAAAATGTGACGCACACAAAACTGCAAAGCACGAAAGAATTATTTAAATGAAAAAATTATTTTTTTTATTTAAATAATTATTTATAAATAAAAATTTCGATTATAGTTTCAAAAAAATCCCTTCATGGTGCATATTCTCACCCTCTAAATATATATTTGTTCCCAGAATGGTAATATTTAGTCAGTTTGATCTGTGATGGACAAACAATAGACTTGTACATTTTCAAAAGCACATTTTTGGTTGAGGTAATTAAATAATGGACATTAAATACCGACAGCTCTTTTATCATAAATCATAAATGCAGATTACAAAAAATTTCATAAAATCTTTTCAAAAGTTGCTAAGCTGCTGAAGAAGTTTTTGATCCTTTATATTTTACGCACTTAAAATGAGTTTAAGAAATTTGAACTGTTTTTGGAAAAAAAAAATGTGCCACTAAAATCAGTTTTTCTGATCTTATAGAGGGTGGAGTGAACTTCTGAGGATTCCTAGAGCTAAGGGTTTTGGGATGCACTTTAAAATAATAACATACATTTCGAATCACTAGTCATCACGTTTTAAAAAACAATTTTAAATGCTTTTAAAGATTTCAACTGCATATTTTATTAATAATAATTGATTTTATATTTGTTATATCATTGATTTTTCAAATTTAGTTTACTATATCTAATTTAGGAATTAAGATGCATTTAACGACAATTAGTTCTTATTAATTAAAAAAATGTTTTTATATAATTATTTAGATTTAATTTCTATTTCCATCCCTTATTATAATGCCTCAGGGACTGATGAAGTATGAAGAAACAGGAGGCGCTGTCTTGGTATTTTACTTGGGTGCCGTTTTATATAGGTACGCCTTTGCACCTAGGGATTTTAGAAAGACAGAAGACCGGAATTTTGTTTGTTTACCATAGTATAATTTGTGTAATTTCTATTCTAGCAAACATTTTAGCTTCTAAGTAGTAACCTTTTACTGAAAATTTTAGGATACGATAATCTAGGATAAGATTAGTTTCCAATAAGCTAATGTTCGTTAACTTCCATGACTCACGATATTTGTTATCTTTCGTTTTGTAGAAAGACTGATTTTGTAAAAGCAAGTGATTTGAATGCTCGGATGTGTAAAGTCCAACTGTTCTTAAAAAATGTTTCTCCTTCCAATATGTAGTTCTATTTCTGTAAAAATTGATGCCTGTTCTTAAATGATGCATTTAAAAATTTGCTCATTTGTAAGAAAGATTCAAAACAGATCTACATTAAAAACTGCATCAATTTTTTAGAAAAAAACTGCTTTCTGTAGGATTTCGTTTATGTCATTTAAAATCGATGATACCTAAAATTATGCGTACTTAAAGTACTATAGATATTACGTTTATTTCAGTGCACTCCTAGATTCAACTCTAGATATTTGATTAATGGTTTCACTCTCTGAAATTAGAACACTTGAGCGAAAACGCGACCCTTTCGGATTTTGGCAAGTTCCCTTTAAAGTAAACATGGACCTAGACCTGGTCAATATGCGATAAGATGGAAACCTATTCTCTTGAATATTGTAGAAGGCAGGTACTTCATACTTAACATCGTCATCATCCATGATATCCTATTTCAAGTTCGGACCGGGTTCAGGAGAGGGATTATCATCTTCGACAATAAATGCTCCTCTATGATTTTATCGGTAGTACAGAGTTGAATAGTTTCCGATAATGGGGAATCTCCAAAAGTGTCTGTCAGTTAAAGTTCAAAGCTTGAGTTTATCGAAGAGTTCATATCCGGGTCAACTTTTTCAAGCGAAACCTCCTCATATGTAGCCATATATGAGTGAACACCAAGAGGGGAGAAAAACAAATCCAGTAATCAAGCAGACGGTCCAGAAAAAACAAGAAAAGCATATAAAAGTTTGGATTTTTATTACTTAAGTGGAATCTAAAACACTATTTCAATAGCTATTATTAAAAGCAACATCATAAATACCCTAAAATTATCAGTAATAGTACTCGGAGAACAATAAAGTCTTAAAAATGCAATCTAAAAAATCACGTGCACAACATTTAAAGTGTTAAAAGTTAAGTTAAAAGTTAAAAGTTAAAATTCCAATGAGCTTTCTTATATATCCATAAAAAACTCAGATAAAATGCCCAATCGTTAAAAGCTCACCACATATATCTCATATCATCATCACATACGCGCATCACATCATATGCACCATGCAAGAACATAGAAAGCCCAAATACAAAAAGAAATATCCAGAATTCCTTAAATAAAAATCAAACGGAACTCACTCGTGAAGAAAATAAACAATTGACTATAGAGAAAGTTCGCTACACCAGTCTGTGTCCAAATCAACACAGTTTTCAGAAGCTAAGTTTAGAAACACAAAATCACAAAAGTAAACAGTGTCCAAGATCATTTGAAGTAGGGTTAAAAAACACGAAGTCCACAAAGGTCATGAGTGCCAGTAAAAAGTGAAGCAGGTAGAGATCCAGAGCGGAAATCCACTAGATGTATTAAAGACCCCATAAAAAGGACGGTGGTGAGCAGGCAAGGACCGAAAGATAAATCCCAAAAGTGGTTCGAAGCAGAGAAATGCTGGTCCCATGGTATGGCTGGATCCTCCAAGAAATCTACGCTGGTAGTCGAACAAGAAGCGGGTTCGAAAGTCTTACTTGGATGACATGATGGATTGGCACCAATCAAGAGATCTGGGTAGAAGACAGGTTCAAAACCACCTGGAAGGTTTGGCAGAAAAACAGCAGAACTGGTAGGCCTTGAAGCAAAGATGGCAGGACAGAAATGAATAAAAGTGGGTCCTATCACCTTTTAAGGGTCCAGGTTGGGATGGCGGAACCCCAATAGTTAACACCGTGTTCAAAGGTCGGCCAAGAAGAAGGCCAGCCATCTCCCCAGCTCTAGTGCGATAGAAATAAAACCCGACATCTGATAATCAGAGGGGAAGAAGATGTGGAGGCGGCGTTGACCTTTCACGCCGGCAAAATCAAAAGAAACGCTTGTGGAAGATGTTCAGCCATAGATGAGGATTTGTTTTTTCCAAAAGCGAAATGGGAAAACAAGATACTTCATTGTTTTCCAGCCTTTTATTAACAAATAGAAGAAGGAATGTAGCCAGGAATTAGGTCACTTGTAACTGCTTTTCTGGTTCTTGTACTTCGATTGATGCACCGGTGGGTGGTTCCGTATTTCTATTACTATAGCCACTACTCCGTTTCATTTCTCCACTACTCCATTCATTCATATTTCCGTGTTGTTGTATTTGCATGATGAACTAACATGCACTAGTAGTAGTTATTTACTCCCGATGCGTTTTCAATTATTTATGCATCCATTGTGCAGACATGACGATTAGAAGCAAGAATTTCCATGGAATAGAATTCCGGATTTGAAGTCGCGGTCGTTGGTGGACGAATCACGGAGATATCACCATGCATGCCGCAAGATATTTTATCCCGTCCCAATTGCAGATAAAATCACAAAAATTGAATTCCAATAAATTATATATATCCAATAGGTTGAAATAAAGTTGAAAGTTATCAAACAAACTTAAGACACGCACAAACACTTTATACTTTTATTTCTTTATGATGCCTTAAAAACAGTATAAAGTCCAATAAAAAGGCGTAAAAACTTATAAGTTTTTCCATCCTGGAATGCGAGCAGCAAAGGACCTCATGCGGTAACTGTCGAGGTGATTATAAACAGAAAGGAAAGCATTACCAATTTATTACTTTTCCGCATAAGATTCATTTGTTCCAGCGCTGGATAAGTTTGTAAATCCATCTCTCATAGAACGTCGTCTGTTTGTACACTTTCGCTGTGAGAAAGACCAAGTAACTCTTTTGAGGGGGGATTCACTGTCTAGATCTAAGTAGCTCATTAAATAAAGATCTGAACATATTTTAAAAATTAGATACGTAATGCAAGAATTTAAAAATAATAACGAGTTTCCCGAAGCCTTAAACAAAAGCCTTCAAGTTTCTACTTAAATTTACCAGAATACATCAATAAAAGTAAAACTCAAATAAATTAAAAGCAAAGTGCAAAAATTGAAGTAAATTTCAAGGTTTCGTGTGTATGCATCAAAATTTCAAATATGACTGATGAAAACTTCTTCCATGTTGTTGAACTCAAAGAAATGATTAAAAACACACACGCACACATACACATTATTGCTCGAAACTAATCTAAGGGGAAAAGACATTCAATGTGTAGGAAACTTTTTCTTGTCTTTTGAAATTAAAATAATTTATTTTTAGCCATTTAAAAATATATTACAACACTGCTGTATCGGAGGTATTAATCTTTCGCAGCATATCTTCCTTAAAAAAATCATACATTTTTATTTTATCGGATTGACCATCACTTTTTTTGGCGTGGTGAGCAGTGAATATATACAATTATATTTAAAAGAGGAAAAATAAAACAAAAGAAAGTGTAATTCTCAGATTAGAAATCTAAGAAAAGTTCGTTATTGAAAACTTTAAAAAATTCCGCAAGTAAAAACATATAATTTGCATCACATCATAAAATTGTTAGCCGTAACAGGAAGTGAAGAAGCCTTCGCATTATCTAGGAATTATTTAAAAAGTAAATAAAAAGTAAAATCAATGACACAATCAATATCTCCCCCCTCCCAAAGTGCGTTTTTCAGATCTTATAGTTATTATTTTTGTTTACTTTTTTCGTTCCTTAAATTTCCTTTCGCTGTTGCTTAACATGCAAAATCTGTACGTTGATACAGAAGAATACATTTTTCAGTTTAGGAAGAACCCTTTTTCAAGTCCTGGAAAGTTTATTATTTTAATAGTAAATATATCGACTAATTTTACACATAAAATTTGTAAAACTTTTTGTATTTTTACTATGATATAGCGCACGTTTTTTGTTTTTTTTTCTAATTTCCCTTTTATGCCGATCTCTTTGACTTTTTGAGTTAATTTTTGAAACTACCTTATTTCGCCGCTAGGGTCATTGTAACCTGCCTCAATAAATTTAGCATAGTCACTTTATTATAGGTACATGTTTTCAAAATGGAAACTGAAAGTGAAGTCAGAGAATTGTTTGGTGGTCAGATGTTTAAAGCAGTTACCATTATTATAAAAAGTTACCGCTTTTGCTTTTTTGAAAGGCGTAAAAAACCTTGCAACGCAGATGTTAAGTTGTTTTTAAGTGAGTGTAAATCATTTTATGAACGCGGTCAAAATGAAATTATAATTTCCCTCCTCTCAGCATGACAAAAGGATCCTTACCATCACAAGGTGTGGAACAAATGGAACAGCTTACTAAATATGTTCAAAATTGTGAAAAAACTAATTGATTAATAGCCATGATTAGGTGTAAATATTCCTTATGCAAGAATATGTCATAATTTTAAATGCATTAAGAAAAGCAACATACAGCAATAGAACAGAAGCACTGATAATATTGTGATTTTACTTAGATTTGTGTAATATAATCACATAATAATTTTGCAAAATTATTTGAAGGTAGGCGAAGATAATTACAAAGATATCAAATAATTGCTGATACAATCATTTGATACCAGTGAATTTACTGTTTAACAATAGTGACAAATTATAGAAAAAAATTATTCTTGGAAGACATTTGTTCACCGTCCAGAAATTGTCAACCAGTCTGGACAAAATGAGACTTGGGCGATACGTTATTTTCTCATGCATTCTACTATAAAGAGACATTGTAGGAGACAAATCTCAACAGTGTACTGTATTGAAGCAATGATACAATTTTAGATTTGAATTTTTTTTAATAACATTAAAAGATATCAGTGAAGAATCAACCCCTCTTGGGACCAAGTAGGGCATAATGTTTCACAATATTATACAATATTATACCATGGTATTCCAATTCAATATTTTGAATATTATTTATTATCATTCAATATTGCATAATATAGGTGTATTAGGGAGGAGAGGTTAATAATTTTGAACTGGTTGATTTTTAAAAAGAAAAATAAATGGAGTAGCATTTCACGAACGTTGTTTATATTTCATTATTGTAATATATTGATTATTCACTCATGACTCAGTTTTTTCCAGGAGAATGGAAACATTTGATCTGGAAATATGCAATATTTGCTCAGGTTGTATTTCTAAGAATTTAATGGATTAATTTCATTGGAATTTTCCAGCATTGTTTAATTTTAATTTATCATTTCTTTTATTCACACTTTTCTGTGACAATCTTAGGTACGCGAATTTTACCTTCAAAGATCTTGGAACAGGAGGAAAGTTGCATTTTTATTTTCAGAATTCAAATTTGTTAAAAATTATAATTTATCAATTATTTTCGATAGTGTTAGCAAGAGTAGTGATCATAGCATGGCAACGTGAAACAAAATTTTAATTCATGAACATTAGTACTTGTGAAACTTTTCCTCTAAGAGAAGAATAGTGAGATTTGATATTATTGCTTACAGAAACGAACTTGTTTGGATTTTTAATGGTCAAATCTAATTCCCATTATATCTATCCTAAACAATTTTTTTTTTTTTGCAAATTATCATTAAGACCATGTTCTTCTAAAACACTAATTCCCAGAGGCTTGAAAAGATAGGAAATTGGTAAATTCTTTTCTTTTCTTTTGTAAATAAACTACAAAACCATAGTTTCTTTGGCAATTTAGGGTAAAATTTATCTCCACAGACTTGAAAAGGTCGGTAGCTGTGTGTATATATATATATATATTTGAATAATAACGTTATTCCAATGCCCTAACGACACCTATAACTTTACATTTTACACCAAATTAAAAATTTAGACTAGATAATATGCATGGAAAACTTCAAAAACAGTAAAATTTTTAAAACAAATTTTTCAAATTGGATTTTCCTAGCATTTTAAAGATATGCTTTAAAAGGCAGAGCTTCTAAATAATAATACCAAATACTTATGTACGAAAATTTTCAAAGCCCCATTATTTCAAAACATATCAACTTGAATCAGATTTGCTAGCAGTTTAAAAGTATTTTTGAATAAGAGCAGAAAAATAACCTAAGCACAATAATAAACTAAAAATTTTAAGTATAATTTAATTTCAATTTCAAAATATAAGAATACTATATAAATAACATTCAAAATTTTAATATAAAATATCCTCAAGTTAAATTATTTTTAAAACACAATAAAGTTTGAAAAAATTCTTCAAATTAAAATTTTGTTTCAATTTTTTAAATATAAAAATTAATTAAATATTTTGAAGTTCAAAAATCAATATCGAATAAAATCAATTAAAATACTTTTTAAATATTATAAAAAAATTTTGTCACTACTGAGCAGTTGCATTTTTTGTACATCACACTTATTTCGAAGATATTTGTTGAATATTAATTTTTTCCACGTATTTCGTACTTTTTTCCTTAATATCAATTCATTTTTCCCCGCTCTTTTTTTATTCATACACAGATGCTTGAAAAAGATTTCTGTTGAATTTTTTTTTTCATTTGATGACAAAATCCTCAAAACAGCAGTTGATTCCTATGAAATTGAAGATATTAAACTCTCAAGAAAGCAATATCAAAAGTCTGTGAGGAGCAACTAGCAAAAAATGTATCTAGAAAAATATGCTAAGACATATAACGAAACCGTCATTTGCTATAAAAGTTATTATAATATTAATTTCGGTGATGTCGAGAAGAGAAAATTTTCAATAACAGAAAGGACAGGCAGAGAATTTTGAAATTCAGGTGGTCAGAATCTAATGCAATTCCTGTTTTCAGAGGATTATCCACTATCGACTTCTGTGATGTTAGATAAATAGTTGCTGTGCATTATTAGAATCTTGAATGAAATGAAGTCCTTGATAAAAATTGGTAATTCAGTTTATTATTAAAAATTCAGGATTAAAGCGGAAGCTTAAATGCAGTTTTTGATATTATTATCAGCATGTCCAAGCCATGAATATTGGACGGAAATGCAACGCAGCTTCGCCGTTGTGAATCAAAAAGTGGGTGAAAAGGCAGGTTCTCGACAATTCAGTAGCTCAGAAACCAGACTTCTCGTTTGAGGGAGTGCACATATCTTGGATCATTGTTTGTTATATAATTGCCGGGGAACTGTGTAAGGCAATTAAAGTTACCTTTATTACATTCGGAAAGGTGTGGGAAAACGCCGAGAAACTGAAGTATTTTTAAATTTGAATTTTTAAGTGGGTAAAAAATAATTTTATGAAACTGGTTCAAGATGTAATTATTACGAACGAACACACACACACACACACACACACACACACACACACACACACACACACACACACACACACACACACACACACACACACACACACACACACACACACACACACACACACTATAGTACAGAAATAAAAGAGAAAATCTAAGTAAGAATATAAAAAAACAAGAAAGGTGCAAAAAATATAAGAATAGAAAAGCAGTCAGAAAATATAAAGCACGCTTTCGCTATCCACATTCATTTTATACCTTGATGTGTAATTAATAAGGTAATCACATTTTTCACATTTTATTTACATCTTTATAATTCATTCACATATTTATGTGTAATCCTCAAGGGGAAATTTGAATAAAAGGAGCTTCCAAAATGGTGGTTGGATCTTTTGGAATTTGTTTGAGCGAATAAAAAATTTAATTCTAAATTTCTTCGTCAGGGGGTGATTTTAATGAATTGCTCCTTTAGCATGCATTCACGATAGTTTACAAGTTTTATTGAAACAAAACATGTTTAACATAACGACCATCATTTTCAGCTATCATCTGGAATCGTAAGATAGCATTTTCCATAGTTGACTGCAGTGTGTTCTGGGATATACTTCGAATATGTCATGAAATGCTGGATCTAAGTTCAGGTAAAGTTCTTTGATTATTAGGACTTAACAAATGTTTCGAATGCCTTCAGAGCCAAAAGTCACATGTATTGGCTTCTGGGAATGGGGAGGAGACAGTTCACAATAAAGGAGGCTAACGACAGTTCTGCTATGAAAAGAATTTTTGAAAATGCCCTTAAAACAAAAACTATTGTGTGGAAGACTACCATCCTGCATGAAAAGCAATGGCATGCTTGCGGATCTGGAACAATTTTACTCTTTAACAACGATGCATACTACTGCCCGGTGATAGAGTATATTCCTGACTTCTAGCATCTCTAGGATCTCGAAGAAATACGGGGCGGCAATAAATGATGCATGCTGTAAACCCACACTAAACCGATACTTTTGGTGACTGCAACACAACTTGTAAAATTGAACATGGATTTTCTGGTCCCCAAAGTCGGTAGCTGTGAGTATTGACCGAACCGTAAAAATGAAAATGTGCTTAGTCTCTCCAGAAGATCTTCCAAGGATATTCTGAATCAACCTCAAAGCGAGCAAGAAACTAAAGTGAGAACCGGTGTCGAGTCTCGAAATCATGTGGAAACAACCTCTGCACAAGTTAAATCATCTACAGATGCTCAGCATGATCCTCTGGATAGCTGAACGGGGTCTTCTATTTTTCTACTACACGGCGGACTTTAGTGCTAACTAGCCTGCAGTCGGCCACAACAAATCCTGTCGATACTGCTACGTTCACTAGTGGCGGGGTGGTCGGCTGTACGCAAGAAGAAGAAGAAGTACTAACTAGCCTGAACGTTGGAAGCTTTGTTCTCTTCCACCTTAAGTAAACCTTCCCTATTGCTTCCGCTAATACAGATTTTTTTCCAGAACGAAAATGTTTCTTCAGATTTGGCTACCATTAATCGAATATTTTTAACATTTGATGGATTTTTTCACATCCTTTTCAAAGTTCGATATTTGCGTAGAACAATTACTGCAGAACTATCGTTTTGGAAAAACAATTTTTCTCACAAAGTATGATCTGGTAAATGTAACGACATTCTGAGAGCATATTTAAAACAAAATCTTCGCAAAAATTTCTAGAATTTATAACAGCTGTTACGTGAAATGGACGAAAATTTACTTTTTCGTTTCTTTTTCTTTATTCGTTTAAATCTTTTGATCGAAAATTAGTTATCGATAAAGTTTTCAATTGAGTGCAATAATAAAACGATACCTCATTAAGAGATATTTTTTTGTAATTGCCTGTACCTTTGAAGATAAATTTCATATTGGAAAAATTTTGACTACATCTCGAAGATATTTCGCCGTCTAAATATTTAGTTTTTCTCATGTTAACTGTCAAAATGACATTTTTTTTTTGCAGTTGAGAGCAGTGATATTGAAAAATTTAATTTTTATACATTCTTTAAAAGTGTCAACTAGTGAAATACTTTTCTTGCATTCAACGATGCGCACATGCAATTTCATACTTTTGTATATAAAATTTGCAGATATAAGCGCATTTTTAAATTGGACCAATCATGATTTCGGTGAAAACATTTATTTCCGAAATGAAAACACAATCTGCAAATCACGGACAGTCAGTTCAGAGATGAACATATCAAAAGCGACAGTTTAGAGAATATTTCAACTTAATAACTGGCATCCATACAGCATTCGTGGAGTCCATGGATTGTTACAATAATTATACGTACAAAGATCAAATCCTTCTCTTCTGAGAAATGTAATTTGAACGTCGCTTTAATGAAAAAAGAAGCCTTAATCTTAAAAATATCATATTTGGATCAGTAAAAATCTATTGTCCATACAAGAGGTTTATCAAAAGTGTCAATTTTCTGTAAATATGTGATGTGGCATTTTTAGATGTTCGTTGATTATTTTCATTTTATACAGCAGTATATTGAATGGTTATCAATATATTCAATTATTATTGATTAGAATAACGTCTGAACTAAGAAATGGATTGCCTTTGGAAGTTCACGTTGTGTAGATGTTTGCCGAAAAATTCCAAAAGCCTGTCTTTCTGTCTCAAGTGATGAACTGAATCGCGTATACACAGGTATTACTTAACCCTTTCTAGAGCCGTGGGAAGTATGCTTCCCACAAAATTTATCAATCTTTGTATGAAATTATGTAGGTTGGCATAAGTTCTGACACATTTTTTTTAGAAAAACAGAAACTTAGATGCTTCAGTTCTTTATCTTACACAAAATGATGTGTCTTGATTTGTTACTTAATTGTTAATTAACCAAATTAATTAATTAATCAAATTAAATTTATCTAATAAGCTAAATGAATTTCTTTTCTTATTCTAATTACAAGCCTGTATTTAAACATAATATGACTAGAAAAAAATGGACCTTTAAAGGGTTAAAGAATGCAGCTTTCTATAGATGTCGCAGAAGGCGCTATTGTTTTCCGATACTGCCTTTTTAATAATCATTTGTAATCTGTATATAAATTTGCCTTTAATACCTTAGAAAACTTTACAGATAGAAATGTGGAACTTTAGGCTCTTATATATGCATGTAAGAAAAATATCTCACTCGTTGACACTTTTCCGCTATGAAGGCCGCGCGAAAATTTAAATTTTATAATTTTTATTTTTTCCTTCTACAGAAGCTAGATGATTTCCATACACTTTGAAACCTTATTTGATGGAAACTTAGCAATTGAAAGTATATATTTAGTTGCAATAGTTAAGGCAATAAACGATTATTCCATTTTTTGGGATACTCACTTTTTCATATTTTATTATATATATATATTATATATATTTTGGATTTCTAATATCTTCTACAAAATTTACGAAAACACTATTATAAATTCATTTACAAAAAACTATAAAACGTAATAATATAAATTCAGAAGAAAGGGAAATGAAGCCCTTAAGATATAACATTATTATTAATAATATTTCTTTTTGAAT
Source organism: Argiope bruennichi (assembly GCF_947563725.1). NCBI lineage: Eukaryota > Metazoa > Arthropoda > Arachnida > Araneae > Araneidae > Argiope > Argiope bruennichi. The sequence goes on along the minus strand of NC_079163.1, from coordinate 70,321,210 downwards.
CTAATAAACTTTAACTAATGTTATTAAATTAATAAAGCATCGCTATTTAAAGCAATGTAGACCTGATTATATTTTTGAACGAGGGCCATCCAAGGCAACAAGATCTGATTTGAGTTTCGAAATGGCAAAATACAGAGATTTTATTTGCCCAATTAATAGGATAACAGAATAAGAATTTTCTAAAGCAAAAAACAATTAAACATTTTCTAATCTTAATTTCTTTCCTAAAGTAATTTTGTATTATATTATACCATTTAATTCCCTATAAAAGTTTTTCAAAATTTCTACAGTTATCCTGAAGTTTTTCCAACTTATCCCTGGCAACCTCACAATAATAGTTGTCAAATTTTGCATCTTAATACACTGTAATAATCTTGCAATCTCTGCTCAACGTGTTGCTTGGTCTTTGATAACTGTATGGCTTATCCCCCTCTTTGGTGATAAAAGATCAATTAAAGTAAGTGAGAAAGTATTTAGCAGAGTTTGTCATTTTCTTCGATTTAAAATGTTCAATGAGAAAGAAAATAAGTCTATGAATGCATAATCCTGTTATGGAGGATTCATTAAACAATGCTCTTTCTTCAGAACAATATATTTTAATACGTACAGCAATGTTCATTATTACTCCGATATGTTCTGAACTACCCCCAAAAATCTGAGTTAATAGTGAACACGGCGTATGTTTACGGTAAATAACTAATTTGAAGAAAATATATTTGTAATGATAAGAAACTGCAACATATTGCCTCAGTATTTTTTTATGCCCGGTATTTCAAAGGACTTTCTTACTGTTTTTTAAAATCTATTCTATTTTATAGGATATCACATATAAACTGCCAACTATTTAATACCTTCAATCTGGAGTAATTTATAACCATTCTGTCTTCAGTTTTGTCGGAGATGAGTCTTTATAACAATAGAAATGACTGTATGTCAAGAGGTAAAAAGAGGTTTAGAAACTTATTTCAAAATAAATAAGGACTAGCAGTTCAATTTATAGTAGAAAATAGAGATCCAATTTCAAGTACAACATTCAATCTACAATTCAATTAATTTTTCTCTGATATTTACTTTGCCTGAAAAAATCTAGGAATATAATTTTAAACTAAACAATCATTAATCACTAAAACAAATTTTGATGTAATCAGATTGTCCTGTTTCAAGTTTATCACATTCGCCATCGATTCTATCAGTCTTTCAGACGAATGAATAATGGCGATTCGTACTGATACTTTCAACATAATCTATCAAAATATACATATTTGCTGAAAAATCAAACTTGGAAGATTTCAAATGTTACTGTTTTCCTTTTCACAACCTGCGTTTCTTATTAAAGAGAGTCAAAATTCAACATCTTCAGACTCCTCTTTCAGTATCACGTTTTCTTCTACTCTGTTACTAGTCTCTTGATTTCTTTTATACTCGATATCAGTAAGTATCAAAATACTATTAACAACAGCTTTTATTCGTAAAGAGAGTATTATGTACGTAGATCGCATGATAGATTCTTTGAAAATATCGTTAATGTGTCATAAAATATCAAAACATTACTGGCTGTACAGAACATTACCATATTCCTAGTAGGTTTAATTTTCACTTCCTATCATATAAAAATTTATTCGAAATGCTTGAAAAGTATAGGTTCTTTAATACTATAAATGCCTCTTCCTAATTACCTCAGGAGGAAAATTACGTGAGATAACAAAGAACAAAAACTGTCAAATCTTCTTCATAAGTGGTACATATTAAAGATCTTAGAAATTTATAACTTTGCAAAATGCCTTGGGAAAAAACCATAGTAGAATTTGAATAATGTTACTTAGAAATTCTTTTTTTTTTTCATTTTACCGTGGTTGCAATAAAAGTAAAACAAAGTTAGAAATTCTTTCTGTGAAAAGCGAGTAAGTGTTTATCGTGTTCCTGTAGAGTGTCTTTAAGAAAGCACATATATCTCAGTTCACTGTTGTTTCGAAAAGCTTTCTACTTTTCCATACTATAGTTCACTGTTCCCAATTACTTTCGCTGACCCTATACCTTTATTTTAATTTCTGAACTATTTAATTCACTCCCATTTACTTTGATCTCTTAAAACATATAGAGTTATATCAATATTTTTTCGTTTAATTGATCGATATTATTGACAGAAATAGTTAATTTTCTTTCAAGCAGACCACATTAATTTTAGACTCAGATGACTCAACTAATGGATTGATAGCAATTTTTTATCTTTTGTATTCATATTTGTTGTTGATTTATGTTGTATTTGTATTTATGGTTTATTTCTAAATTGCATCATTTTGTACATTTTTGGGTTTTACTTCCTCACCTTTTTATTCATATGTCTTATGATTCTTCTCATTTGGTACAATTGGAATATTTTTTCTTTATTCAAGTTTGCTTTATTCTAGTTACTTTCGGTTATTTTGCTTTATTTTGTTGTATAATCTTTTTGATATTTAAATTTTGATTTGCATATTTCTCTTGTATATATTAATATCAGGGGGTGTTAAGACTTCTCTAAGAAAAGTTACTTTTCAATTTCATCCTGCTCTCCAAAGTTTGCGGTTTTAATACCCGAAAGAAAAAAATGTCATTCAAATTTTGACCACTGAGGCAATGGCACTGCGGGGCAGGCAATATACACATTTCGGTCATACTTCTTAGCATGCATAACACTATCTATAAGAAGCAATCATGGAGCCTTTTTTTTTTAGCAAACAAGAACTCCACCATGAAACTGATTTCAATAGGTCGTGTCATACTTGGTAAGTTGTTTTAACAACGGAGTAGCAAAGATTGTTTTGTACTTAAGGCATTTCAACAGGGAAAAAGTTTACGAAGAGACCCTTTGACGATAGACTCTTAGACGATCAATATCAATCAAAACTAGATAAGGCCGCAAACGAACTCGACTGCAGGAAATTACGAATTCAGTAATGGAGGAAGGAGCTGCAAGTGCACATGCTTTCGAGACCTTTGAGGACCTCAATATCTATTCGAAATATATCACTGTGTTAACCTGATGGCAAATTTTTTACATGGCTGGCTTTTGTAAGAAAATATTCTCTCTTTACCATTCTTTTAAGTAAATAAATAAATAAATAAATAAAAATAAATAAATAAAAAATAATAAAAAAGAAAATGAATGATTGAAAAGAGTGAAATAGAATATAAGGGGAAATAATCACTTGTGACAATAGGGATTAAAAATTCGACTAGTAAATAATTTAAAAATTTTTTTTTAACGCAGTACAGAAACCAGATTATGAAAAAAAAAATTCAAGCAATAATATTCAGAAAGTTTATAAGACATAAAATTATAAATGTAAAACAATATTATTAAATTAACAACACGATTTAAAATAAAAACTTAAAAGAATTACTATTAGTTCCTTATTTATTAATTGACAGAATCTTTACTTCAATCGTTGATTTCGGATGTTCGTAGTGTCTTTTAACTCGAATCAGCATTCCAGTATTGAGGGGATTTTTTTTTCGAAAGTGTCATCGTTTTTCAAATCGGAAACTTCCATTTGCAATATTTAAGATCATTTAAATTAATTTAAACAATATCACAAAATTGTTCTAAAGCAGCAAAAAATTCTAAATATTCTAAATTACAAATGGGAATTAAATATTTAAGTGAAAATTCTTTACCTACTTTTATTTAGTTTCCTCCAAACTGAAATCTGGTAGAAATACATAGTTTGTAATCAGAGAGCGACTGTTTTATGTTCTGGAATGCACCAATAACTATTAGCGGAATAGCGTGAAACAACCTTTACTTACACGAATCATCGCTTTTATCTATTGAAAATTACGTAGTACCGGAATTAAATTACGAAAAAAGAATTGAAGACAAGTTCTCCTCGTTAAAAGCAAGAAAATAGATCTTTTAGTATTTTGATGTCCTTCAATACTTGTTTCTGTATTTTTAAAATTTTACTCTTATTTAATTTCTGTGTGTTTTCATTTCTTTTGTCACCATTTCAAAAAAAAATAATTTTAATGATACTTAATATATATTTCTGTGTCCCCTCTGAAATTTCACATTTTGTTAATCCTATTTTGACGCTTATGAATTCAATCCTTGAAATGGTAAATTCATATTAATTAATATGAATAGTAAATCCATGTTGTTTCTTCTAAACTGTGTATTAAACACAATAATAAATCTTAAGAAGTCACGTTAAAATCGAAGACTATCGATGATGCAGCCTTTTGTTGCACGTCCGTTCCCTTTCTCTTCCTGCCATTTTCCCTTCTATCTGAGCTCTTTCAGAATTGTGCATGTGTATAGAATTCCGAGCTTTGAATAAAAGGGCTTTTAATTTGTGCTGCGATTCAGAGAAACGGATTTCAAAGGATGAGATTACCCAATGGACTCTTTCTGCTACGTTTGTAATAACTATTTATCTATATATAAAACGCTAACGTGCGAGGTCAGAAATTGCTCTTATTACTTATTACGGAATGGCAACAATGGAATGCAAACATGTCGAAGTACGAAATTTTGAGCAGACTGCTTTATTCAGTGTTTTACAGCTGCACTTAATTCAACATTTCGCTAATTAAATAAAATAATTACATTGCAAATGCTGCTCACTGTGTGAAACACTTCCTTCAGTCAGAAAATATAAAAGAAATTAAAAAATAAACTTTATTCGAAAAGAAGAATAATCGAGAGTGAAAACAGGCTTAACCATCACTATGGATACTTGCTATGCCTTAACTACTGGAAATAATAGACTTCCAAAACTATTAAGACTCATTTAATTTGCTTTTTTAATGTTGCGAAATTAAAACTCATCCATCAAATTATTCATTCGCATGTATTTTCCAATATTAAAATTAAGATAAAAAATTGCTTTTTTTTTATCATTAATTCCTAAACAGGATATTCACTTCCGCTTATATTTCATAATATATACACTTTTAATGTCTTCCCACAATAATTTGTTGCAGAATGATTCAGTTAAAATCATACTTTGAAGTCGTATCAAATAAAACTGAAATTTTTAAATAAATATTCCAAAATTAATCTTTTAATAACCTAAAAAGTCAATAATCTTGGCGAGAAAGCTGGTCGCCAAAGTCTGATAGTATGTAATAAAACATCAACAAAGCATATCTGATTATGTGGAGAAAAGGCGTACTTTATTTCAGCCTAAAATTGGGGTCCTTAATGAAATATATGTGGAAGTTTAATTAATTCAAAAAGTGTTTGTTCCCATGGACATATTTTGGGACTTTTAGAATGGCTCTTAAAAGGCAAATAATACCTGAAGCTTTACCAGGGAAGAAAGAATTAACTGGTATCAGCATTTTTATCATTAAGACAACACTACCGTGCAAAAGTTGGTCGCCAGCCAAATAATCCTTTCTACCCTTGTGGTAATGCATGTTTGAACACTTGTTCTAACATTTGACATCCACGCAAACGGTAGCAACATATGCGATCAAAAATTTTGTCAAATGCCCTTTCTGTGAATAAGAATCTCCTCGCTGCCTCATTAAGGGATGCCACCTAGGATAATTAAGCCCCCAAAGCTCTAATCACTGGTCAGTCTTAGTACTTCCACCTCTTTTCAAAGCTAGTCAATATCAGGAGTACTGAAACAGTTTGAAACGAATGAAGAAATGACAGTCTGTGCCTTCAGTTTACTTTGAAATATCATTCCAAGTGAAATATTGTTGTTTTACTTTTCTATTTATATATTTTTCAATATCCTCTGCATTTGTTTTTTCAAAAATGTATAATTTTTTTCAGCTCTCTTTCCCAGCGTTATTTGAATTTCATAACATATTGTTCATTAAATTATTTTACTTTTAAGATAAAGACTATTTTTTATCCTTAACCATCATCTGATAGCTTTCTAAATTTTGATACTGGTCGAATTTGATCAAACATTCGACGTCGATAAAACCTTCATGCCAATCGAAAATGAGTGCTGTAATATTTCGATTCGATTCTGAGGCATCGCAATAAAATTGGTTATTAAAGAATATTTTTGGCGGAACAATCGATATTTATTACTTAGAATTATTTCCGATTATATGATTGAAACATATGTCGTGCTTCTCTCACACTTCTAAGCTTCTATATATTTCCTTTGCTTTATTTTTATTCATGTGCTTTCACGTTATTTTAAAATATGCAGTCTATCGGGCTGGTTAAAAATATACCCGATTTAAATCCTTTAATGTACGTTTATTAAATTATTTTATTTTAAGATAAAAGAATTATTTTTAAAGCTGATTTTTCGATTTATAATTCTTTTATATAACTTCTTTATTTTTTTTATGCGAGTTTATGCTAATAATCATATATATGGGCGTATTTCTCCTTTATTTGTCTTTGTTGTTTTCTAATAGATATAAAATAACGTTTTCCTGTAACTGGTAGAGCTCTTTTAAATGTAACTCAGCGTTTTATATTTCTCGTATACGAGAAAGTATTGCAATTGTGGAGAAATTTAAACTAGAGATTGACAAATTTCTACTTTTCAGACCTCCCACAGTTCGAAAATTTCGTTTTTGACATTGCGTTTCTCTATCTGTGAACACAATAACTCAAAACAAGACATTCAGATAGATGGGCGAAATTTGGTATATGGATTTAACACTAAATGTGTACATTTCTTTTTGAACAAAATCCATTCCAAAATCCAATTTTGAACAAAATCCATTCCAAAATCCAATTTTGAACAAAATCCATTCAAAGGAAATAAGTCTATTTAGCTGTTCAAATACAACTGAGCTTAATAACTTCAAAACGCACAAAGCAGGCCGGGATAGCCTGGTTGGTAGGGCGTTGGATTCGCATCCTTTGGGAACCCCGAAGACTCTGTGTATATGGTGGTTGGTGCATGTATAAATTTGTCGTAGCCCCACAGTCATCCAAATCAAGACAATACCACTGAGGGTACTGGATCAGAGGTGATCGTTCTCTGATTCAGGTCTAAATTACAATCTATGGATGAGTGAATGAAGTCCGCCCCGTGAAAAGAGCTGTGACGCGTGAATAGTTAAGATGTACTCTTGGCCCTAGATGGCGCTACTGAAACAAGAAGTGCTAAAACTCGGTTTAAAATCGCTGACTTCATCAGAGGGATTGTCTATAAGTGCCATGAGAAACAACAACAACAACAAAAAACAGCACACAAAGCTGGATAAATAAAATTTGTCATACAGATTTTGCATCTAAAATTTTTATTCTTATAAAATTTTGAGCCAACTCTGTCAAAAGCTTGACCGTAGTTCGGACTGTACTTCAGCATGCATTTTAACGCAATGAATTATAAATGCAAACATTCAAACCACTGAAATTCTGTGTAAGATCTTGTGATTACAATTTTAATTCTGCGTCAAATTTTCTTTTTTATCAGTCGGGAAAAAGTTACTTAAAATACATTTTAGCACTGTGGAATTACGTGTATCTGTCTGTGAATTCAGAAAGAAAAAAAAAAATTGGATCCTATGAAAGCCCATATGCATATGACTCAAAAACAGAAAGAACAATATGTATGAAATTCGGTATACATATTTATCCTTAGAATTGTAGATATATAATAAATTTTAGATCAAATCTGTGAAAGAATGGTGGTTAAATGTTCTTCTGCATATTCGAATGGTTTGGTTTAGCTATATTAATGTCCCGTTTTAACTCTTTAATATCCAAGCACTTTTCAAGCGGCACTCCCTTTAACATCCAGACTTTCTCGGCGTATATCTGAAAGACATGGACTCTTCCAAGCTGAGGAGCAGTTACTTCCTTTGGTTCGAAGTAATAAATCTGTCATCGTTCTACTCTGAGCAATTACCTTGCGATTTTCCGACCACGAGTTGCCTTTTCTGCCGGCCAAAGAGTTTCATTCTAATGTATTGACACTTTTTAACTTGAAGCGTTTCGTTCATCGACTTTTGGGGGTATTTTTTTTTCCACCACTAAATATTTGATATTTATTTTATAATATAATTTAGAAAATAGTTTTTAAAAATTTTATATTAGATTTTCAAACTATTTAAATAAAAACTGGCATTAATATCAATTTCCAAAACATCTTTATTTTTTCATCGAATTTTAGATATACTTTTAGAATATTAATTCAATTTTTTGGCAAAATTAAATAATACGTCATAATTATAATGTAGTTTATTTTACATAGTAATATATGCCATACATAATGTATATATGAATACAATTAGGATATTTTTTACATGATATAGATGTCAATGCAATTCAGTATTCAGTAATAGACGAGATAATGTTTTAAATCTTCATTTAATACTGAAATAAAAACAACCGTTGAATTAAAAAAAATGTGAAAACAGCACCTTTCAAAAGACATTTCGAAAATAAGGCAGTCTTTTAACATTCAGCTAATAAGGGGAGGTTACGGGGTTGAAATCTAGATCGGGACGAGATTTAGTATAATGATAGTATGCATTTAAAATTTTCATTCATGAAAATATTAAAACGCATTGGCCAGTCAATTTCGAGAAAATGGTCCTCAGACTTCTGGTAAAGCTTATATACTGATAACTTGACTCCCGTCCCGATGATCCCGGTGGCATGGTTTTCTAAGTAACCATCTCGTATACGGAAGATCAGGGTTCGAACCTGGTTAGGATTTTTCTTTTCTTTTTTATAACTTTTATTCAATGAACATTCTAAATGTATACTATCATTATACTAAATCTCATCCCGATCTCAGATTTCAACCCCGTACCCTCCCCTTGTAAGAATTCTTTTATTTATTATCTTCGCTATTACATTTTTTAAATATAAACTGTTATGCTCTTTGAATTTTTGAATATAAAATATTATTTTGAATTTTCGATCGTAATGCAACTCATTTTTACTAATCCTTTAAAATTTTTGCCAAATCAAGAGACTACATTACGTCAAACGTTATATATCTCATCAATCAAATCAATTCGATAAATGAGATTACACGTTTTTAAAACTTCATTTAATACTGACAGACAAAAAATTGTTCAATAAAATCCAGGAAAAAAGTTAATCAGCGAAATATATTTCGCAAATACATTCCTTCAGTTTTCAGCCTGGACACTTTAGTTCATCGTAATTATTACTTTTTTAGTATAAACCGTCATGCTAAATTTTTCGAGCTGTATTTCTGATTTTAAAATATTATTTTAAGATTTCTATAGTATTTTTAAGAACAGATCTTATTACAATGAAATAAAATGAATTTTTGAACGAAAGTTCCATATTAAGTTTCCACAAATTCACGCATGAGTGAATCACACGTAAATTTTTAGTAATTCACTTTTTTGATTATTGGAATAAAGGTTGGAACAAATATACACACAGAAAAAAAATCCTTATTTTTCATCTTATCCTTATTAAAGTTTTAAAATGTTATTGAAGCAATCGTTTGTAAATCGTAGATAATATGCTATATATTACTGCTTAATTTTTTTTTTTTTTGTACATCAAAATAATTCAGAAAATAGATGGAATGATTTTAAAACTTCGCCATTTATACAACTTATCTCACCCTATGAAGGAGGGAAAAAAGAAAACTCCTTATCTTTCTTGGGTCCTTTAATGCTACTTGAAAGCCGTAGTTTGTACTCGACTTAAAAAATTCCGACGATCTTTTGATGTCAGAATAAGACGATAGAAATAAATACAGTAACAAGTGTCGCTACACATTTTGTGAGAAAACTGCGACGTGAATAGGCCGCAGGGACAATGCAATAGTTTGTCTTTATATCATTACAATACTCTTAATACTGAAAAGAGCTTCTGATCCGAAAAATAAACAACTTGTCGATATCCTTATATGTCATTCATCGTTAACAGAGCACTTCAGTGGAAAATTTTTTATAAATGACCATAAAATCTTTCCAATTTTGAGCTAACAACATATGAAAATAGAAACTAAAACCTTTCAAAATACAAAATATACGCCAACAACCTATTCAGTGAATCCCTCCTCAACTCCTACCGCCCTAAGGCATACTGTAGCCGCGATTGTCGGAGATAACACGGACCTCCTGGAGTGCTTAGTACAGTAGCCGCTTTTAATACCCATCTCCCCTAAAACGCAAACAGGCTCCCGAAACCGACCGACTTGGAGGTTATAGGAAAATTTCCAAAGCGCCCGAAACCGTCCAGCTGGAAGAGAGGGGTTTAAAGCAACACTAAGGCTATTTTGGGACGGACCTCGTAATTTTGAATCATGGTCAGATGACATGAGTGGCACTTAAGCCGACATCTCCCTCTCCAAACTTTCCCGCTTACTCGCCGGTTCTGCTTTGGAATCGGGTCTTGAATCTGAAACCCTCCGGTTCCAAAGCCGAGACATTACCACCAGACTACCGCCTTGTACGAAAGGATTGCCACGCGATCAGCCAAAAATGCAATAACATCAATAAACAATTTAATTAACGACTATCCAATTTTGATCCTTCATTGCAATGGTATGTACCAAGAATACATACTTCATTATATTACAAATTACAAAGCCGGCTTCCTGGCATAGGGGTAGCGCGTCTTCCCCGTGATCTGGGCGTCCTGGGTTCGAGTCCTGGTTCGGGCATGGTTGTTCTTCATGTGTTCTAGTGTTCTATCTGTGAGATGTGTGAATGTGCCCCCTGTGAAAAGGGGTTGTGCAAGCGAATATGATGCGTGAGTAGCTAAGACGTACTCTTGGCCCTAGTTGGCGCTACTAAAACAAGAGACGCTCCCTTGGCTTAAAATCGCTGACGAAGTCAGCTAGCTTGTCCATGGCAAGTGCCATTATAAACAACAACAAATTACAAAACTCGCCATATTGCGTCACTAAATGCGAGAGCTTCATTCCGTACAATACCCCTTCTGTAGAGGTATTAGAGTAGAGATAGAACATCGAAAAAAATGTTGGAAGGCCAAGGGAGAACGCTCTAGCTAGAATAGCATGAAATTTTAAATTATATTATTATAAATCTCTTCAGTTGTAATCAGGAAATGATCCACTCATTTAGGAAATCACTTAAAAATTCTAGTCCATGTTTAAATTAAATTTGTCGCTTTTGAAATGAAAAAAATCATTATATTATTTATGTACTGAATTAATTTTTCATGACATTAGACATTGGATTTTGAATTCAGAATTTTTTAATGTTACTGAACTTAGCGTGTCAAACACATTAATACGAGTTCTTTCCTCTTTTATGAAGGATGGAAGAAACCGACATTAAACAAAGAGAAAATTAATTTAAATTTTAAAAATGATCCCATTAGTGAAGAAATAAAACATTAGGATATATTTTGAAGCGCCAACACTATTTAAATCAGATGTGTTGGAACGCTGTATAGAAGAGATGAATTGAAACTTTCAACAACGCTTTTATTTGCTTTGTGCAATAATTTCACACTATTTTGTAAAAATGTAGCTCTTATATTTGGGAAGATTATATATATATATATATATATATATATATATATATATATATATATATATATTGAAAAATCTTAGATATTCCCGCAAGTTTTTAGTTTATAAAATGCTGCGTTTTCATCCAAATTGCACGAAACTTGCAGAATGTATGAAAAAATATAAAATTATATTAAAATTTGAAACGAATTTTAAAATATTAAAATTAATATGAGTATTTTAATACATATTAATTGCACATGCATGAATTATTGCGTATTTTCCTCTCATAATTTCAAAACCAGATATATAGGGCAGCATATATAAAAATTCCAGTGGAACACTATTAAGAGTCAGAAGGATACTTGCATTGCATTGAATTGAATTTGTCTTGCTGTCTAACAGAACCTAAACGAGGAAGGGTTTTCGAAAAATTGATTTCCTTTAAATCCGAATCTTCGAACAGTTATACTGAGTTTCATTAATTTAGAAATATGCGGAATTTAAGGCTATTTCTTATATAGTCATAGTCTAACACAAAATTCGGGCAGCCTTCAGGGCGAAATCTAGTGTAAAATGTCAAAATCCGCAAGTGTCTAGATGCTTTTGGACATAAAGTATATTTTGTCAGGGCTAAATATGTAATCGTAATAAAATAAAGACAAAGCATCATGTGCGGATATATTCAAAACTTCAAATTTCCTCTTTTTTTATTCAAGTAGAAAATCATTAGTGTATTTACTAAGTGTAACTGCTACAAGTTCAGTATTGTTAGATTAATATCCGTTTCAAAGCTACATGAAAGGTCTTTTAAATATAAACCTTAATATTTTGAACCATAATCAATTAAATAGGATGAAGCCTTAGGTAAAACACCTTTTACGAACTTCAAAGCACATTAACGCTCTGGTATTGGCGCATCAGTATATGTTAAAAGTAGGAAACTTTATGTGCTTATAAAATAATGTAAGAAATATTTCATTGATTGACATTTTTTCATTATGGAAGTTATATAAAAAATCTAATTATTGTAACTTTTTTATTTCCAATCTCTACAGGCACTAAGTGTTTTCATATAACTGATTACCTTATTTAATGAAATTTTTCAATTGAAAGTATATGTAAAGTTACAATTGTTAAGAAACGATCTGTGTGTTTGCTTAGGTCATCCTGAATATGCATATAAAAATAATTTTTACATAGACTCTTAATTTAGACAATTTGCTTAACAGTAGGTTGCGTCTTTTGAAAGTTTTTTTTTTTTTTTGAAAATCAAAACATACCTTTAGAAAGATCTAGAATTTATACTTCAGCAAAAATATATATTTTTCGAATTTTATTTTACGTACACTTTTCGCAGCGATTCCCGCACGAAACAAAACTAACCTCCAGTAAATGCAAAGTTCACCCTCTCTTCCCAGGTGAGAGAGGAGTTTATATACACGTTGTTACTATATGCGGATCGGGAGACTTGATAATACCCTTCGCTGAACTTCTATAAGTGATTTGCGTAGCTGGGAACTTAAAAGATAAGTCTCCGCAAAGGATACTTGATTGAATTTTTTAACATTAAATAGCTCCATATGATACGTAAATAGAAACTTTGATGATCGGCTTTCATTGACGGTACCAAAAGGGACGTATATATAGTGCTAAAAGTACATTCAGGGAATATTTTGAAAATGATTTTAAATAATAAAATGCAACTCTAAAAAATAGCCTTCATGAGCAAAATTTCGGAAATGAACTGGCTTTAATATTCAAATTTCAGTGAAATTTCATTTCGTTCATTTAATGGATATGGATATATTATATACTTTTATAAATAGTTGAAAAAATTTTGTAACCTAACTTGTTAGTAAATAAAATAATTTACAAAAGTTATAGTTCTGAAATTTTTACAATCAATACCGAAGAAAAATTTTGGAAAAAACATTTCCATCCATTTCTTGCCCGTGGAAGAATTTCCATTATTTACTCACAATCAGAGTTGAAAGACTTGAGAAACGTGCTTGTATCAGTGCATTTAGCTACTGAGGAAATAAAATGGGAAATTTTCATCCTTTCGTTCTCCTATCATTCGAGGTTTGAACGAAGCTGGAGTTAAATACGTGAAATATCATTTGAGGAGAAGAATGAAGAGCAATTATGTATTATATAGAAGGAATTTTAAGTGACATCCTAATCTTCTGAACTTACTGATTGAAGTGTACTAACTGTTGAACATTTCCTCATAGGACGGCCCATAACATCAATAGTAGAACCAGAGATATCAAACAAAAATGATGTTCGATTCTTTAGATAACAAAGATGACAAAGGTGATTCGATTCATTTGGAAACGTTGCCACTGTAATGATTTAAACCATCTTCAATAGCCCCCTAAACGGCAATTTGAAAAAAAAAAAAATGCAATTTACTGATCTGTTCTATAAAGGAAGGTAACCTTCCTACCTGTAAGGATGTTTTTCTGAATCACATGCTGCATTTGTATTGCTAATGCTCAAACTCAACTAGAATTGACCTGAGAGGAACTTCAAAAATTTGTGTTTTGCCAATGAAAGATAATGAATAGTGTTAACTTTTTATTTATTATTCTGGAATATATTGGGTATTGGCTGTGTTTATTCGTACTACGTTGAAATGTGATTTTTTTTAAAATCCAGTATGCGAAATCTTGTATTGATATTAATATTGTTTGTATCAAGACTCCAAAGTTTGCTTTCGCAGTTTTGATTTTCCCCCCTTCGTTTTAATATAACCCGCTATCGTTTATTTAGTTTTGGTTTGGCTTTTCCGTTATTTCGGCTGAATCTTATTCGTTTTTATATACATTCCATTTTTCTTTTAGAAATTATTCAGTTCGGGATCACAAAGTTCGAGATCTCATGTCTCATCCCTGCGCGACTTATTCGTTAATGCCACGCTGTACTCTCTCCATTGATGACAACTTGTCCTAAATCTTTTATTGCTCTGTCTGAGTCAACTACGAGGGGTGATCCAAAAAAAGTTTACAAGTGGCAGTATTTGGAAAGTAGAAATTGTGGATGGGATTATTGTTACCCAAAGAGGAGACAAATGACACTAGTTGTTTTAGACTGGTCGTTCGAGCAGATAGTGTTAGCACCGAGACCTGAAATAGCGACAGTAATGGCAAGACATCTAGAGAAGTGGTCTCGCACATAGGTGAGAACCGTGATACGATTTATATGTGCCAAGAATGTGTCCCCATCGGACATTCAGAGAAAAAACGTTGAAGTGTACGGGGGGCGAAGGAATGAGTAGACAACAGGTGGTAAAATGGTATCTTTATTTTGAAGCGGACAGAGAGATTGCTGGAAACGTTTAGGTGGGAGGTATGGACCACCCCCCCCATACAGCCCCGATTTGGCTCCCAGTGATTATTTCCTTTTCCCGGCGTTGAAGAAAAACTTATTCGAAACAAGGTTCGTATCAGACAGTGATGTTTAAAAAGGGGTCGAGAACTGGCTCAGTAGCCAGAGACCTGTTATTACCAAAACGGGTTAAACAAATTGATCCAGCGGTGTGATAAATGCCTCAACAGGTTTGGTGATCGTTGCTGATTAACCACAGGATTATGCCACAGGATTAACAATAGACACAATTACCATTTGTATCCTGTGTCTATTGTTAATAAAGCATTTTTTCTTTGCCTTGTGAACTTCTTTTTGGATCACCCCTCGTATAAACGTAGTTGGGGCTTTTAAGATGGGAGGTGGTAATCGAAATATCTAATTAGAAGTGAAAGTTGCCAAATAACCGCAAGCAAACTTCCATCTAACCGGCAAGTATTATCGGTATTACTTCATAATTTGCAGACGGTTAAACTGTTCCTAAGTGAAAGTGAAAATTTAGTAGAGCGTGAATGCCTCAATTTTAGAAGGCCAGAATTCATTATGTGATTTTATTTATGCAATATTTTAAAAAAATGTCCGCTTTTGGGAAGAGACGCTGAAAGAACATAAGCTAAGTTTATATAAGATTTAAATAATTTATTTGCCATTGCACTGGAAAATCAAAATATTTTTATTGAGTTAAAGAGAGCTCAGGCAAGGGGATATCATTAGGTAGTCAATACAAATCGTTAGCAACGCTTGAAGAAAGGACATTATTGAAAGTATGGGAAAGTGAAATAAGTTAAGATTCATCGTAGTTTGGATATCCCTGACAGTTGCATTGGTTTAATACAAGAATCTCGAAAATATTTCTAATCAACTTGGCCCTTCATTCTTAATTGCTTACTTCATTTTCGATGAATTAGGTATTTACGCTTGAAATGTTTCTATTTCTCAGCTGGTCGATTTTAAAGAGGTCTGAAAAGAAAGTCCTCAAAAGCTTTTGATTGATTCTTTTGATGGTGTATGTTGAAACATGACAGAGTATTCATTCGCAATTGCTGTTCCATTTAACAACTTGAATGTTTTTAAATAGGAATAAATTTTAGTTGCTTTGAAGAAAGTCTGAGCTCGGGTGGTTAAATGTGGAATCAGACACTTTAGTAATTTTTGATAAAACTGTTAACATGATATCCAAATGAAGAGTGATGTATTTCAGTAATTTTTGATAAAAATGTCATTGTTTTATCCAAAAGGCACATCACAGAGTATCATAATATTCAAAGAAAATGAATTATTCATTCTAATGAAGTTTCTCATCCTTTAGGAAAGCTTTTTTATCATTATGCTATTCATTTTTTTATTGAGATTGCTTTCATTTGACATTAATTTTTGATTTTATAATGATAGTCTATTATTATTTATAAAATGCTAAAAAGTTTTTTCTAGTGAATATTTATAAATTAAGTTGCTTAAGAATTTAGATATGAGGTTGAATAAGAAGTTCATTCTTGTTTTTCTTTTCAAAAAATAACGGTAGAAGATTTCTTTTAACCGGAAAGTTAAAATTTCATTTAGAAATTGGATATCAACTTTAGCTTTCTGACTCTCATTCCAAACCTCTCAAATTATTCTTCTTTAAAGCCAGCCACTAAAATTATACCTGAATCTCATTGCTGCTAATGATGCTTTTGAAAGCCGGGTAAATTAATCCAAGATTTCTTAAGTGTGGATGAAGAGTTGAAGCAGTGTCTCTTCCAATGTGTTGAGGGCATAGAATGCAAGAAGGCTACTCTTTGTTTAGCTATGTTATTAAAAAATGAATTCAGGTTTCCTTTAAAAGATGAAATTTAATATTTTTATAGCAAATAGTAAATTTTTCAAATATGGGTAGTAAGTTTATATTTTCAAGTTTTTAATTTTTAGAATTTTCCCCTTACATTTTTATTGAATCAATCTCAATGCATATTGACAAAAGCAAATATTTCTCTGTATTGGTACAAGTTAAAAACACTGTTGGAGACCTTCAATTCAAATCGCAGTACTGTGCAGTTTTCGAAGGAAAATGTTCTCCTTTTCTTAAAAAAAAATTACTTAATTAAAATGCTGTGCTTAATAATGTAACACAGCATTTTAATACTAATAATGTACTAATAATGTAACATTAATAATGTAACATTATTAGTACACTATTATGCTGATTCCACAGGAAGCGCACATATGTTCTACATTGAACGAGATAAACAAAAGACGATACACCATTCCTTAGGTGATACATCCATTAGATTCGTGATCTACTAATTGTTTTCACAGGGGAATCGGTTTTTATCGAAGGAGAAGTGCTTAATGCTTCGCTCACTTCTGAACAAGATCCATTCAATCCAAACTGGATGGGATTATAAGAATGTAATAATGAGGCATAAAGGTCTCGGGATTTTGTCCTTGAGATTAAATCCTTTTCAGTAAGCCGCATGAAATAGCATCGGCGAACTGCTTAATACATTAAGTATTCTTATTATAATATTGATACTGCATCGACCGATAAAGGTATTAGTTGATGCTTTGCTCTCTGCCAGGGTGGCAGCAGTATGGTAACTGAGTTGAGAGACGATTTTCTGTTTAAAAAATCAAATATTATTAAATATTTTTAATTTCTGAACAGTTTTCTTTATAAAATTGTTTAAATTTTGTTTCTTCATTCCTTATTTGGGAGATTCCATTGATTTTTTTATTTGCTTAATTTATATCTTAATTATACAAAGAGTGATTACATGTTTTTAGAATGATTTCCAGACCATTTGATTATTATTTAAAATGTAAAAACTCTTTTTTTAACATTCGATCTGGTAGCTTTTCATATGGACAATAAGTTTGCATAATTTTTCTAAAAATTTTCACGGATATTAATTTTTATTCCTCTTTTACTAATTTCGAGAATTCATCAATCCTGGTAAGTTTGGGTTTTAAAGGGGCTCCTTTCAAAATACCGAAGGCACAGTAGTTCAGAAGTGAAACATCAGGGGATTTCGCAAGAATATGTTAAAAAGGTATATATGCAAAGATATAGATTTTGATTTTAACATAGAAACAAAACGCCGAGGTTTGCACATTCCTTCTAAAACTGTATGAGATCGAAGCACTTTCCCGCGCTCCCTTTTTCATCCTTCTTGCTTATTTATTCGGCTAATCGTTTTGCTTCCGCCATGACTCGGACAAAGAAATCCTGTAAAAAGTTAAAAATTGGATTTTATCCATGAAATTCTAAGGAATAAAAAGCGTTAAAAAAACCTCAACTACTGCTTCTTCAATTTAAGTTTTGCAAGAAAGCCACCAGGATTATCAACTGTGGGATGAAAAAAATAACCTTGGAATGTCCAATCCAGTGTCCGACTATGCCTATTAATTTTTCTAAAATATTCGATCCTCCATTAGAATTTCAAATTGTTTTCAAAGTTCCCTGCAAACTTTATAGAACTTCTATGCTTAAAATCGTTATAATCAGGACTCGTATCATTTCAGCTGTCGTCTATCGCATCAAGGAAAGTATAGAGACAAAGAAAAGTGTCTAATTGAGTTCAACAAGAGTGATTTAATCTGAGGTGAATTAAGGTAAGGTTGTAAAATCGGCAATAATATGTTAGTACAGAAAATTTCCTTTTATTAAGCATTAAACTATGAATAAAAGAAATGGTATTAGGATGTGTTTGAACTAAGGATTCCTAGAGATCTAATGAATGATATAAACTTCTACTCTAAACTATATTTCACAAAGAAACGAAAATTGGCTAGTTTACATTTGTAACATTTATTTCGACTCAAGAACAACGTTTTCCCCATCTTATTTATTTCACTATTATATTCTTACATGATTCATTGTACATTGTGATAGCGGTGTATAAAATTATTGTAATCAAGATTTTTTTTATTTTTATTGAAGTCCTATTCTTGGGAATAACGCTAAATCTGGATCCTTCTTTTATCCGAATAGCCAATTAAATGAAGTATTTGACATTTACAATTATTTGCCTCGCGAATATTAACGAATTTAATATAGCTATAAAATATATTTTAGAACTTTTCCTATTAACTAATCGTAATATTCATATCTAGGAAACTAGTAAATCTTTTAACAAGGATTAGTCTTTAAGAAATTATTTACTTTAAAATTCGAATCTATGAATTTATCGTTTAAAAAGACGATGAATATATTTTCTATAAAATATGCTTACACATTTCAACAATTAAATCCGTATCTTACATGTCATTCATTCCAAGATGTTCTTTAAATTTATTATCAAATATAACCGAAAAATGTAATGAAAAAAACTGAATCGGTGCATCTATTTAAGTTCAATCCTCGTGGAAAAGCACATGAAATACCTTCTGGTTTTAAGCTCAAATTCATAAATTGTAATTTAATTTTCAATATGAATTTAAAGATCGGGCATAGTTAAAGAATGACAAGAAACAAAATGAATGTTAAAGCTATCAGCTTTTAGGGCTTGATTGTTTGATATTAGCGACGAACTTCGTTTTTGACAGTATAATCTTACTGATGAATTTTCAATAGAAATAAATATTATTATACTATGCTAGGTACGTCAGCGAATGCATAAATATTGAAAAATTACAGAGCTGAATTCGATTTTTGAAACTAGAAAAAGTCCTAAATATAACTTAAAATATTACATAACTTATTTTTTACATTTAGCTCTGTATGTCCTTGCAATCAGGATTGCGACTACTGGCAATCCGGGTAGATGAGCATAAGTGCGATGAGAAATCATGCTGTGCCAATCTGAGGGAACCTTAGAAAAATAATTCTACAACAAAAAAAGAATAAAATACATGACCACATTGTAGCATATACATGTCATTAGAAAAGGAGACCTCGGATGTTTCCTTGTATTACCTAGAGTAAGAGATATAACGATTGGGATTCCCTTGGTATGTAAGACTAGTTTCCTAAGTTAACATTACCCAAGAACTATTGGAGATGGATTTATGAATTTGGAATCGTAGTCAAATGATAAATTTGACAGCCAAACTGGAGATTAATTCTCAATATTAGACAACGCCAACGAAAACACATTTGACTGCAGTGACAGATATCACTTGCATCAGATCCGCATACAAGACAAAATTATGATTTGAGATTCTGAATTCAGCCCTTCAATAATAGCAGAAGCTCCAAGAAATAATAACGAGGTTATGAATATTTTAAAGGAAATTTAAAGAAAGAATAAGAAAAGCATTTAGAAATTTTTGTAATAAAATTCAAACATTTTATAATACTACTCTGTTTGAATAAATAAGCTAAACCGAGTCAGACATTTGGTAGATTCATATACCTAAACTATTATTTAAAGTGAATTTACAGAATTGCATTATTTATAGTTACGAAGAGGCTTTTCATTTTAAAATAGTGACAGAGCTTTTATCTATAATCGCTCTTACAGGCAATAATTTAAAAAAAAATCCGAGATCCTCACCATCAGGATTAAAAAGAAGTTCTGTTGTGAAGAAACAAGACTACTAATGATGGAATTTTTACTCCTTATTTCAAACAACTTGAACTAAACACATTTTCTGAGACTGTAAAGGATTATGAATATTATAGTAATCATTTTTCACAAAAGGCAAATTGACTTATTTATCGAAAAGATTTTACCAAAGCCTCTTATACAATTCAAAATTTGATTTCCAAAATTTGAGCAGTGTAAGATTTTCAACAACAAAAATAATGAAAGTTCAAACGGTGTTCCTTAGTTTCTGAGTTATTGTTCTGACATTTTCATGAGAGTTTTATTATACGATTCTAATGCTGTTAAAATATTTTAGCAAAACTCATTAGAAACTTTTTTATGGAAATAAATGAATACATTTTTTTTAAATATTATAAAACTTTAAACTGACCCAAGAGCATCAGATTATAACATAAAGCCATTTATTTAGGTTTCATAAATAATTATAACTAAAATTACAGTTTTTATCCAGCTATCCCGAATTTCCCATTCGAATAATCCTGTAGATTTTAGATTCCCAGTCTTCAAACCAGCACTGCTGAGCTAATAAAATATACGGCAGTACTGTATATATAATATAGGGTTATACTAGACAGGCAAAATGCCAAGATTCAAGGTCCTATCTGTGGTGTTATAATTATGCTACAATACTTTCCTCCAGTACTGAAAAATGCCCCTCCCCCCTTAAATTAAGAATTTTTTACTATTAAGTTAAAAGCAATTTAAAAAGAAGAGAAAAGTAAAGAAAATAATACACAAACAAAAGTCCAAAAAATTCAGTGAAATAGGGCTCATGACAAAGCTA
This sequence comes from Argiope bruennichi, assembly GCF_947563725.1. Taxonomy (NCBI): domain Eukaryota; kingdom Metazoa; phylum Arthropoda; class Arachnida; order Araneae; family Araneidae; genus Argiope; species Argiope bruennichi. The sequence goes on along the minus strand of NC_079163.1, from coordinate 70,300,136 downwards.
AATACGAAAAGTTTTTTTAGAAAGAACTATGAAAGAAAGAAACAGGAAGTATTCAGATTCATTTAATTTGAAGTCTATGTGTGATGACCACTTCAGCATGATGTTGAACATGGCGAAGATATGGTGATATTCTTTACACTAACATGCTAAGTACATTCAACCGAATGCATGTCTTGACCCCAGGAGCTAGCGCGTCCACTCATCGTCTGAGTAGATTAGGAACTAATTAAATATTGGGAAATAAGTCAAATTTGTTTCCTATCTATTCAAGCCAACAGAACTTAAATAGTGAATAAATTCTATTACAAATTCAATAATAAATTGTAATTGCTTAAATGGAAAAAAATACTTGTTTATCACATGAACATGTTTTTATGATGGAAAATTATGGTTTGTATACTCAATCAACCAAAATTTTCAAATTGAAAATGACGCACAACTCACTAATTTTTATCCTTTTATAAGAGTTTTTGTATGCTTATTGTAAATATAAAAGCAATTTCTTCTGATCTTAAGAATGATTAATAGATTTATATCTTGATTTTTCTTCTTCACTGAAAAATAACATTCACAAAATGATAAAAAAATAAATTCATGAAAAGTAAATCAAGGAAAATCCAATCTTATTAATTCTTTTATAATTATGTTAATGTGTTGTCATTTAGATTTGTTTTGCATCTTCCCTTCTGATGCTCAAAACGATTTTATTTATTAGTTGATTTTTTAAAAATTACTCTTGGCCCAACATCATATTTGTTCCCAGACCTCAAACTCTAAAGAATGGCCCAGGAAAGAAGTATAGCAGTATCAAAGGACTATGCAGTTGTTTATAATCAAGTCAGAAAATCGAGGAACTTTGTTGAAATTGTGAATGATAAATTAAGGGTTTTATTTTTATGTTTAAGACATATTAGCAATATCTAGCAGGAATGGACATTTTCTGAATGATTTCATCTGCCACTTAAATAAACATGGACTGTATAAGATTCCTGATTTACCTTTATTACAAAAGCTATTATCTTATGATCATTGAATTAAATAAGTTTCATGTATAATTCATTTAAGAAAATTAACTGTATATTGCACTAACAGCTGTGCCCGCTTTTACGTCTGCGTTAATCTATATGTAGGTAAGAAAACATGTATATTTTTGTATACATTTTACATTTTTATATACATTTCATATTATTTGTATTGAAGAATTTTCAGCCCTTTAAGATTTTTTTAAGATTGTAACCGTAATTATTTATTAATCCAAAGATTTCGGATAAACAACACTTTTAGTCTAAAATTTGGCGCATATATAAAAGGACAGTCTACTACTAATAAGAGGGAGTATCAGTAAGTAATGAACATTTTTGAATGCAATAATAAAAATGCAATGAATGACAGTTCGAAATGGAAATGAAAGTATTATCAATTTATTGCAAAATTGCCATTCAAATTGAGGCATTTGCCCCAATGCTGAATCAATTTGAGAATCCCTCTCTTAGAACAACGTCAACTAGTTTGAGGTCGTCGTGAGAGTAAAACTTCTGACCGCCAAGGAAACTATTCATGAGCCCAAATAGATGAAAATTTGAGGATGTCAAGTGCAAGCTATATGGTGAGTACTCCAAAACTTTCCAAATGAATCCATGCATCTTTACTCCATTTGTGCAAAATTCACATCGACTGATAACGTTCTACGAGACCAGGATTTTAAAACTGCTTTAGCGTTGGAACAAATGCCTCAATATGAATGGTAGTTTTATCGAAAAGTAATAGACTGGTAATACTTTTATTTGTTTCTTATTATTATGGTGAGCAGGCAAAATTTTGTGCGTTTTCCGGCCCAATGAGTAACATTTAAGACTTCAGAATATGAAATATTTCATTTTGTTGCCGTCTATGCAGCCGGTACACTACATTTGGCAGAATAACCAACACAACTACAAAATGAATCAAATGTCGCTATTTTTACTATTGTTTTTAGTCAGTCGACAAAGATATTAATATGACGGATAAAAATTTGTACCGATTGTTACATTTATTGACTGTTTTGATCCAGGAACGATTATGGAAAATGAGAGTGTTAATTTTATACAAGGCTGGAATATTTTGATAATACAACAAATGCAGTGGCGCTTTTCTACTTTCCCTGCTTCGAATTTTACTGAAGGAAAGAAGGGATATTTTATTTCCCCAATAATGTTTTTTTCTATTAATAAATTTTCAAGCTCTTATAACTTATTATATTTTACTTCTTTATGATATTTTCTTGCCTAATAAAAAGCTAAAGCTAATTTAGTAACAACAATGGCAGCTGTTGTTATCACTCTCTTACAATGTAGACTTGCTACGAAGAATTGCTTTTTTGTTGTCAAATAATATGAATTCAATATAAACCAATGATTTAGGTAAAATGTATAAATAGAAATTAGATTTATTTCTTTAAAATGTTGTTTCTTTAAATTCTTCTTGAATTTATTTCTTTAAAATCTTTGTTTTTTGCGATTTGATTTATTTTGTTATAATTATTTCACTGATAAATTATTACCGATTGCAATTCGGCAATGAAAGAATAAGTAATATGAAATGGTAAGCTATTATCTACAATTAAAGAATTTATCCAAGAAAGCGAGAAACTTGTTAAATGAGTTCATACCAAAAATTTCACGTATCATTTTCATTATAAGTATGAAATCGAAATGTGACGTTTACTGCCTTCTGCCATTATTTCATGAAAAGAACTATATTTTTTCAAATGCTTTTTTTAATGATACCTGGACAAACATGTCTTGTTAAAATAATGATAAATAAAATGTTCAAAAAGTTCTTAAAAATAAAGCCGTTTCTAAAGACATGAATGACCCTAAATGAATACAGGTAAATTCAAATTTAGGAAAAAATTTCTTGTTTTTGAATAAACTCATTCCATACTAATCATTCCATAAATTCAAATTTTCAAATAAAATTTTTCATTTAAAATCCTTGAATCAACTTTTATATTAAAAGCCAATACAAAATCTAAAGTATTAAATTGTAATCGTTTTTTAAAAAAGCAATACATTAAGTTTTTTTTCTGCTTATGAAAATTTTATTAAAGACCCGCTTAGATAGGAAACTAGTGTGTCAAGTGGACAAGAAGTCAGTTATTCCAGCTGCTGATTTTAAAGTTCTAACTTTTTAAATTTTTGTATATAGCTAATTCTGAAAAAAGTTATTATTGCTGACAATTTAAAATTGCACAGCGTTTAAAATAGGTTCGAATGTTTCAGGTACAGTTGGTCGCTCATTTTCGATGTGGAGAGTGAGGACAACACAGTAGATGTCCGCCATAAAAATAAATTGTAGATGAAAAAATTCAATATATTCCTTATTTCAGATACTATTGCATTCAGGGTAAAATATCTGTATGGTAATACAATGTTTCTGTCGTCATTTGTCTGTATTTCATTTTGCATGTAATGAAATTTTAAAAGCTGACGTTCGACAGTTTTTTCCCTCTATACAGACAAAGAAAAGAAATGTTTCAAATTGGAGGCAAAAAGGAAATCAATTCCTCTTGCTGACATTTCGATGGACATATAACTGGAGGTTTCAGGATGAGATGGGGAATTTTCGCTTATCTTGTTAAATAAGTGGGGACTTTTCAAGCATCCGTAAATTGATCACAAGTACATATTAAAATATCTCATCTTCCCATGAATGCTTACTCAGTAAAACTGCATCTGAGACATTGGATTTGTGAAATAAAAAATACTCAAAGAGTCTCCCCAGAAGTTTACTTTCCAACTAAAACGTTATTTCGTATATGAAGTATTAGCCTTAATGCAAAATAAAAAATTCTACATAGGTACTTGGAGACAATTGTCAGATATGGCATTCATTTATTCTTTTTAATAATTTTACATTATCAGTTTATTATATATATATATATATTACATTTCAGATAAACGATTTTTTCAGCAACGAAAATTTTTGCTTTCTACTCTTTAATGTAATCTGTTTTTTCATTATTAAATCCAATTAAATCCCATAGAACCCTTTATAAATGTTTTGGAAATTGCATATCAAAATTATGGGAGGGGGATATAAAATATGTTAAGCATTTTGAAGATCGATGCAATTTAACAGCTCCAACCCGTAATTATGAGTTGGTTATGTATTATTTTAAACAAATTTGAAAATATGTGATTATCCGTTTTTCAGGCGGCACAATACCATCTAAAAATATTTTTTAAAAATTTAATGTTTGGAATTATATTTTAATTATATTTCATGTAGAATAGTAATACTATATAATTGTTCTCCACAAAAATTGATTTATTTCTAAAATTTTTGTAAATTAAATTTTTTTTAACCTTTTTAAAAATTTCTAAAACTTTTTTAAAAATGCAAATTTTTCCATAAATATTTTTCCAGGTAGCTACTAATATTATACATAAAAACTTGTTATGAATATCCTCTTGCTAATAACATCTAAGAATTTATAATTTTTTTATTGTGAAATATACAAAGAAAGTCTGAAAATGTTATTAAATTTGGCTTTAAACTTTTTAAAAAATTACCACACACGTTTCAGAGCTAATTGCATAAGAAGTTTTATAATGCATATATTTTAGAACATCCATAAAAACTTTCACACCACTTCTTTAATTTTTAAAAGAAACTTTAGGCTTTCGAAATAGTAAATAAGCAAAAACACAACATGGGGAAAATTAATTTAAACATTTCACTCATCAATACCATGATATAAAATCCATCCAGTTTGTCTGTAACTTTTACAAAATGTTAATTTATTCTTAATTTTTTTAAAATAAAAAATTATAAAACAATTTATTGAAATAAAATATTATGTTGGTTTAATGAATAAAAAAAAGCTTACAAATAATTAATATTTCAAAAATTTTAATCATAACTTACAATGAATAAATATCTCAGTTGATTAAATATATGTTTCTGTTATAATCATGAATTAACAACATATATAAAAAATAGGAACACTTTTGTTTTCATTATTTTAGAAGCTTTAGTGTGTCGAAAATTGTAAACGAACAAAAACTAAATAAGCTTTCATTTAAAACTTTTATTCTTATGATGAAAATTGCGTGTGGTCAAAACTAAGCAACTTACTTCATTTCATTTCAACTATACGAGCTTGAGAGTGGTAGAAAAATATAACAGTTCATTTTTTTTTTATCGTGCTCTGTTTTAGCAGATCATCTGAAGTTTAGTTTAATTTAATTTAGTTATATTAACGTCCCATTTTAAAGCAACACAAGGCTATTTTGGGACGGACCTCATAATTTTGAACCACGGTCAGATGACGTGAGAGGCACCCGAGCTGGCACCCACCTCTCCAAACTTTCATACCACACCAGCGGGACAGATCTGAAAAATGGGCGTGGAAACATTCCTTGTTTCCTTTCCTGTGATGTATCAAAAAATTTTCAGTAACTTAATAAAAAAAAATACAAATACATTTCTAACATTTTACAGACACATTTAGAAAGATTCAATTTAATATATAAATCCATAAAAAATTTCGATTTTTTGATGATTTTTTAGCTATTGTATCTCTTTAAATTATTTTTGGTCACATTATATACATATTTCTTGCTTTTAAAATGAAAAAAGGATGAATTTAATTTTTAGAAAATTTTATTTATTGTTATATCTAATTTCAGAGAAGATCCCGTTGTTCATACGGCATGAAATGTAATTTTAATTATAAATATATGCGCTATCATCATAATTTGGCATAAGTATTGAAGAGCGGGTTGGGAAGATAATTACAGTTAAAAGTAAGTTTATAGTTTGAGATAATAATGGCGATTAACCTCCATAGTGGAAGGTAATTTTACGTTTCTTCAACTTTTGTGTTTTGAAACTATTTTTGTATTCTGTAACATATTCTTAGCTTTGTAATTTATGTTTTCAAACTAATTTATGTTCATTCATGTAATTTATGTTCCCAAATTTATGGAAAACCTTTTTAAACAATTGGAATGTTTAATAGATTCACATGAATTTTACATTGAGTATTTCTATTTTTATTATAAGATCTTATAGTGGAGGACTTAAAAAATATAAACTTACAGTTAAACAAATATTTATATTTATAATTTATTAAAAGAATATTCCCCCCCCCCAAAATATTTTAATAAAATAATGTGGTATTAATTCTTTAATTCTTATTGAGAAATAATAATTTTATTTTAAATAGATACTCATTTATAAGTATTTCAACAAAAGTAAAAGCAATAGCTATGAATGATATTTTGAGGACAATCCAAATTTGATATTGAGAAGTTCTTTTATTATTTGCTGTGACTGATTTCAATTCATATAGTGTCCAAGAATAGCAATTTAGTCAGTATAAGCTTAATTCTTTATGTATATTGTAATATATATCATTCAATAATTAAGTTTAATAATTATCTTCATTTGTTTCAGCTAGAATCTTATTGTGTTATAAAACTTAAATAATGTGACAATTTGGTTCCGATATCCGTGTGCTACATTTAATTTAAAATTATGCTAAAGATTCTACGTTTCCCGTTATTCCTCATTATTCGGTCGTACAATTCTCATTCTCTGACACTATACAAATAGTTAATTATTATAAATGATTATGTATTATAATTTAATTAGATATTAAAAATTTAAAGTATCCGACAGTTTTAAAATAGTTCGTTTTCGATGAAATAGAATTTTTTTAAAGAATTTTTGGTAGCAGTTTGATAAGCTTTCTAAAACTGTCTTTTCATTCTATATGAATTACAGAGTTACGCTGTTTTAATATCGAGTCATAAGTAAGTATCTAAATTCTAAAAAGCATTCCGAATTCGAAAAACTGCATTCCAAAATGGAAGTAATAGTCTTCATTCGTGTTTCAACTCCAGCCTTACTTAATTTAGTCATAAACTTAAAAAACAAATCTATTTCTTACTGCTTGTTTTTCAAAACAGGTAGAAAGTAAAAAAAGGGTCAGGGTTTAACCTGATTTAAAAATGTTTTATTTGGAGACTTGATAATACGAGGACATTTGAGTCAATGAAGTATGGATTCCGTCCACAAAAAATTAAAAGGATAGCCAGTAAGAAAAGTATTAGTTTGTTTGAAATTAAAGGTCAAGGAAAATACCGATTATAAACTGTGAAGTTTTAATGTCTTCCAAAATTTATAACTATTATTTTGAGTTGTATTAAAACTTTGAATGCTCTTTCTGAGAAACATTTCTGAAGAAGAAGACTGTCGACCATAGCAATGATATTTTTAAAAAAGTTATTCAAGCTTTTATATGAAATTTTCCAAAATTGTTTTCTGTAATATGTTTGATATTTTCCTCTAAAAACTAAGGTATATATTGAAAGTAACATTTTTAAATGCGAACAAAACTCATGTTTATGAAGAATTACTAGTTTTGGAACTGTGCTCTGCAATATTTTAAAATTATTTTGAATGACAACAAATATTTTTAAAACACAGATAATTGTCATAAAAATACTCCTACAAGGAATTAGTATATTTAGAATATAATTCCGTGTGTGTCTGTTGGTGTAAGGCTAAGAAATTTTTATACTTCTGACACACTTCGCTGCAAAGAACGAATATCGGTCTCCGTCGTATAATTTTTAAACGGCCTTATCCACACTTTTTTTCTTTAGATATAATATTAAATTACTTCTATAAGTTCAACAGGCAGCTGGATTGTCCATTCAGGACTCTAAAAGGTTAATACTTTAGGATATTCGGAGTCAAATTTACATATAATTCTGCATCAAATTCCACCATCTTTTTGAAAAATATCTGGATCTCTTTTGAATTCTTGTGAAAATTCATTCGTTTTAAAAATTGATGCTCCTAACAGTTATGTAAAAATGAAGACAAAGTATAATTGAATATACGCAATCGTGTTCCAAGGTTTAAGAACACATTCAAACAAATTAATATTTCACATGGTTCATTTTTTGCTACTTAATCTTCATTAAATTTTCAGCAGAATTTCAGTTTGCCCTAATTTGAGCATGCTTAAATTTCAACAAACCACTTGAAATATTTGGATATTTTGAATTAAATCAAAGTAAAATAACAGCATCTTCATGTATTTGATTCTTTCATATAGAGCAATGAAAATATTTTGAAGTCTAGAGATGTTTCAACAAACTTTTCAGCAGTTCAAAATCAAAAATTGACAGCAGATTTTAATTGGGCACAGAATCGACAAATGGATTCCATGGAGAGATTAGGTTATCCGATATGTTAGGCTGTAACAATAGTTGCTTTTTCTAAGAAAAACAAAAGATAAATCTGAGAAGATTAATTTCTTTGTCGGAATTTCTCTATCAAAATTCATGATCAAGACTCTATGGAGACACGATGCCCTAGTGATAAGACCTGGCAGCTAGAGTAGAGGATTCCTACTCTAGAAGAGAACCTGGTGCTATTGAAATGTGGCGTAGAGAATCAATTATCCTTTCCAACGGTATGGCTTTTAAGCTTGGAGAAGGATTGCTGACTGAGAGGCAATCGCCACAGTTCAAAATGACGAGGTCTGTCCCAAATTAGTCCTCACGTTGTTTGAAGGCGAGTCGTTATTATAGCTAAACTAAATTTAGAATTGATATTTTTATTTCGTAATCTCATAAGTTTTGTCTTATTGTCTAAGTGCATGGAATAAATACATAATTTGATTGCTGATAGAACAACACTGAGGTGGTGAAAACTTTTTAATATCTTAGTGTGTTCAATATTTATGAACAAAAGCATTTCAGATCATCGTCCCATTTTGATTAAAATCCTTTCCTTAGATTGTCCGCAATCTCAATTATCTTAAATTGATTCGCATAGCAAAAATGCGAAATTAATTCTTTCTGTTATTCAATTCACATTTAGATTCTGCTCTGATTTAGGCATACTGGGAAGATGATTTTGCATGCTTGGATTTTTATGCAGTCGTGCGTGTGATTTTTTGACATTTTTTTTTCGTTTATTAATGTGAACAAAATCATATGTAGCCTTACTAATTTTCATATGACTAAAGCATCCAAATATTTCAAACTGTTTTGTACTTAATTTATTCGCATAACGCATATAGTAATGATATAGCGTGAGGTTGAAAAAATCATTGAAAAGATGACACAGTAACAAAAGCAGTGGTGCCTTTCTTCTACAATGAGAACAAAATTACTCTCTTTTTAGCAGTATTATTTTCCCAAGTTATATTTATAATTACATATTCATGAAAATGTTCTCATTTTCCTTAGCTATTATTGAACGTTCAATTCTTAATTAAACCAGGAAATCAAGACAGTTAAATTAAGCATAAAAATATAAGACAAAAGTACAAACTTCTTGTTCAAAATCTTTGTTAATGTCTTGTAGATAAATAAATCAAAGTATTAATAATTAGCAGCAATTATATTCCCCAGAGAGACAAGATCGATTAATTCTATTATATCTATTAGTGAGAAGATTCTTTATATATATATTTCGGGTGGTAAAATCAGATATAACGGAAGTCCCAAGACATTATCATATTTTGGAAATTACATCAGTTTAGCATTTAATTCATATATCAATATCTAAAGAAGACCATTTTTAATATGAATACACTTCTGTTTAATTTTATTAAAAAAAGATGTTTGTTTTTGCATTATTTTGTTCTCAAAGCTATAGTCTATTCTATATTAGATTTTACTCTCACTACACAATTTTTTATGTCATAAAGCTTACCTTGGTAAGGACCTCCAGCGTGCTGTTGAATAGGAGTTTAAACTTGGTAAAATCTATATGCAAATTTCTCAACTGTCTTTGGAGATTCAACTACTGGTTCTGTAAGCATCTTTTGTTTATTTTCTGAAAAGAACAAAGATACACTTATTTTAGACTAGTGTCGATGAATAATAAACTACGCATGAAAAATACAATGCATAGAAATCTTACGTTTGTATGAGCAGTTATTATTATTCAGAAATATTACTTTATTTTCCTTTCGAATAATATTGAATTATATTTGTTTGATTTTATGAGAATTGAAATATTCAGTTGGCATGAATTCAGTTTTGAAATTTGGAAAGTTCCTCAAAATACCGAGTCCTCTTTTATATGCTTCAGTGCAGTTCAGTTTAGTTATATTAATATCCATTTTTAAGCAACACCATGGATATTTTGGGACGGACCTCGTACTTCTGGACCCCGGTCAGATGACGAGGATGACAACTAAGCTGGCACCCCTTCTCCAAGCTTTCATACCACACTATCGGGAGGGCGTTTGGTCCCGACAGATTTGACCAGACCCGCTTTCACGGCGGTTTTACGGTGGAATCGTGTCTCGAACCTGAAACCCACCGGTTCCGAAGCCGGGACCTTATCACCAGACCCCCGCAGCCCCTGCCGTTGAGTGTATCGAAAGTTATAGCAATCGTTTCATATTCACTAAAAAGATATATAATTTTAAAGAACTTCAAACAACCAAGCCTTTTGGAAGAAACCCATGAAAGATTTAATAAAAACGTGTAATTTTTAACGTGTAAACGTGTCATTTTTATTGTGTCACGAATAAAAAAAATGTTATCGATGAAGACTAGTTAAAAAGACAGAATTTAGTCACTAAATTTTACCGATATTTGCCAAATGGTATTTGTTAATAGACGAAAGTTAGCATTATTTCCGGAGTACTTATATGTGCGAACAGTTTCCAAATGAAACAAATTTTCATTAAACCCTCTCTATACAGATTGTTCCTCTCTCCCCAAAGTGGCTTATTTCCCTAAATATTGCCCCTTGTCATACATCTTCAAGCTTTATTTAAATAAGGAGGTAATTGTATGAAACGCTGTAGTGATTGACAGTAAAAAGTTAAAAAAATTAATTTAATTACTGTCCCCATAGAATAAAAATGCCATTTAGGAATTTTTTTTTTCATTCACCTACGCCCAATATGAATATATTTATTTCAAAATTTAGAAGGGTTTATCACATATTTAGACGTATAGATTTTTAGAAATACAAATTTATCCAATACAAAAAAACTGTCATTTGCCGATACTTATCTAGTAGAACATCATCTACTCATGATTAGAAGGTAATTTGCTAATCACGTATATTGTTACTCATATTATGTATTGTTTTTACGTATATCGCTGCTTTGATTGGTTGACAGTTGCAGTTTCGATTTTATACGGAAGGGAAGAAAAAGAATTGAGAAACTAAACTATTAAGATTTCTCCGGGAAGTACTGCAATGCAGAACAAGAACAGATTTTGATTGGAATGTCGTTCGTCAAGCTTATAATTTTCATTACTTTTGGCAATATATCCGACAAGTGAATAAGATATCGGATTCTGCTAACAATTTCTGAAGGCCGACTATGAACTAAATGCGATGGATGTCAGCAGATTGCAAGACATCTGATTCAAATGCCGTTCATTCAGTTTAAAATTTGCGCTATATTTTGCAATATAACAGATAAGGTGACAGATAAATAAGATATCGCATTTTGCCAAAAAGGTTTGATCGGTCGACTAAGAAAATGCGATAAATGCCAACAATATTAAATCCTCAGATTTTCGTAATCTGATTTAAATGTCGTTCATTCAGCTTTTAATTTACACTGCATTTATCAGAATAACCAATAAGCTGGCAAGTGAATAAGACATCGTATTTTTGTCGATTCATCTTTTTCTTTCTGCTAAAATGTTATCATAAGTTGTGAGAAAAAAATTGTTTTCATCAAGTATTTCGATTTCCATTAACTGCAAGCGGAATTATTAGGAAAATATACTTTTATATTATACATGAAAAGGGCGATAGAGTTGTTTTCCCTCATTCAGAAATCAATGAATAATAGTTATAAAATTAATCCTCATTTTATTCCATCTCATTGTGAGTTCTTTGGTAACGAATTGATAAATTTAATTTATTTCACTGCGAGAATTCTCTGAATAAATTCTAATTAATGGTTAAAATAAATTTTAAAAACACTCTTTTATCCCGATACTCTTGTGTAATATGCATGCTAAGAAAAGCAACTTTGCTGTAACCAAATTATGCGAATTCATTATAAATCACTGGAATAAGTAAATTGTATAATTGTAAATTAAGTTTATTTAACAGTAAAATATCTGTCTTTTGTGATCTAATTTATAAGGCTGCAATTATTACACTAAAGAAATATTACCGAATACAACTGACGGCAAAAAATGTGGTATTGTGGTTTTTAGCTACAGGACTAAAAGAGCTTATCCAAGTACGCACCGTGTTTTTTAAATAAATTGCTACTTAAATTCTTCAGATTTTGCATTCGATATTATAACTATGTAACGAAGGAACATATTTTTTAATATTCTTTTTCCTTTTTTCTTTCAATTACTCTTCGCGGCCAAAGCTATATAATTTCAGAGAGTTCTAAATTTTTAATAGACTTCGGATAAAGATGTCTTGATAAAACGATGGTTAAAATAGTTATTCATATAATATTTATATACAAGACATTAACCCCTTGACATAAGAATTTACTTACCTTCTTAATTGGATAGCACATTTGGAACAATTATTATTATTTTAATCTCTAGAATAATATAAGGGCATTTAAGGTAATAAGGCGTTTTCAAGTAATTTTTACACTTTACATTTATTTAATACTTTTACATTTTACGTTTATTTATACTTTTACATTTATTTAATACTTTCACTTATTTGGAGATTAAAAATTAAAATTGTAGTAATTCGATGCGCGATTCAGACTTGTTATTGTATATGAAGGAGTTAAGAAAACCAATGCATGCAACTCAGGGTATAAAACTTATTTTTTGGGAAGAATATTATCTTGCAATAGTTTCGAGGGAAAAAATAACTATAAGAACTCGTGCCTAAAAATGAAGATAGGAGAGTTCATATTCAAGATCTAATTGTTTTTAATAAAATCCATTGTTTTTTATTAAATCCTAAACATACATTGGAAAATAAATACATAGGAAATCTAATGTTTAAGTAGTCCATTTATCATATCTTGCTTAAAATAGTAATAAGTTTGTACATATGCTTACAAAATATTTTCTCCAACCTTCTTAAGAAACAATATCTTTGTATCCTTTCAACATTCTATATTGTTCGTGCCCGAACTATACATAGTAAACTTTTGTTGTACATTCACGCTTGTTCGGTTCAGATTGAATTCCTGCTCGTTGTTGCAATTATTATAAACATTTTAGGTAGGGAACTATGCTAAAAAATAGATTTTTGGCGAAAACATCGAATATTTTTATTTATTATTCTGGATTTCTTAACACTTTTTGAATTTAGTTTCCACATTCATTTTATATAGCTTCCATGATAAAAGCATGCATTTGTTCATTTAACATGATGTCATTTTAGCAAATCTGTGTTTCTATTTTTATACTACAATCTAGAATGAAATATATATTTTTACAAGATTAGATCTCAGTGCGAGTAAATCTTAAAAGTCTCATAAAAAAATACTTAAATATTGATAATCTTTTAATGGTGAGTAAAAGGAGTTGATAACATTGCTTTACAAATATCTTTGTAATTTTTTTTAACAGTGAAAGAAAGGGTCAGTATCTGAATAACAAAAGCTAAATAATACTTCATTTCCTTTAATTAAATGTAAAAATACTTGTGTTATTTTGAAGCTAAATTAGAGGAATTGTCCTTGCCCCTCCCCATCGGCAAACCTCTGCTGCCGCCTCTGGGTATAGTATGCATATATAACATGACATAACGTCATCCTTGCCTCCGATGCCTATAATACTAAGATTATATTAACAGCAGGATAGTAATATGCGAATATATATATATATATATATATATATATATATATATATATATATATATATATAATAAACAATTTTTTACAGAACTAAGTTATTTCGAGTTATTATGTATATTCTTTCCGCCATCCTTTTTACTTTTGTTATACGTTCTTTTTTTTTTCTTATTTTGTTGTTCTGATTAGGAATCTAGGATAATTAAATCAACACCAATATTTCGAAATTTTTTTAAAAATTCAAAAATTAAATAGAAGTTTTAATAGGATAACCCATCTTGGCATACGCTTCGACTATACCTTTTATTTACCTTCACGATATAGCATTTAAAGGTAAAAATGTTGCCTCGCAGAAAAAGGACTTTGACCTGAGATGTTGAGAAAAAGTCCAGCTAAATTTTATCTTTTATATTAGTGGAATAGCCCATTCTTACAGCTGAGTAAACAATCATGAATTTCCCTGCCCGTTACTACCCGTTTATATCAAGAAATTCGCTAGTTGTAATAGATTAATCAAATCTTATCACCTATTACAATTCTGTTTTCCTCAGCAACTTATTATTGAATAGATTCAGAAGAATTTCAAGAAATATATTGTAATTTGAATTATATCTTTGTGGTTCATTTAATTATGAGCGATTCAAATCCATACAAAATTATCCTTCGAAGTAAACAGATTAACTACCATGGTTTTGAGAAGAGTAAAAATTATTGCAACATGAATTACGTTGAAATCATGTTTTGTAAGGTTTCATCAAATTTAGCTAAAGGAAAAATAATTTTTTTTCTAGTTTCTGTTCTACAAGTTTATTCATTTATTTAATGTATATAAAAAAAACTATCATTTTTAAATCGCATTATTTAAATAATTAATTGCTGAAAATTAAAATCTGACTCTTTTATGATTACCTGTGACTCATGACCTATGACTCATTACGATTTATGATTACCTATGAATCTTCTTAAGAAAACTGTATATAATAAGAAAGTTCAAATTATCATTAGAAGTCTTTAAAAAGCCACAATGTTTAATTTATTTGAGCCTTACCCTAATAGTATTTCAATCTGTTTGTTTTTTTCTGATGAACTAAAACCAATATTTATCTACATTATCAACACAGAGCTTCAGAATCTACTAAATTAACTAATGAATTTTCAAAATAGCATTCTTCTACCGCCATTTTGCTTTTATTACAGTCATTTTACCTAAATACTGCATTTAAAACAATTTCAGTATTCGAAAGAATATCGAAGGGAAAGTTTTTGCTTTGCGTTGAAATATTTATCAATTCTGTATGAACAAACTTTACAAATAAAAGTATGCAATTCCGGATTTTTTAAATTTGAAAATAAGCTAAAATTTAACACAAAGGAAAGCATTCTTTACACCGTATCTGAAGGAATGGATATTTTGCTCAGCGCTTTTTCTTTTATAAATTTTTTTTTCACTTGCTATAGAAAGATGTGTTACATTCTTGGATTGCGAGAAATAAATGAAAGACACTGGTCTACTTTGTACCCAACCTAAAATACTCAACTTTTAGTCACTTTCATTCTTTGAATATGTAAATTTTTAAAACAAAGCAAAAATCTATAAAATCAGTTGTGAACGATTTTATGGACTAATATTTTCTTAAAAATTACAAAATGCTAGCCATATAATAAGACAAAGATCCATAAGACGCTGTTATTCAAAAGACAGTCGAAAGTTTTAGCATTTTACAAGCTGCTCCAAAGATTTCATAATAGAGGTAATATCGATTAACGTACCATCGCAATGAAATTCCCTCTATTTCAAAAATGTTGTTCGAGAAAGTTCCAGTTTAAGATCTGAAATATGTAAAGAATTTAATATAGCCCAAAGTAAAAAAATGGGACAAATGTTATATAGAAGTCCGAAACGAGCTAATAATATTTTTTTATATGTTTTTACAGTTCTAGTTAAAAAAAATTGAGTTTAAGAAAGGTTTATAAGGCACATAAGAATTTTTAAATTTTCCTACTTATCTACTTCTAATAAATTTTTTCGGTTTATTTTAATAAATTCTTTAAAAAATTAATCCATTGAAATTAATTTAAAAGTTAGGTTGATTTTCAACGTTTACTGATAAGAGAATGAAAATAAAGATAAAAAAAATATTTGAAATATTAAAAATAACTTTAATAAAAAAAATCGTGAAAGAATTATTTCCCAAATCTATTTTGATTAAATATTTAGATACCCATTAATCATTTGGATATAATGGGGAAAATCAAACTTTTAAAAATTTCTCTGTGTCCCGAGCCAAAGTTTTAGACTTTCTAAATTAGTACAAAAGTATTGTTGGGCATGTCAATAAGAAATTATTTGTATGATTCTTTGAGATGAATAGAAATAGACTTATCAGTAGCTAATGTTTCTCTCAGTATAATCCAGGTCAGAGTAGAATGTTCTTCCTTAAGATATATCTGTAGCTAATGGTGTTCGATATCGCCATATGCGAGATCTGATATTAAATTACGTGTTTTTTTTTCTTAACTGATTACAACTGGAACATCATTTTGAATTCTTATACGATTTCATTTCCATGTACGATCTCTTCGGGTTGTGGACTTGAAAAATTTTGAAGATTAATGGATAGAACAAATGACTTTTGGCCTACACTGCAAAACACATGACTGATGTCAAGATCTTTAAACAAGTGTTCTTGAGCGAGATATCTTTGCTTCCTATTCATGCATCCCCCCTGTGAAAGCTCACGATGCGTAATATTTTACAAAAATCCATTTATTTCCTTTTTTGCAAAAAACAAAAATATATACTTTTTACGCCAAAAAACAAACTTTAATGACTTAGTAATCACTCTGATGTAAAAATTTGGATAATAAAAAACTCATACATTTTTATTTATAATTATTGGTCAGACCATGTAGAATTAATGCACCATTTCAAGTCGCTCGGGAACTTAAAATATTATGGGTTTCATCCGAAACAAAGTTAGAAATTTTTTTAAAAATATCAAAAATTTTGAGTGGAAGAAGAAATACAATTTTTTTTTCAGTGTAAATATGCATGAAATACATACACGTAATGATTTCACAGGTAGAAACAAGCCAAACGTCGTAGAAAGTAATCGTGCTGCTTCAAAGGAATTGATTTATTTATCTTATATAAGACCTTGTTAAGAAACATTTATCTATTTCGAACACTTTCGGAGTTTTATAGGCAAAAAGAAATTCTAATAGATGTTATATCAATAAATTATCTATGAACTTACGAAAATGAAATGACTAGTTATGATTCATTATTTTATTAAAGAATTCAAAATGATATAAAGTATGTCTGGAATAATGAATATAAATTTTTCAAATTATTTTTTCATTCTTAATTAATGAAAAATTCATAATTCTTAATTCATTTCATTCTGAATTAGTTTAAATCATTCTTGGAAATTTCCGCAATTATACAACGCAGTTTTGTTTTGAGATACACTTTTAAAGATTTCTAAGTGCTTGTATATATTTATTTCAGCTTTATATTATCTGTATTTTATTTAGTAATTTGCTCTTGAAAGTTATTTCCACTTCCATTTGACGTCTCAGTTAGAATCCGTACTGAACTAAAAGAAATTTGAGAAAAATTTATATTATATATATATATTGCCAAATTTCATTCTAAGCCAAGGATATGCAATTCTAAATAGTATTTTTTAAATATTTGAAAAAGCATCCGAATCTTGGTGACATATGACAATAATTTCAAATGATAAATTACATTCCTGAAACAAAATCATTTCTCTAAAACAAAATCAATTCTGTTTCCATGCAATTCATTCAGTATCATGTTTAATGATTGGATGCCATAAAAGAGAGTTTAAGTGATTAGAAAACTCTACAGTAGATTCTGCAATATCAGAAACAAAAAATAATTACATGTTCAAAGCACTTCATTTGATTTCAAAGAAATAAATTAGAGCATCACCATTTCAATGCGCATTTAACATATAATGAAATATTCTTTTATACGCAGAAATTATACCTTTTTGGGCCTTTCAAAAGAAAAGAAACGCAATTTGGATTTTTAGGATGTGTGATAATTTTCAAATCTAAATACGCAGGAGATCAATGATTTAGAATAAATTATCAATAATTTATACAAAAATAAGTCGTCGTAAACCTCTGTTGAACCCTTCAGTGGCATTCTTTAATTCCCTTGTAAACACCAGTAAAATATTGATAGAATCCCCAGTTTCATTCTTTATTGTATTAAAATCCACAATTCCTGGCAGTTCTCCTTGCAGAAAAATGCAGTGACTATCTAGTTTTTTTAATTTTCGCAATGTATTTTCATTCATCTAAGCCCACAGGCTTAGATTCAAGTTCGTACATTAATTAAATTTTGAATCATTAATTAATACATTAATTGAATTCAATTTTGAATCCCACTCATGGATCTTTACCTACGGATAAAGGAATTTCACAAAGATTTCATCTCCCAAACCTTTAACATGAGTCGATTTTTTGCCTGACTTCCTTCAATTCAATGAGATTTTGTATCAAGAACTCATTTAAGCTTGACTTCACTCGTGCTTCTTTTCGTTTGAACAATTTAATCATCTACATATGGACATGATAGAGTAGATTGAGTAATTGGAACGTTTTTGTTCCTGTACTACTCACGGTGGGCAATGACTAGGTTACTTAACAAAGAAGGTTCAGGACAGTATTCTGGAGAATTTGGTTTATGCATACTGATTTTCAAAGGTTGCAGTTTTTAATAATTCTGGAACTTGATGCTCAGGTAGTAGGTGAAGCTTGTAACAATTTAGAATTTGAAAATAGTTGGAATGAAATAGGTGCCCGTTGATAGTTGAACACGAGATGGAGGTTAATACAGAAATGAAGACAGCATTATTTGGGTAGAGAAAGAAATTGGAATGGGAACGAGTCTTCCACTTGTGTGCTCTTTCAAAGTCTCATAATGAATGGGAGTGGTACCTTTTTTCCACTTGAATGGAATGTGATTTGTCAATGATCTTCTTGGTGCGTGCTTCCAGCATTATGGAAACTGAGTGGTGCTTGACGGTGAGTTTACTAAGTGATATAAGTGGGCAGTGAATGGAGAATAAATACTAATTTAGTTTGGTGGGAGTCCCGAATTAGTTTTTAACATTGGAAAGATAACATCAAGTACAAGAGTTAGTTTGGTGGGAGGCTCTGAAGTCATGGGATGGTACATAGATGAATTTAGGTAGGTCTGGCTTTCCAGGAAGCTAGGTGTTGGTGATGATGAGGAGGTCGGCTTCGCTTGATATCTGTGGCTGAGTGCCAACCGTCGTCAACAAGAAAGAGGCTAGCAGAGCATGATGACTTTGGGCACATGATTGTTTTAAGAGTAATCTACTGATAAGGAGAAGGGGGAAAGTCGGATCTCTCCCATGAGGCTGTATATGGGCCTGGAGCATTGGTTGCCGATTTAGCTGAATAAAGATTAAGGAAGCAGTCAGTCATAACAAATGCTGTAGAAATTGCTTCGATCTCAACAATCTCAAACAATTTATTTTAATACTATGTAATCTAACATATATTTTTTAAATTCTCGTTAATTTCAACACGACCATAAAAAACAATCACAGTTTGAGCATAAACATTTGTCAAAATTCTTTTACGTCGTTTATCAGCAGGAAAATTTTAAAAAGCAATGCTACACTAGTTAATGCATCAAAAATAAAATGAATACAGGCGTTTGAAAAATTGTAAAATTTTTTTTTGAAGTCAAGCGTTTTAAATGATAATCGATTATTGATACTGAGGAAATCTTATAGGAGGTTGCACTTTTAAAGTGCTGGCAACCTCAATTGGTATCGGTAATCATACTGATTCAAGAAACGCGGAACTTAAAGGAAAGTCACTAAGCCACTTGTATTGAATTATTTTAACCTTTCTATCGAAATTTTTCACATTTTTAGTTCAAGATATGATGTGTTATCTTTGATCTGCAAAATTTTGCTCAACACAGAAAATATTTCACTTTATATATAACGATTGAAAATTCGTCTCTTTTTATTATAGTCACTCAGACAAATTTTCCAGATCACATTAATAGTTTGATTTCACCTAGGAACATTTTTCGTATCTCTTGCTCAAGACTAACAGCTCAGTTATAATAATTTTATACACTTCTATTTAATTTGATTTCTAGAACGCAAAGATAGAACCTTATAATTCATTTTTTCACTTCGTGAATATGCTATAATTTTGAAATTTTATATATTTGTTTTTTCAAGATGGTAATACACTATTTTAATGTT
This sequence comes from Argiope bruennichi, assembly GCF_947563725.1. Lineage (NCBI taxonomy): Eukaryota > Metazoa > Arthropoda > Arachnida > Araneae > Araneidae > Argiope > Argiope bruennichi. The sequence continues at coordinate 70,280,069 of NC_079163.1, read as the reverse complement.
TTCAAAATTTAACTATCGTTAAGCTAATAAATTAACAAGTTTTTATTGAATATCATCGTCCATAGTGAATTTGAAAAAAAAAAATGGTTTCAAAAGACCACAATATTTATAATATATTACAATTTAAAAACTAAAAAGTGGAAGACACTCAAGAAAAAATGTACTTTTTAGCATACCAATAAAAGATAGTTTTTAAAAATTTAACGTTTTCAATTAATATGTTTGTTAAATTATTATATATGTAGCTTTTTCTACTGAATACAAAGTTTCACTAAGTTTGAAACACATGAAACGCTGATGAATCTACAAGACGAAATACTTCAAAAGGTAATTATCATTCCATGGCTTATTTCATTCATTGAAAATCTCTTCTTTCAGGGAATAGCGTGACAGACTTTAATAAGCCAAGAAAGTTTTATTTTATGCTGATTGCCTTGTAAAACATTTTTTGGAAAGAAGAGATATTTTGAGTAGAGTAGATGACACTTCTCATAATGGTTAAAAGTAGAGCTGGGAAGGGTACGATGAATCCTTTGGATAAGGGAGAGATCTTATTGATTTATTTCATTTTAAATGAGAATTTTCAAGTAAACCAATGGTTTAAAAATACTTAATTTTTTTGTTTGGCTACAGCACCATAGTCATCTTTTTATATTATAAAAATCCAAAGAAGAAAATATAAGAGTCCGTCACATTCCTAAAATAATTGACACATAAACCGAACTTTCTTCTTAATTCTTACAAAATTACTAAGCATTTTAAAATTTAATAGTATCCTTTTCCTTTAATAGTATACTTTTCATCCTTTGAGACTGAGGAATTGCCCTATTCTAAATTTACATATAATTAATAAGCACGTATATTGAATACATATACTAATTTTTGTCACTTTTTTTATTTTATAAATTTTCTGCAGGTTTCACACAATGGAGGATTCCTGTTCAAAGATGTGACAAAAACAAATCTTGGAAACAAATCTTTTCACATAAGACACATGCTTTCACTAAGATTAATATTCTAAATGGCGTAAATAATTACATTTTATGTTGTTTTTGTCAGTAAATGTGATATTAAAAAAACTGAAATGTCTAAATTTTTATATCGTCTCCCAGCCTTATTAGTCATATTTAAAAAAAAAAAATATTCTTTTTACACTAGAGTTTTAAATAAATGAAGTTTCGCTTCTGAGACCCAAACTGACTATGGTGCGTAGCTTTAAATTTCCTTATTTTAGTCCATTCTGAGTTAATAGGATCTTTCAAGGAAATCTTTAAAATATGTATAATAGTTATAATCAAAGAATTATTACTAAATCAGTTATAATCGCAGAAGAGTGGACCTTTTTTTATGTAAAATGTTAGTGACTCTGGAATATTTTGCTAAATATTTGAAATTGAATAAAAATTTAAAAATCGAAAAATTTCAGCAGTACATTGATTTAAAAAGTATTACAAAAATTCTTTGTCATTGGAGTATTTTTTCCGATTGAAAATTTATATTTTGCTCTTACATTTTAGAAATAAGATATTGTACCACAATTACAGTGTTCCAGGCAAAAATATTAATTTTTTTCAATATCTAATTCAAAATTTTGGACTATCTCATGCGAACATTCTTCTGGAAAATTCTATAACTTATCAGGAGACTACAGAAGGCGAAATGCCCACACTAGGGTTAATTCTTTCTCTTTGAAATGCTGATTGCGTAGCGAACTCTATCCATGCACTCTGAACTTTATTGCCGTAATGTTTGATTTCTGGAGAATAATCACTAGTATTTTCAAGGGATAAGAAACCGCATTCAGACGAAGATTTATATGTTTTATTTCTTCACAAATTAAATAACAAGCATAATGAAAATATTATATTCATTTTAGCAACCAATGGATTTCTAACCAATTAAACCAAAATTATTCAATATATTTAGAAAACTGCAATTTCTTTTTATCTATTGAGGTAACACACACACACACACACACACACACACACACACACACACACACACACACACACACACACACACACACACACACACACACACACACACACACACACACACACACACACACACACACACACAATTAAAAACAAGTATCTAAAGTTTTTATATATTTTAAGCAGTTGTGAGGCCGAAGAGAAGAAACCTTTGATCTTTAACTTTTGATTTATTCCGTTCCGGGAGACATAATTTACATACAAAGAATAAGAACTATGTCAGTTTACATCGCGATACAAGAGCAGTAGAGACTGACATTTTTCCCTTCCCTGGTTTTACTATAAGATTTTGATAGGGATTTCTTTGACACAAATAGTTTTAGGAAAGGGAAATTTGGGTATCTTTAAAAGAATACAGTAAACATTAAGGATTTTTATCCCTTCGCTCAGAATGTGAGAACTTGCTGAATTCAGTAATTTTATAGAGCGCGTGTGGAATTAAAAAAAGTGAATTTGGATTAGGCAATAAGAGAATCTTTTAGAATGAAGTTAATATGGAAAAATTTAAGATAAAAATTAGGAAATTAATTAGGACTTAAATTAAGAGATATCATTAAAATTTTCCCCCACCGCAATGCGAGGAAGTGCGTCGGTGCCCTTCGGCACTCAATCATACATCCCTACAGTGGTGTCTGAATAAGAATCCATACTAAAAGTGTTCCCTATGCTTCCATCACCTTTACATTAATATAGAAATCATTTTCAACAAAGATATTAGAAATACAAAAAGATGGAGTTATATTTGTGAAAATATTATGTAAACCGAAATAATCAACAATTACAAAATTTTAATAAATTAGAAGTAATAGTGTACAGATGGATTTTGACCATTTTTCTGTATAAACTCTGCTGATGATCTTAATTCGGTGAGGATAATCTATGGTATACTTGTTTGCATAATTGTTAAATATTGGAAAATTTTACTGAAAAAAATTATTAAATTGGTAATAAAATATTGTCTTATAAAATAAAATATCAGTATTATGATTTCACCTGAATAAAATATCAATATAATTATGAATTCATATAAATTATTTGGATATGAAAATAATAAACACAAGATTCAAAAATTTCATTTAAATCATTTAGAAATGGAGATAATAAATGCAAGATTCAAAGTTTTCACACAAAACACTTGTAAACAAAAATAACAAAAACAAGATTCAAAATACTCTTATAATAAACATTAATTGTGAAATAAATAGTTCAAGAAAGTTTTATTTAAGTTGGAAAAATGTATTTGAAAATTTCAGAACAAAACACTTGTGTTTGGAAACTTGGGATATTCCGACACAAGAGATAACAGAGGATAGCTTAATTACAATCAGAGGTGAAAAGAAATTTCCCCTGAGGTATTTACTACAATATTTAACTATCACGTGTCATTAGAAAGTATTACCTTGGATTTTTTCTTCATTCACAAGATTTGTATGCACAATAAAACATGAAAGTATTCTGACACAATCGATTACAGAGGGTAGTTTAATTACAATCAGAGGTGTAGAACAACTTCCTCTGAGGTATTTACTAATTTTCTCTGACAATCATTTGTCATCTATTTGTTTATTTTTAACTTAAAAACTTGGAGTTAGATAAATATAATTAAGCTGCATCAATCATCTTTTGAATCTTAAGAAAATTAGAGAAAATTTCAAGAGCAAAACATTGTAATATTGTGCATAAATAGTTGGAACAATAGATTTAATAAAAGATTTTAAACAGTATATTAAGTATTACTTCAAAAAGATTATTTGCAATTGTATTATAATTTAAGTATGCAATCCAGAAAATCAAATCTACACAACATAAATCTTAAACTGCTGTATGGAATAATATTACCAAGGGATTCACTTATAATTTTTCATTCATTTGTTGAGCCAGGAACGTATGCTGGAGGGATATAATTTAATTCTTGAGCATTTCAATCACTTGATGCACCACAATCAAGGATGGCCAAAAGTTTGAGCACTGCAATGTAGAGCAACACACAACACAATTAAACTTTAATGCGGCGAGGAATGTGATTAACTATTGAGGTTAGAGTGGATCACATAAGACATCAATACATGGATGGATCATTTGGCTCAGATAAGAAGCTCCGGAGTGAATGGGTCATTTTTGAGAAACGATGATAAAAAAAGAGCACATACAAGGGATCAATACAGTGAAGGAAGCAAAAGAAATGCAGGGCTGAACAGGAAACTTGAGTTACGGATGGTAGAAGGTACTCCATCGGCGATGTGGTTCGGAAACTACGTTTAGAAGTAGAGCAGAACTTCTCGGGTATAAGAAGTATGAGAATTAGTGGTAAGAACTACGAAACAGTCAAACAATAAAACCATCATTATGAAATTCAATTAAAAGTAAATATTTCCTGAACCAAAACTAAAAAGCGCTAATACTGCTACATCTAAAACACAAATAAACTTAACCGAATTAGAAATAAATATTAAGTTCAATGAAAAAATGGAACCAAAAGGAATGAAATTATAAATCCGGCATGAAAAAAATTTCAAGTGTCACCCTCAGGCAAGGATTCAAATCAGGGATATTTTCTGTGAGGAGTCTGACTTTCGACCAAAATATCGACCCTTCGTGACCCAAGAATGAAAAGAAATTGAGGTTTTGGAGATAAAATTAGAATCATAAAATCAAAGACAATAAATTACACAATACTAAATAAAATGTTATTTCAAAAATTTTATATCTAATCAAGACCACAGCAAAAATGAATAAAACATAAATACAAAACATCAATAAAATATAAAAGCAAAGAACATACCAGTTGAAAGTAAACATTCCAAAAACTTTGTGAAGGAAATAATCCTATCTGTGCAGACAAAAAACTTTAAACTAAATTCAATTTTCCCGCGTTTAAAGCTGCATACGCCTATAATGCTTGGTTAGTGCTTCGTCAGCATAAAATATAAATTGAACGATCTCAGAACCATCTATTGAGTTAAAAACCAAATAGAAAAACTAGAAAGCATATTTTTAGTTCTGAAAAAATAGATTATGTTAGAAAATAGACAATCCTTCCCTTATTAAAATTTCTATATTATAAAAGTTTTTAGGAAAATCATTAGAAGTTAAGTTTTGAATGAGATTATTGTTGCTTCAATATAAGAAATTTTATTATTACAAATTCTTTTAATCCTGTTAAATTGTAAGAAAATCAAATTTTTGAAAACTTTAGAGTTTAAATTAGAACGGTAATTACTAAGTTTAATAACTTTGAAGTTAAAATCACCCCTTTTATTGTAAATACCTACTAAAGTTTTTCCATTAGAAATTTCTATTTTTAAATCCAGATAGGTAGCTTTGTGTTGATTTTCGTTCGTTTCAATTAAACTTAAATCTTTCGGATAACAATTAATATTAGCATTTTCTATGTTTAACAAATGTAAGTCATCAATATATATGCAACCGTTTATTAAATTAAGTTTAATCATTGTTTTTCTCATAGTAATGCAGAAAAATATTGGCTAAAGCGCTTGAACAAGCCGTTTCCATTGGAATTCCCTTTACTTATTTATAAAACTTTATTCCGTTAAAAACATCATTTTCGGAAATATTAAATTTACATAATTCAAGCCATTTGTTTTTTGTAATCATATCTACATTTAAGTATTCGTCATATATAAAAATACAGAGATCTATTAATTTTTCATGAGGTGGATTTGTGTACAAATTTTCAAAATCATAAGTATTAAGTTTATTAATATTATTGTCTTTTTGAAATTCAAAAATTCTTTGTTACTAATGAATTATAAAGTTATCCTCATCTTTAACTTTATTCAGGATAATTTTTAAGAATTTAAAGTAATGTTTTCCCATGTAGTAATTATAACTGCCAGTGCTACAATTTACCAATTCAAATTCTAATGGTTTTTAATGAGATTTTACAGTAGAGAACAAATAAAGATAGTTTAAAGAGCAAGTCTAGATTTTTGTATTTTTAGTGACAGCTAGCATTCTTTTATCCAATTCCTTTTTCCCGGTACTATTTAAAATGTATATCGAATTAGAGTTATATTCATTTAATTAAAAGTTCTTTATTAAATTACAAATTAAACATAAATTGTTTGCTCACTTATCTACTACTATAATAATAAACCTCACTTTAAAATTTTTTTAATTTCTTTTTTCAATAATTTGTTAAAATAAATTCCTCGTTCTTTAGATCTAACGCTATCCGCTTTAAACCGTGTTTTAATTTCCTCTAAAATCCTCACTTTCCATTCTCCGAAACCCTCCTAAGGCCAATGGTATTTCCTACATAATTTAGAAATAAAAATATCCAAATCTTGTCCAATAGAAATTCAGATTGTTTGAATGTATACTTTTCCTCTCAATCTAAATTTTGTTTCCTTTTCCATTAATTTTCTTAAAGGGCTGGAATCAATAATTTTCAAATTCTCTATTATGATAGGCCTCTATCAGCATCTATATAATCCTTATAAATTTCTTTGTTACAATTACAGTCTGTTTTATTTATTTTATCTTAATTTTTGATATAGTGGATTTATAATTACAAATTTATTTCCTTAAAGTTACTGAATAACTAAATGTTATTGAAACAATTGTATTATCCTTTAAAGGAATAAATTCGTCACTGTTGCGTACCTTTTTAGGTAATTTAAGCTTTTCGAAAACAATAACTAAAAATATAATTGAAGCTGATAAAAAAAAATTGGTTCGAATAAAATCTATGCATGCTACAAATATTATGAAAAACATGTGATCTTTCATATGCATTGACATTCCATCGAAAGCTGATGCTAATATTATTTGAACTGTCTCGCATACGAATTTGTATCACTTAGCCGTCGTATTTACATCTCTATCCTTTTTTATTTTCATGTTATGTTTGCTACAAATACTTACAAATATTGAAATATAAGGGAGATTTCAACTCAACAACTAATTAATTAATTTTTATTTGTAAAAGACTTGAGATTATTTTCATTTCAAATAACGTGTGGATATCAACAGGTGATTAACTTTGAAGTTCCCTATTAAATAGGGACTTCAGGTCAGTGATTCAATGCAGAAAAGAGATCAACATCAATACATGCTAAACATAAGCGAGATACAATAGAAAACTAATAAGATATTTATTAAGTATTAGTTAATGTACTTTGTGTTGTTTAAAAAGAAAATATTCTCATACCTTTTATTAATATAAAATAATTATATAGTTGTTGATTTGAAATCTTAAAAAATATTCCTTATGCTTCAGCATTTGTAAGCAAAATTTGAATCACATAACATAAACACGGTGTAAGGCATAGTTGTAAATATGATATCAGTGGTTGGTGGCTAAGTGATGTAAACCCGCATGTAAGAAAATTCAACTAATTTTAGCGTACCATAATAATTTTAATGGAAGAATACGCATTTCTCATAAATTTTTTAACATAAAAATTTCTTTTATATTCAAAATACTAAGTATAACCAAAAATATTTGCATCTTCAATCGTATTTTTAATTAAAAGTAGCCGCCTTTGGCGACCAGTTGGTTCGATTAAATTAATGGCTGGTAAAATTTCGATATTTTGTTTCATTTTGATTTAATAACTTTCTTTTCTTTAAATTTTGGTAAATATATAGCTCATACTATTCTAGACTTTTTATATTGTTCGATTGATTGTTCTATGCATTTTCATAATATCTTTGGACGGCGACACAGAAAAAAACAGCAGTATTTAAAATGGACGCACATCAAAATTTTTTCAACATGACTGAATTCTGAAATTAAACTTTAAATGCAACAAAATTTTACTGAAAACATAGTAAAATATGTCGAATTCTTCAGATCTGGAAAATCAACAACGAAAACAAAGCCATAATTAAATATCAAAAGCAACAATGAAAATTAATGTTTTTAGTTCACTTTAGGAATTAAATATATTGTTGTAAAATACATTTAATGAATTTTTTAAAAACAATTAAAAATAGAAAGAAATTATACAGCAAAAATTCATATCCTTCAAAAGTTAATATTTTAAAACCTAACACACGTAAAAATCATTTTTGTGCTGTAATATTTTCGGAAATTATTGAGAAAGAGAGCCCAGATCTTTATATATATATATATATATATATATATATATATATATATATATATATATATATATATATATATATATATATATATATATATATATATATATCGAGTTTGAGACTCTGGGACAAATAATGTAGCCTGTAGAACGCCATATTCATTTTTATTGTTAGTAAAGATTATAATACCAATTGTACCGAAGAGTTTATAAATAATATATTTTCAAAAAATTACGAGTTGATATTTAATGAGCGTCACAAGCCATATTTTTCTTCATAAGGTGGAAATAATTTTTAAAGACACTTCTGTATTTTAATTAATTATTGCTACTCGAAACGAAATAAAATGATTTAAAATATTTGGGATATTTTATGGATGGTAAATACTGAAGATGCCAGCACGAAAGATAAAATCTTTTTTATTGAGGAAAACATCGATTTTTAATTCATTAAAAATTAAATATTGAATTCATTATTACAAAACGTTCACTAAAATCTTTGGTATTCTTCAAAGTATTTGTCAAAAACTTATAGAAACAACAACTTAAAAAATTATTGATTTTTTTTTTGTTCATAATCAAAATCCAAATTTCCTGTACAGTGTTTAAAGTATTTATGAATTTTCGATTTTATTTATATGGCTGAAAAACTTTCAGATTGCATAAATTTAGGAAATTTTGTTACCAGTTTTTGGAAAGGAAGCAAATTTTTTAAAATCATTAAATGATTCTTACCTTTCATTGTACAAGGAATACGAAGGGAGAGTTTTGTAATTGTAAAATAATTCACCCTCTGGTTTTTGTAGCCACTATATTTTAAAGTTCTCAGTTTATTTTCAGCTTCTATCGTTTTTTCATTAAAAGACTAAACATTAAAAAGGCTTAGATGAATACTTACGCATCATTGGAATTATACATAATAGTACATATATAAATTCAAAATAACAACTCTATATCTCAGAAATCAGCTTCGTAAGGAATAAATCAGCTTCGTAAGGAATAAATCAGCTTCGTAAGGAATAATTATGAAATTTTACAAGAGAACTGAAAGAAGATTCAGAGTGCAATGTATTTATTTTTTAAGTTATTTTTTGAAAGAGGTTTTTTAACAGATGTCCTCTATCTTCTTTGTATCTATCTTCTCTAAAAGTTTTCACTTAAAAACTATTACTAGGGTAAACAGAGATAAATTTTAGAAATCAATAAAAAAATAGTTTATTTTCGCCACTTTACGACTTTGAACTCCAATGAGGAAACGGAAAATATCAATCATTTTTTCTTATTCTTTTTCCTTGCTATATATCTCATGGTTTTACATCTTTTCCTAATTTTTTTAAATTTTGATATTTTTTTTTTTTTTTCAGTAGACTATATGACTTTTGGAGTTCGATGAGAATTTCCTTAGATGTAGAAACTCTTCATTTCAGAAGTCATTCCTACAGTACTCCAATGGTAACAATACTCAGCATTTCATGCAATCGAAGCCAAATTAATATTAATTTACCGTCTAATGTCCTGATTGGCACAACTGACTTTCCCTTCAGAGCGTTTCCGTCTCAAACAAATCTCATTGGACGATGTAGGATTAAGCCTAGCCCAGTAGAAAATTATTAATATATTCACAGGAAACTCATTAACCTAACATAGGGCTATTTCGATCGATGACATCAGTTTTTATCAGTGGTTTGCAAAATACATTGACAAAAATACCGTTTTTCAAGCTGAATTTACTTGATTCTGTGAATCATTAAGGCATGTATTTCAATTTCTAAATAGTTGTACCTTTAAAATATCTGATGAAAATCGAGCAAGTATCGTGGCATCTTCGATTTCAAAGAAAATAAACCAAATGGACAGAAAATATTTAAAATTATCTTAACAAATTCCTAAAGTCAAAGTCTCGTGGGTAAATGTCAAAAAGACGCATTTCCAAATAAGCAACTCGATATACCAGCCAGGCTGTCTAAATTGCAAATAAAAGGTCGGAAGAACGTGCTTCAAAAATGGTAGAGTTCTTGAGAAGCGGACAGGAAAGTCCTTAATATCGACTTTCAATCAGTCTTCATTTAACTAACTGGATCAGAGATCTTCTCTGCACATGGTCTTGTATCTGTTTACTTCAAAGGTTCAGCCTTATGCATAAGGAAACCAACACCAAACCTCGAACAAGAATGGCTGAAAAGAGTCGCTAACATTTGCTCGAGCCAAAACATTCACAGGATATTGAAATTTGTTAGTTTTTTTCTTCTCCTAGCCTCCAACTTTGTGTTTCTTGGTGTGTGGTGATACTGTGCCATCAACTTATTAATTATTGTTCTAATCCACACTAAGAATCTTTGCTGCTCTCTAATCCACTACATTACGACAACAAATACTTTAAGTACTGAACCCATAACTTTTTCATATTCTTGATGTTTCTCCTCTCACTATTACAAAGTTGATACATTTTTTAAAGTTATTTTCTATTATATACATTTGGGCTGTCTGTTAGGCCGGATAGCCTGGTTGGTAGGGCGTTGGATTCGCATCCTTTGGGTTGTGAATTCCAACCCCGCCGACTGCCCATGTATGTGGTTTAAAATCGCTGACTTCGTCGGTGGGCTTGGCTGTGACAAGTTCCATAAGCAACAACAACAATCTGGAGTTTCAAGATGCTAATTATGCGACGTTACGAATAGTCAATTGTTCGATAATGTTTTTTTGTCTAAATTCACGAAAACTGAACTAAATTTATAGATGATGTCCTATGTGTTTTAAGAAAATTAATTAACTCAATACATTATTCCACTTGAATTTAAAACTGTCATTTTCCTAAAAATACCTTCGATAATCATTTTCTACTTGTCAGTGGTAAATGCTTTTGAACTAAATCAGAATAGCGAATAGAAACCGATTTTTTTTCTTCAGATTTCTCAGTTAACTTTTCAAACTGGTTTGGCATATCGCTAAGGAAATTCCAAATGAAGAACAAAGTTGATGTTACAGAATTATAAGACATATACGACAGTTTCTGTCTTATATGTTCTTTATATATATTCGTATATATATATTCTTTTTACTTTATGTAATAAATGATAATTTATCTTTTGAAATGAAAATGCATCTCTAAATAAAGTGGTTCATATCAAAATTACTGACAACATAATAAATTAATTTTTAAAAGAACTTTTTCCATGAAGAGCACGAACTTTTACTCAAGTGACACTTTAACTTTAATCACAGACTTCCCCCCCCCCCAAAAAAAAGAAAAAAACCTCCCACAAAAAAAAAAATTTGATAATTTTTAACTTCAAGACTCTTACAGCCTTATTTCATACAAAATAAAATTATTTTGCTCAACAAATTATTGACATAATTTGTCATAAAATTGAATTGCCACTGATAGATAAACACGCATTTTTCTTCTTTAAAGATACAAAAGCCTTTCTAATCATTTTTATTTTAAACATCTAACTGAGTGTAGTGAAATGTTTAATATTAATCTTAATACTTCAAACAGTAGCTCCCAAAGGCGTTGATAACTGCTTATTTGCAAAAAATTAAATTAGAAAGGTTTTATTCAAAAAATTCTATACAATCGAAGCGCATTAAAGCATAACATGCAATTGTTTTATCAGATTATTATCTGCACCAGATTTTGCATGAACAGTTTCACTATAATCATAAATCTTATTTCAAAAATAGAATTTCCTCACAATGAATGCAAGAATGAGAGCCTTTGCATGGAAACTTTTTTTCCATAAAAAAAAAAAATCTCTTTCAATATTCAATCGACATAAGAACTATTTAGGAAAGTTTTGATTTGTAACTAGAAATTGCAAGATCATTGAGAATTTGAAAATCGAATTTTTTCTGCACATTGTCATTTTGGCAAGATATAAAAAAAATGTAAAAAATAACAATTCGTATTCGTATAATAAGCGTAAAGTAACAATTCAAATTTGGAATCTATTCACGTCTTGAAATTAATAATTCCTACCGTCTAAACGGTAGGATTTATTATTTTATTGGTAATTTTCCATTTTTTTCACGTTAACTTCGACACTTATTTTTCTTCATTAATTAGGTTTCAGGTTTTCTTCTTTTTGGTTCTTTCTCTAAATTATTTAAGACGTTTTTAATTTATCACTCTAGAAATGTTCGTTTTTGTTAGCTTTACTACAACAAATATAATTTAAATTATATTTTGTTTTTGGAATCTATTATATAATTATTCAATTATGCTGAAATTAATTGTCAGTTAGGACAACCGGAATATAATTTTACAGATTTTATCATTTTCTTCGATTTGAAATGGTAGTGTGAGATGGAAAATAGACCTAGAATTTATATGAGTTCATAATCATGTTCTCGCTGGCTCATTAGACAATGGCTTTCTTCTTCATTATTTTATTAATTAAGTAATCTCAGTTACAGTGGAGTTCTCATTTATCCCAGTATGTTCCCCAGTAATTCATAGATGATATAAAATAACTGCGAAGTCTTATTTTGTCTTCAGGTTTTGGAATTGGTTTGAAAAGAATATATTCGAAATGATGAGAACTAAATTTTGCCCTTAGAATTTATTTCACCGTCCATTCTCAACTATCGGAAAATACTGCTTGTTATCAAAAAACTCTTTTTCTTGGAATAAAGCATATGAACTATTTAATTCCTTCAATTTAGGGTAATTATATAATCATTCTGTCCCCAATTTATGTAGAGAAAAGACCGGAAATATATCTATATAAAAACAGAAAATATATCTATATGAAAACAGAATGGATTTTATGAGACACAAAAAGGAAATGCTAGAGGCATAGTAACTTCCTTAAAAAGGAGTAGGGACTGTTAGTTCAATTTAGTTGCAGAGTGTACAATAGCGCGACACGAAAAAACCAACTTTTGATTTTTAATTTGTAATAGTGCGGAAAAGTTGCCTTTTGGTGTAGATAAGATAAATTAAGAAGAGGAAAAATATTGGACTACGTCTTAAGGTTCCACAAGGACGTTAACGTATCATAAAACTAAAATTTTTGCTATATTTTAAAGTTTTTTTAAAAAATAATCACCTTTTGATTTTTAATTTTTAATAGCACTCAAAATTTGCCTTTTGATGTAGATAAGATAAATTAAAAATATTGGAGTACATTTTGAGATGCCGCAAGAACGTTAAAGTTTCATAAAAACAAACCTTTTAGAACTGTTTCAGAGATTTTTGCGTATCTTAATTATAAAATAAAAAGTTTTAAATAGGCGTTATAATATGAATAGAAATATAAAAACAGTTTTACTATTGCACTGGCATGGCATCCAGGACACTGAGTCATCGCCGCAGCCGATGTTATTGAGGGTAGGTAGAGCGTGTTGTGACAAGCTCAGAGTTGGTGTCAAATCAGCAGTTTTGCCACATTCAATTGAGTTGGCGTCTTCCGTCTATTATGTAACTGACTAACGTAACCGAGTTTTTAGTTTGTGTGTTTTGTTGTGATTGAAAATGGATCGGACTAAATTAAAGAAGACCAGAAAAATGTCGGAATGTCCTATTTTGGGGAAATTTAGTGATTTGCTTGAAGTTGAACTGCCTTCTTACGAATCTGTCATGAAGTGCTACTGTTATATTAGAAATAACATCAAAATTGCTTTAGAGAAGGATTCTTCGGTAAGTGAAATATGTAACACTTTATTTTCCAAAATATAACAAATACGGTAAAAAACTTCTGTTCCCGTTGTTTCTAGCAAAAGAATTTTACAAGTGATAAAAGCTTATCATGCTAAATACAGGAATTAATTAAAGTCTAAAAGCAGAAAAGGGTCAGATCAGTTTGATACCAACCTCACAAAATTTAGGGAAGACGCTAAACGTTTATTTCATATTGCTGCCTGCAAGTGTGTAAATTTTAATACTTGTATGAATGAAAAAAAGTACCAGGTATGGAACAAGAGTTTCTCTTACGCTCTTACAGGAAAATGGTTATAGGTAATACTGATAAAGCTACCACAAGCACTTTGAGGAAGAAAGAAGAAAAAAAAAAGTAAAGAAATACAGATAATAGTTAAGTTTGATCAAGAACAGACAAAAAAAAAAAATAGTGTGTCAGAAACGGTTACCGGCGACAATGACAGCGCTGAAGAAAAACAGTGTTCTTTACAGGGAGACGCAAACCAGCCAGATCCTTCAAATATATCTTAAGACTCTGGTTGATTACATTGTGAAAATTTATGTGCTTGTATGGTTTAAAATGAAGTTAACACTTTCATGTTCTTATGGTTCCAAACATCCGTTTAACCTTATCTGATATTCACGCATCTCTCTGATGATCTCAAGAACGTTATATACTGATTATTAAAATAAAAAAAAATGTTTACACCGCTGTTTCAGAAAACTTTTGTCCATGCTAAGTGATGAACGTAAAATTCAAAGAGAAATTAGTTTATGACATGTTTTAAAAGCAATAACAGAAAGTAGAGGTGGAGACAGAAAGTGTTAAGTTCCAAAGAAAAACTTCGAAGCAAAGGATCATATCAACATGATCTAATGGCTTGAAAATGACACGTAACTGTAGTCCCCCACCCTCGGTTAAACATGTTTCCAGTGACTCCCTCAAAGACTTTATACGGAAGGCGTCTGAAGCTGAGCCAAATAGTATAGTGGACCTGGTTATCGACTTTCCCCGGCTTCCTTGTTACACGCAAGCAGTGTAAAGCTCAGAAACTGGAGAATGAATCGATTCAAAATGTATGTCAATCATAAGAGAAGGTTTACATAAGAGCAAAAATTGACTCATGTGTGAATATGCCAAAATTTAATACAAAAAAACAGTATAATATGGCAATGAAGTAGAAACAAACATTTGCAGCTGCAACATTTGTAATCATTAAGGATACAAAAGTAAGAAACACAGGATTTCACATTAAAAATATTTTATTACTATTATTGTATTTTGCAATTAATAATTCTTTTTCCCATTTGTAATACTTTTATATACATTTAAAACCGCCTTTTGTAACCTTATAGTACGAAAAATTAATAAAGCATATTTTATCAAAATTTATAATGTTGCGATTTTTTTTTTACAAACTTTAAGCTTTTTACGGAACCTCTAGAAGACTGTAGTATTGCAACCAAATTTTTTAAATTCTTTTTAAACCTAAATTTCAACTTTTCCCTACTATTACCAAACTAAAATCTAAACAAATTTTTTAAAGGCCCATGTTAAACTTTGTCAATTTTTTCAATTTTTTTACAAACTTTAAGCTTTTTGCGGTACCTCAAGACGTTGTTATATTGCAACCAAGTTTTTTAAAATTCTTTTTTAACCTAAAAGGCAACTTTTCGGCAATATTACTAAAAATCTAAAAACAAATTTTTTTTAAGGCCATTTTCTTTCCACCCTAGTGTACAACTCTCATTTCAAGCAGAACTATCTATATCCTACTTAACTCATTTTTCAACGACATTTATGCTACTTGAAAAAGTCTATTGAAGTGATAATATCTGAGATCTTTTTTGTGACTCTCGTAAATTGTAAACTTCATTAACTACCAAAAAAAAGTTTTCATACCTATCACATTCAGTTAGTCATAGTTCAACACCATTAGTCCTTCAGATTTACAAATAACGAGTCTTATTCTGGTACCCTCTCTTTAACGTATAAAATATACATATTAGTTTAAAACTCGATCATGGATAATTCAAAATAAGTTACTTCCTTTATCTTCACAACCTTCACTTCTGATTAAAAAGAATCACAATTATCATCTTCAGATTCCTCCGTCAGCATCATCCCCCCCCCTCCTCGATATCAATTTCTTTCATACGTGAAGTCAAAAAGCATCAAATACTTATTAATAACCCACTTTTATTCACGAAAAATAATATATTTGTAGATAATATGGTTGAAAGCTGCTGATTTCACTTAAAATAATGATTAATACTGATGGAAAGAGACTCCAGGCCGCTCCTAGATTTTTAATTACTTCCTGTCACATAATTAATTTCATGAAAAATGTAAGTTTCTGTTACTGTAAAACTCTGCCCCTAATTACCTCAAAATGAAAATTATTTGGGATACATGAAAACAATATTCCGTTTCTCAGGAGAAAGTCCAAAAATAAAAACTGAATCTCACTCGTAACCGTTAAAATTAGAAATTTATAACTTAGCAGAATATCTTCCGAATAAATGATGTAGGAAATGAATAATGATGCTTAATAAAGTTTGAGTTCCACTATTTTTAACACGATTGCAACTAATGTAAAAAAAAGTTAGAAAATAACCCTGAAAAAAGAGGCAGAGTGTCTTAAAGAAGACACATATTACCTAGCTAACGCTTCACCTTTGTGTACTATCTTCACTTCCAGTACTCCTTGTTCCCAATTATCCTTCATAACTCTATTAGATTACTAAATTTACAAATGCATATAGAAACACCTTTGAAGTCTGAAGTAACTTGATACACAGCATGGTGTAAACCACTCTATGAAATGTTGCAATCCAAGGTATTATCTCCGGATTAATAAATGTGATGGATTGTAAACTATGAATCGTGCATATGATGTAAAATTAATTATGTTGCTGATACATGATGACTCAAAATAGATGACCGAACTTAAACTAAACAAATTTTCTGGAGGAAGTTGTGTTGAAACAATTATTACTTATTCATTACTTATAAATAAACTTCCGTACAACATATTCACATGAACAGATCTCTGTAAATGTTCAGGAAGGAATCATATTAGACCGCTTTTTATTATACTACAGAGGTTTGATGATCTTGTTGAAGGTCATACCAGAATTATTGGTAGATGTTACTGTGCCGAGTGTTGTTCCAACATGATTCTATACCTTCTTCTTGTGTACAGACGACCACCCCCCCATCTATGATTATGTGCCTGTATATTTTTGTGGAGAGGTGAGAGATTATCTGGATTAGGCGTGAGTTCTTATACATAACCACAATCGTCCTATTTGCCTTGCCTTGAATTCTTTTTGTGAGGGTGTTTGGTGTTTGAAACTTCGATAAAATATGTATAAGGCCGTGGTAACAGAATTTCAACCACTGCTGCCAACGTAAAGTGTTTGAGAGAATTCGTCCATCTTTTCATCATTACTACAAGTCATTTATTAACCCTTTGCACTGGTATGGTGCCTCTCACTCACCTTTCAAGACGGTGCATCATTTTGAAGCTTTATTTATTCATTTTTCAATTTTGGCTGTTAAAACTTCTACAAAATGAAAAAATGATGCAAATAAATTTTTCAAAGAAATTCAACTTGAAACAATTATGTATATTTATTTTTCAGAGCAATAAGCAAATCTTTATATTAGATGAATAATTATACATCGAATTACTTTTACGAGTGCAAAAGGTTAATACTGGTGATCGTGCCACTAATATCTTTTTTTAATATGCTTGGTATATTAATTGTGAATTTATTACTCCTGAATTTTTTTCGATTTATTGAAAAAAATCGATTTTTCAAAACGATTGATTTTTGAAAATCAGTTTTATATACCTCGACTGTGGGGTAACCCGATTTTCCCGTCAGTCGGTAACAAAAGTAATCGGTTAGTTTCGATTTTCATCTTGATTTTTTTCGATTTGAGTTTCAATTCCGTTTTAATCCAATTAACGATTACTTTTCGATTAGCGTTTCCATCAGCGAGCCATTGAGTTTCTGAGTGATCAATATTTCCTGATACAATCAGGTACCGTGGTTAATTAGTTTTCCCGTCAGTCGACAATCAAGAGAGCCCATTTGTTCCGATGACTATGATAATTGAGTTTCTGAGTGACCAATGTTACCTGATACGATTCAGAATCTCGGTAATAAACCAACTTCTATGTATTTTTTTCAAATTATGTATGTTTGGAACGTACATTGCTCCTAAATTACCGGATTATTTTTAAGAGCTTTTTTCCTTCTTTTCACTATGTTTGAACATAATTTAATCTGCTGAGCTATATAATATTTAAAGAATATATCTTATTTGAATTCCTTATTTTTAAAAATTATTTTATTTAAAATTTTTGGCAACATTTATTTTTAAAAGTAATTATTTAGTCTGCAGATCTCTCTAACATTATAATATAAAGTAGACTCTTTTCTAAATTGGTTAAAATGGCATAAGGCATTTAATGATTTTGCCAAAACTTTGCCAAGAAATCTCACAATACAGATAATGATAGAAGATATTTCATTTTTTCCTCATGAGAAAATGAAGTATTTTTATTAGTTTAGTGATCATAAATTATACAAGAAATCCCGTTATATGAGTCACAATGTTTTTAGATTCATAGGAATTTGCGGTGAATAAAAATGTTTAATTCCGGAATTCAAATTTGAAATAAAAAATTTAAATGAATTTAATATTTTTCATAATATAATAATTAATTATGATACTAATCAATAATAATATTAAATTGTAAATAACATTTACATTATTATCCACTAAGCCTTTAACTATCTCACTTTTTTATTATCTAATAAGATTATATATTTCACTTCGAGAATATGATGCCTTATTGATGAATGAAAAAACAAGGCTGTGAATAATATGTAATTTTTGTATCGAATTGTAGCTTCTTTGAATGATTTCATTTCATCTTATGAGCGGTTATTTGATGCCCATAGGATATGTGATTAAAGTATTTACGAAGCATTACGATATTAATTTTATATAATTTGTATTCGAGTTTATAAAAAAACTTTATATAATTTCATATAAAGAATTTGCTTTCGATACGTTCAAAAAGAGATATTTCCCGAAAAATAGCTGATGAAGCATTTCCTTTAACCATGCAATTTTGACGAGAAAGTTAAAGGTCACAAACTCAAAATTCCATGAGTTCTATAAAATGTTCTTTCAGCCGTACTAGAAACTTTTCTCTCAATTTGCACTATATGGCGCATAATTTCATAAAGAATTGAGTAGTAATTTCTCCCTTAGTTTCAGAATTTGTGGTTTTCATATAAAAATTCATTCATTTTGTTTAGAATTTTTGTGCTCACATGCGTAAGATGGAGGACAATCTATTAACTGGTAGATATGACTCAAAATAAAATATAATTTTCTTGTAAAGATCATATACTGAAAATCAACCATCTAGCATTTTGCTATAATGAGTTATTGCATAACGGCAAATAGATAGAACTCCGTCTTGTGGCAAATTTGATCAAATCTTTGTAATAGATATAGATTTCTTTTCTAAAGAAACATATGCCAAATTTCATCTATCTTATTTGCTGCGTTTTTTTATGATCATGCTCATATGCAAGCTCATGACAAATAGACAGCTTTTCTTTTGATGATTTTTTTTCAAAATTTAAACTACATTGATAACTGCAGTTTTGGTTTAGAGGGCGTTATAAAATTTAATCTCTTATTTTCTATATATTTAATCACTTAGTTAAACGTAATAATTAATTAAAATTATTAAAATAAATGTTATATCTTATGTTTCACCATCAATTACTTATGCGAAAAGTGGGACGGACAATTAAGTAAATTTACCTGCTTCCAATGAAGTTACAATAGAAAAGAAATCTAAAGCACGCTTAGATTTCAATAATGTTCAATCGGGTGTAATCAAAGAAAAATGAATAATTACAGCAAATGTACAAAGCACGTCAAAAAAATCACATAAGAATAAAAATAGATTATAAAAATAAAATGCATATGCTTGTTTATTTAAAAAGCTCTTCATTAACCCTTTTCGGTCTACTCTCAGCCATCAATGCATTTTTACCGTTCCATCCGTATGTCTGCTCTCAGCCAGCACAGCAAAGAAACATTCTAAACTTATATTGTATCCGTCGTATCTTAATCTCCATTTAGGATATATCAGTTTACACTTTCTATGAAAGAACAGAAACGGGTAAGGAACTTATTCACGAACCAATATGGTGCTTCTAGACACTTCGTGATAGCGAAACTTAATATTAATAGAGCCGCCTCCGACTATTGAAGTTTACAAAAGAATGAATAAATTATTTCAAATAAATTCAAAAGAATGAAATAATTCTATCATAATCTGGCATACTATGTATCACTGCTCGTTCAGCGGAAATTAATTTCGACTAGCACGACACTTACGTCCAAATTTAATACGATCGCAAAGGGTTAAAGAAAAAAAACTATTCAAAATGGATGAATAAAGAGTTCCTGTACTTGTTAGGAATATCCTGTTTCAGTCCGTGTCATGATGAACATCATTGTATTAAAACGACGCTCGATATTTTATTTTTCCTTTTTATTTATAAGTGTATCAAAATTTTGACGAAACAAAATCATTTAATTGTAGAAAATATTACCTCTCTTTAATCATTTCTTACAAAATTTGTAACAAATCAATAATTTTTATATATGGAAAATTCTGTCTGTTTTTCGTGGATAAACTATACCATTTATTTCTTAACTATATCAATTGTTAATAAGCTATCTTCACGAAATCAAGAATAAATTCTTCTTTCTTGCAGAAGGGGTTTTAATTTTTTTTTCAATGGTTCTCTGGGATACAGATGCAAAATAAAATTTATTCTTCATATAAAAATATTGAAAAAGGAGCAATTATTTTGGGAAAAAATTTCAACTAATCATTTTTATTGAATTTGTATAATAAAGTATCTTCTTATTTTAGAATAAACGATGTATTAAAATTGCTTAGAAAAATCATTAAAGATTTCATGCTATAATTCACTAAATACTGCTCTTTTAGCATTTTTTTAAAATATAAATTAATTTTTTTAGAAATAAATTCTTAATTCAACTTTTAGTTATTGGTTTAATATAAAACAATCGTGGGAAACATAATATAGGAACTTCTTCGACAAAAATTCGATGCTCTTACTGCGATGTTATAGAACGCTACAAATAATGCCTTATAACACTGCGAGCAAAATTTCAAGTAATTTGGATTTCTAAAGCGTGCAAACATATTCCTTGATGTTCTTAGTCAATGCACTCTCCGTTTAAACTCTCCATTAAAAAATTATTTTAAACAAAATAATGAAAAGTGCGCACACTTTTTGACAGCCTAAATACTTTTTTTAAAGGGGGGAGGGGTAAGACATTTTTTTAAAAATATTAAACATCACATTTATTTAGAATTCTAAAACATAATAATATAAAGCTTTGAAAAAGATGGTTGCTTTTTAAAGCTTAAACTTACAACGAATTACAATAGCGCTTTATTTAAAATTTCAGAATAACTATTTTCATCTTATAAGAAAAATGAAAAACTTTCGTCTAAATGAAGAATAAGTATTTCTAAAATATTAAAAGGAATGAAATGTTATGACTAATCACTCACGATTTAAATATGCTTAAAAATATTTATGGTTCCTTAATATAATTCAATTCATTATACTATAATTTTCCCCGTGATATTTTATAGATAACATAAAAATGTAAGAAATATTTGGTTCCAAGAAGAATAGCTCTTAAAATAAATGTTTCTATAAAAATCGTGTGACTTTATTAGAATACAGGAAAATAATTACATTCGAGCTTTGCAGATGAAAGATAACTCATACATGTGATGTTAACTCTCATAGAACTATTTAACCTTGTAACAAACACCACCACCCGTATAAATGATATAAACATATTCCAAACTAATAAAAAATTATTTCAATAATTAGATAAGTTTCGAAAGCTCTAAGTTTAAATAAACAGGCTAAACTTGTAAGTACCACTGAATGTGACAACTTGTGTTTAGCTCTACATGTTCTAAGTACGTAACTCTTAGTTGACTCCACTTCTTGTAATGCGATTTGGTGAAGCTTCTTTCTACTTAGATTCCAGTTAGCTGCAGAGAAAACAAGAAAGAGGGCCATTGTTTGTTTTATGGGGCGTATATCAGTGTTTTGGAGTAATAAGTATCAACTTACAAACGAGTGATTTCTCGCGTCTTATATGGTATTATCAAGAGTCTGTGGATTATACCACCACAAGAAGCTTCGTGTATCACCAGGATTATCTAAGTTTAATTATTTAAATATTCATAGAATATAATACAGATCAAGTCAAAGTTATTGATAAATTTCTAATATATATCTTTCATGAATATATTTACATCAATGAAATAAATGAATGTAAAAATGTTAGATAAGGTTTACACTATTTATGCGCGTACTAAATATGCATAAAATTTGCAAAATAAATAAAAAAATATTATTTTTATATTTAATTACTGCCCATATAAATCTAAGCATATAAAATTTATTTACTTGAATAATATTTTTCTTATACAACAAATTAAAATGTATTTAGTATCAATTAATATATAATTTTAAAACAGTTCGATGAAATAAAAATTGTTTATACACTCCTATAATTAAAATATTTCATAAATCCTATTATAAGCCCCCCACCTACAGCTATTGGCCCGATTTTGCAAATTTTTATTTTATCTGAAAACTCATGATCACTAGAAGCGTCATCAATAGTTGCCTGCCCACCATCATCCTATATTTTCGACAAAACCTTCAAAAACACTCCTTCACCATCTCTTTGAGATAAACAGCAAAATCCGTTCTTCATCATCTTCTACAAGAGATTCGTCATTAATGGCAACTTTCTATAAAAGTGTGGTGTGTGTCAGTTAGTTTTGATTGGCATTAAGTCTGAACTAAGGATTAAATTGGCTTTGATAGAATACACTCTTTTTCTTTGCCGACGAATTCGAAGAACCTGTCTTTAAATCATAAGTCATGAGCTCGATCGCACATGCATAAGTGTTATGAAAAGAATGCAACTGTGCATATTTGGTGAAGATGATCATTTTGAATAAATGTATAAGTATTGTATATGTATAATTATGTACTATCTGACCATTTTTTTTAAATTTAATGAAAGCTAATAAATGCATTTTTAATTCCTGATTTTGCCTTTTTAACTATCTTTCGTGATATGTTTATTATCCCTGAAAACTAC
The DNA here is from genome assembly GCF_947563725.1 of Argiope bruennichi. Classification (NCBI taxonomy): domain Eukaryota; kingdom Metazoa; phylum Arthropoda; class Arachnida; order Araneae; family Araneidae; genus Argiope; species Argiope bruennichi. Next base: position 70,257,086 of record NC_079163.1, on the reverse strand, counting down.
AACGAAAGTCTATCTCAAATACGGAACCAGAAGTATGGATAAATTATCTAAATAAATACATCTCCTCAGGTTTTAAGAGTATAAGCATGAAACTTTATATCCTTATACTTGAATGTAAGAAAAGGATTTTATTTATTGGAAACGGGAATCGTATAAAAATTTAATTTTTGTAGTTTTATTATCCCCTTCAACAGAAACCGAAGTATTTTCATACATTTGGATATTTTATTTGATGAAACATTGCAAGTGGATTTCTAATTAAAATTGTTAAGGATATCAAGGCTTGCTTCACATCTTTAGGACACTCTGTATATACCATTTCCACAAAGAGAAATAATTATTTAATTAAATTAGTTAAATGTATAAAGGTACATTATTTAGAACTTTTTTTAGAGAAATTAGAAAATTTATAATTTGAAATTTTTCTAGATGCAACTTAAAAATGCTTATATTTTACTAATATTTCGAATGTGACAGTTAAATTACGAAATGTTCTACCTTCATTACTTAAGCTGCTCGCCTCATTTTTGACAATACCTTTATTTCAGCCTTTTATACCTTTATCTTCAGCAAGTTGGTTTTCAACAGTGTTCGAACAAATACGAAAGATGAACTTTTTAATTAATTTATATTACTCTTTTCTTTGAAAGATACAATGATTTTGATATTTATTTTTTGTTTATAATGAAAATTCCATGTATAAGCTACTTTTATTCGTGAAAAATAAACTTTTCATGTTTGCATTTTTTGTTGTCGTTTTCATTCATAAAATTGACTTTATTTTTACATTTTAAATCTTTCAGAATGACATTCAAATAATACCATCTCTCAGTACTAAGGCCTTCAATATATATATATATATATATATATACAGTAAAGCTACAAATTCTATACCCCATGAGTCTTTCCTTATTTTCAAATCAAATTAAAGTTAATCTAAAATGAATTATTCTTCAAAGCATGAGCACGTTTGATTACTCGAAACCAACAAATAGACATTTTTTTAAATCAGCAAAGTTGACCATAGAATCAGAATTTTTAATACTTCAAAATGCTTCTCAAACTTCATTATGTCCCTCCTAAGACTTGAATAGCCATCTATGAAACCTTTTGAAGCAAATTTTCTTTATTGTTCAAAAGCGAAACAATATAGCACTATTACGTTCCCCAAAGGATGAGTTCCTCCAAAACAACACAGCCTTAAGGGACTAACAAGTGGATAGAGTTGAATTGGGTTAAGGCCCATATTGGGATATATGGTAATGAAAAGGCGGATCAATATGCAAAGTTGGCGGCACAGAAAGAGGGTGTTGATATGGTTGTCCCCAAATCAAATGGTGTCTTAAAATGGGAATTAAGAGAAGAAATAAAGCTGCAATGGTTTGACAGATGGTATATGTCCAAAAACGGAAGAGTAACTTTCGATTTTATTCCTAATCCGGAAATAAAAATAAGAAGATACCATCCACTGATAATTCAAATTATATCAGGACATGGGAGATTTCCTGCATATTTCGAAAGATTTGGAAGAATGCAGGACAATAAATGCATTTGTGGAGGAATCGGTACTGTTTACCACTATTTAAAGGAATGTATTGAAATCTCGGAGTTAAGAAAAAATTTGAAAATTTTAAATAATGACCTTAGTACAGTACTGATGGTACCAGGTAATCTTAAAATTCTGAAGGACATGATGTCGAAAATTGTCAGTTTTTTACCAACTATTTGAGAGTTTGTAGATAAAAGAGAAGGACAGTAATTGACCACTTTGTGGCCAATTACCTCGAGGAGAATCTCAGTTTGACAAATCGGTCAATGCAAGGATGGACAATGCTCAAGATAGCAGTCGGCCACAACAAATCCTGTCGATACTGCTACGTTCAGTGGTGGCGGGGTGGTCGGCTGTACGCAAGAAGAAGAAGCCTTAAGGGAAAAGAAAAAATAGATGGCAAAAAGAAATAGGCCCATGACATTACTTGAATTGTCTCTTGCTTTAAAGCTGACTCCCTTAAAATTAAAGGCAGAAATGTCAACCAGTAACAAATGCTTAATATTGTGGAGGCTAAGGCCCTTAAAATTAAAGGCAGAAATGTCAACCAGTAACAAATGCTTAATATTGTGGAGGCTAAGGTTCCCCTGGGGTTTATACAGTGAACATGGACACATCTTAGCAGAAAGTTATTTACTCAGTGAATTTATGTGTCAAAAGACCATTGGAGAAATGCTGTAGCACATAAGAGTCTGAAATCGGAAATGGGTTTATTCGAGCAGTTGGATATCTAATAGCTTTCTGGTTCATGACGGAAAACTGCAAATAAAAAACATTTCCTGTTTACAGTATTCGATAGAAAATTTAACAATTTTACACTCTCAATCATTTTTGGTTTGGTTTCTTTTTACGAAGGTATTTGCAAATAAATTACATTATTTGAATTCTGAAGCTACTAAGTTTGTTAATTTTATTCTATGATGCAAATACAAAGTGGCACTAAATTAAAAATTTAATAAATTTAAAGAAAAAAAGAAATATGTTAATGACTGTTATCAAAAATTGTCAGAAAATGAAGATAATACTGTTTCTTAGATGATTATTCTTGATAGTGTTTGAGCCAGCATTTTATTTTCCTTTATTGGATTCTGCATTTTGATATAGTTCAAACAGAAAGGTTTGATTTTCTACTGTGTATTATAATGGTAAATTCCATGCATTTGCACACTTAAGTTACCTTTGTTGGGTCTTTTTTTTATATTATTAGTCCAAACAAATACGTACTCTGCGCAATTTCGTTTCAAATATTGTCCTTTTGTCTCGATCCTTTTTTGAGCAACGAAATTTCAAAATAATAATTGTTATTGGAAATCTCTGCGGTTGTCCTGTGGTCAACTTCAACCTTAGTGTGTACCATTTTTCTTTTAACCAATAAATATATTAACAAATTCGAATGCTTCCAATTTTTCGCATTTTTTTAATAAGGAGGAAAAAGGTGAATATGTTGTAAGATGATTAAAAAGCTTTCACAATCAAAACACACATAATTAAAGAATTTTAAATACTCTAAAAAATATGAGATCTAAAATTGCAATCCAACATGCATTGAAGCTGCTGGTTTAAATCCAGCAATCACTGTCAGGTATCTGATACGCAAGATCTTTATAAAACCGCACATTCAAAAAAATATAAAGATCTTAATTTTGAAAATCTTATAACTTCAGCACCATCTAACGAATGCTGAGAAATAACAATGTTATAAAATAAAATTTTATGAACCATGTTAATAATATGCTACATTAAAGTAATGACATTACTCAATTTTTTTTAAATTTTTTTATTTATTTATTTATTTATTTTTTACATAATTTTGGAACGAGTCCAAGAATTTTCGGGCGCATTGTATTTAGATGCATTTTACAATACGAATTGAAATATTCTACACATTATTGTATTTTTGTATTCAATAAATATGAAAAAAAATAGAAAAGAAGCATATAAAATTTTTTCCTATTGTTATCTGTATTGTCTCTGTGAAAAAAATTGACTTAAAATTTTTCCGAAGAAAGCACCTATTTTTTGGCTAAACTTACTGCACTATGCAATTTTCTTAACAGCACTTTGTTTTACATGGGATATACCCTAGTATAAGCTTCAATCAAAGCTTATTTTATAATATTTTTGTTCTAGATTATAATTTTCATTTATCATATGAAAATTTCATTGTTTGGTAAAAGTGTAGTTTAGTGTGCCCCTTGCTGTGCCAGGGATGCCAAATCCCCAATAAAGATGGCGGACAAAATAAACACTTCTGTGAAGCAGTTACAGTTACCATTTTCTGCCTGAACATTTTGATCTCTACTGATAAGTATTGGTTTATCCGAGATTTTTTTTTTTTTTAACCTTTAGGAGCACTACCGCTGCTTATCTTAAAAACTTTGAAATAAAGAAGTTTTTACAAACCGGCTACACAGGTCTGTTGTGTAGAGAGCAAAATTTAGAGCATGCGATGCCTTCGGCATCTGAAGAAGTCATCGGGCAGAATTTTTTAACTTAAAAAATAAAAACATCTTACGGCGTCGCTAACAGCGGGAGCGGGAAACTGATAGCTTCGCTAGCACATTGAGCATAAGAACTGTGTGGATAACAGGAACAGTACATAACCAAAAGAAAAGAAAGAAGGAGGAAGAAGCAATCAAACCATTTTCCATACAAAATTTCAAACAATCATCCGTTTCCCAACTTCATCATTTCGTAAAAAAACATATATTCCACTCACCCTTCATGCATTCTGCATGTTCAGAATATTTCATGCCATCCCATTCACAGACTTCCATTTTTGCACAATTACCGACAAAACAAATTATCAAGGGAAAACGCCAGAGAACAAAATATAATTACGAGAACTGCAAGGAATTCCATTGCAGAAGATTTTTAAAGTAAGAATTCAGACGATTTCTTAAAGCGCATACCGACAGTTAAAAACTGTAAAAGAATAAATATTTTCTATTCGTATTCACATTAAAAATAACATTACAGTGTCTTATTAGTAGTAAAAAAAGCTTAATTATAATATAGAACTAAATTGAAATCTTTAATAGATTTTTTTAATTTTTTTTTAATTTAACATTTTTTATAAAATAGTTGCAGTTCATATACAACTCAACCATTGTAAAAAGTAGTAAACAAAATAGCATTAGGGTTGCTAGAATATCATTTCGTTGGGTTACCATATTGGCGACAAACTCGGGACACACACTAGACTACATTTCAACCCATTGTTTTTATGGAATTGGTTCTGAAAGAAGTTTTGAAACTGGTAATCTATTACTGCATATTGTACTTCTATTGCATCTTGTAAAAGATCACAGCTTTATTGGTAAAATTCTTCATTAGTGCGAATATTCAGGAGTAATATTAGTAAATTTTGTATATTAGAAATAAGTGTCCAAGATATAAGCTTGAGAGAATTAACTTTACTTAATATAACATTTCAAAATTCAATGTTTACGCAAGTTTATTCTATTTAAGAAACTATCAACCAAAATAAAGCAATCATTATGAAATTTAATTAAAAGTAAATTTTTCCTGAACCAAAACTAATAAAAGATGCATTGTATTTAGAGAGAGCTAATGCTGCTGCATCTAAAACACAACTAAACAACCAAATAAGAAAGAAATATTAAGTTTAAATGCTAAAAAAGAACAAAAAGAAATGATGAATCCGGTCTGAAGACTTTTTCAAAGATTATCCTCAGGTGGGGATTCAAACCAGTGTGAGGGGTAAGACTATCTGTGAGGGGTCAGACTATATGACTCCTCTTTTTCTGTGAGGGGTCAGACTATCGTCTAAAGTATTGACACCTCGTGACCAGAAAATCAAAAGAAATTGAGGTTATTGAGATAAGAATTAGTATCATAAAATTAAAGGCAGTAAATTACATAATAATGCGCAAAATATTATTTCAAAAATTTAAAACTAAGCAAGACTACATTTATTGCAAAATTAAATCAAACCAAACTACAAAAAAAACCCATTCAATTATCAAAAAAATATGTAAAAGCAAAGTGCATACCAATTGAAAGTAAAAACTCCAAAAATTTTGGGAAGAAAATAAACCTATCAGTGCAGAACCACAACTTTAATAAAAATTCAATTTTCCCGCGTTTAAAGCTGCATACTTCCATAACGCTTGGTCAAACTACCTCATCATCATAAGAAATAAATAGAACGATCTCAGAGCCATCTATTGAGTTAAAAAGCCAAAATGAATAAGCTAGAAAGCATATCTTTAGTTGTGAAAAAATAGAATGTTAGAAAGTAGATAAACCTTCTCTTATTAAAACCTCTATATTGCAGTTTCTACAGAAGCAACAAACAATCTCATTAAAAACTTAACTGCTAAAGATTTTCCCAAAAACTTTTGCAATATAGACCCCTCACAGAAAAAAATCTCTGTTTTGAATCCCTGCCTGAGGGTGACCCTTGAAAAAGTCTTCAGGCCGAATTCATCATTTCTTTTCTTTTTTGCTTGTTCCTTTTTAGCATTTAAACTTAATATTTATTTCTAATTTGGTTTATCCTATTTATTAATATTAATTCAAATTATGTTTATTTGAAATGGAGAATCATTTTGTAATTTATTCTGAGTGAAAAACAGAAGATTGAAATGATGTTAATCATATTTGGTCATTGATTAAGAAGGAAAATTATTCGCTGTATTCTGTGTTCAATGGGAAAGAGGAGGGAAATTAGATAATTTTAAAGGATATTCCAAATAGAATTTCGCATTTAAAGAAGTAGTGGAGAAAATAGAACGAGCACCAACTGCAAAGCTCCATTCAACCCAACAATATAAAAACAATAATATTGTAATAATATAGATAATATGTAATGATAAATTTTGTGAAACCCCCACCGGCAGCTTAAGAAATAAAATCGCCAAAATAATTCACTTATTGAGGTAAGAAAAGTTGAAAAAGCAGTTAAAATCAAACTAGGAGCTGTTCATTGGAATCGGAAATTGTTCCACGTATAGTAGTAGGAAAAACTCTGAAATTGAAGCTGTGCACATTTGTTCCTGGCATTGGTATGCCCTGATGATGGCCTTCATTCCAAAACCATTCAAGAAGTTTAGATTTAACATGTGGTATGTAAATATATGTTTGTAATATACGTATAATATATATGTTTTGGAAGTTCCAAAAAGATCACAAATAAGGAGCAAAGTTTAGAATATGTTAAGCTTTTATTTACATGGATTTCGATTTCAAAGATAATCTGAAATTTTTAGAATCTTATTTTCAAATAGGATTTTTTAAAAATTTATAATACCATCTTATAACTTAAATAATGACTATCTTCTTTAAATGGAGGTTAAAAAAGACGAAATTTATATCGAAGAAAGGAAAAAAAATATTTATTCAAACAAATCACAATTTTAAAAAAGGAAAAATGATTAGAGCATTTGAGAAGGCAAAGTAGATTCAAATAATGAGAAAGTATGAACGTTGTATATGAGAAAGAGAATTAGTTCTTATTGCCAGAAAGGGAATGAAAAGAAGAAAGTTACCAGTGCTCATATGATGTTAGCTGCATTGATCTGCAAAAAATACCAGTTATTATTAAAAATTTGTAGCATCCTATCATTATTGAACAAATCAAGGTTCAAAACTGTTCAAATTTTTTTTCACTTTGTTGACTGAAATTGAATTGATTGAAATTTCTGTAAATAAATTACTCACGCATATTATCGCTTTAATTAATAAATTTATTAATTTTTATAAATCAACCCATTATTATGATCAACTTTATATAACTCCCCAAAATAACAAGATAATAACAAACCATCAGATTTTATTTTATGTACCACAAATGCTCTAAACTTGAAATTTTGGTGCCAAAATATTAAAATTAGATCTTGAACATTGTCGACAATTTTCTTTAGCACTCATATTATCAAAGGTTCCGAAAGTTATTACAAAACTTGAATTTCTATGAAAATTTGGATTATAAGCTGATTTAGAAAGAAAATTTCTAATTAATTCTTAAATGTCATTCTTATCTTTTGAGAAAATATAATTATTCCCATACTTTTAACTTATCATAAAAGCTTATCAACGTATAATTTTTAAATATCTAACCTGTTTAATAAATTCAATGAAGTTTCATTGTAAATTTTACTTCTGAATAATAGTAAAAATTACTATTATTTCTTTAATATTAATTCAGTAATTCTGAATATTTTAATAAACACATTCATATTTATGATCATTTTTCTTCTAAAAATTAAATTATAATCCAAAAATTAGGAGAATAAATATTTATGTTTTTCCTAAAAAAATGAAAAACATATTAATTAAAATTGTTTGTAAATCGTTAAATTAATTTGAAAAGAAAACAAAAAAAAAGTGAAAAACTCTAGCCCAGGACTTAACTTGTGAATGTTATGCCAGCTCTTTATCTACTAATCTGAAAATTTAAGGGCCATTTTTTCGAAATTGGCTGACTATTGCGCTTTAATATTTTCATGAATGAACATTCTAAATGCATACTACCATTATATTACAACTCATCCTGAACTCAATTTTCCACCTAGTGCCCTTCCCTTGTAAGCGGAAAAAAGTCATTTATAAGTGTCAGACCCGAGATTTTTCAGTTACCAAGTTTCGGCCCACAGATGTCAAGCTGAGAGGGAATGTCTCTGTTATCAGTGGACGATATGATTGATTGAATAGACTTTCATGAACAACGTAGAATTCGCGAAGATGTTGCTATTTAACATTAAAAAGTAAATATGTTTCCAAAATGAGTCTTAGTTAAAAAATTAAACTCATTAAAACCTTTAATGCACACATAAACATATTATTAATAACCTGATCTATAGAATTTTAAACATTTCCAACATAAGAAATGTCATTTATTCAAAAAACAAGTAAAAGGAATATAAAACGAAAAATTAAAAAGTGACTATTTTCTCCTTTTATGGATTACTTTCATTTAAGGATATTCGAAATGAAATTGCTTTTGTAACTTAAATTTGAATGTGAAACGCTAAACATACAAGATTCACTTAACAAAGAAGTGCATTTATAGCTTTTCATGAAATCAATTACTTAGTTCTCATTGAACAATGTATCTAAACAGAATGTACAAATTGTATATAACCAACATGTTAAATTCTGTTATTCTTAAAAGATTAACATTGATCATATAAAATGGCATATTTTCTTAACGTATTAATCTATATACATAAAATTAATGTTCATTTATTGTCTCATTGAATTATATACAATTCCACACTCTTTAGAGATTCAAAGGAAATTTAGTACTCATGCTTCTTAGCACTTGAAAGGATCAAATGCTTTTTTTTTTTTTTTTTTTTTTTTTTTTTTTGCGTATTTCTAAAGGATTGAAATGGGGGGAGTAAAAAGATTTTGCATTTTCCCCCAGTAACTTCGGAATATTGAAAAAATTACTTTTACACCATCTCAAAATTTTTAAAAAATCAGCATTCAATAATGTCAATTTTATTACCATATAACTTTTCTCCGATTTTTAATCAACTTTTCAATGATAATTTTAATATGCATCATTTCTATTTTTTCTGTCGGAACATTAAATTTGTTTCACTATTTAATTATATTTATCACTAGGGCGCGCTTTTACGAATCTTAAAGCTGTTTTGCCGTCTTCAGTCAATTTCTTTTTCGCATTTATTATGTCGAATAAAAGTGAACATTTTAATATGCGTTTGTAATTAAACGATATTTTTTTAAATTGTTACAATTTTTTAACTGTTTGGTCCAATTTTTCTTATATTTTAGTATTTTTTTAGGATTTTAATGTGCTCAGGTGACATTTCATAAATATTTTCTTTATAGTTTTTTTCAGTTTGAGTTCCTAGAATAAAATCTTATTTCACTTCCAGTTTTACTTTATTATACACTTTAAAGCACTAGTTTCAAAACAATACTTTTTTTAAATGTATCAACCGACATTTCTATTTAACTTTTCTTTTTCTTAGATCTAGATTTTAGGCATATGTTTTTGTTTGTCTTTGTTTCTGTTATACACGGTTATCATAACACCAAGCTCGAAATCTATCAGGCTATTGTTTTAAAAATTTGATTAAATACAATAAAAAATTGGAATAATAATGCTTCTGAAATAGAACGGATATGATTGCGGATTATAAAGCCTGCAACAAGCCAAAAAAGTTCTTTTCAAAATAAATATATAAAAGCAATCAAAAATATTTTCTAAATAAATGTTTGCGTATTTGCTCATAGGTATTTTTCAAGATGCATGTTGCATTTTATTTTGTGAGAATTATTTGCTTTGGTATTATCTTAACTTATAACTGTGGAATTCTGTTTTTAGTCAGAGTATATAATAATGTATATACGTGCGTTATTATATCAAATATTAAATCAATGGACTATTCTCTGAGACCAAAAAAATAAAATTTGCCATCTTATGACCCTATAAATCTCTCTAAAAAATTTAATCTCTTGAAAAAGCCAGTTTGAAACTAGAAACTCAATGTTTCACCATTGGTCAATTATATGTTATTAACTTCACATAGTCTTCATATATTTGCGCCAGATTTGAAAAAAGAATCAGTTTTATAAAAATATATTTGATTTTGTTTTAAGAATTATTCTCTCGTACCTAATTTCAAGAGAAAATTTTACAGATCAATGTAATAAAAATGTTTTTGTAAGTATATAGTGAAGTAAATTCAAAGAACCGTACATGTAACATTTAAAATGTAATAAATAGACTCATACCAAAACAAAAATTTGCTTTTTTCACGCAAGTTTTTTTTTTTTGTATTGCTGTATGAAACAATCGAAAAACATTCACTAATTCCCACTCCAGCTTGTTGCATTTCAGAACTGGAAGGCTTTCTCAATCTTTCCCGCGAACACTAAAAGAAGGGTCACCTCACAAATCGAAACAGTAAATTTTCCTGTCCTCAGGGTGATCGACTTTCGAACACCCTCGACTGTGCTGAGAAACCGCAGATGGGGAAGGCAATCCCTTTATCCAAAATGTGTTTCGTTAGCAATCTGAATGTCTGCCGCCAGGAGGGTTAAGATAAATTAGAAAGTGCACTAGACCATCCTACTCATGACAATTAAAGATGTGCCTTTAAGGACCTTTGGACAATATAGTTATACAAGTGACATCATTTTATATTACATTTTGATTTATTTTAGTAGCTGTCAGAACTTTCATATTCAGTATTTGATATAAAATATTTCAGGTAACATTTTTGAAATTATTTCTTCCTGTGTTGGTCTTGCTTTAATAATATATTGTTTACAATGATGCATTTGATTGGTATTGTTAAAAAAATTAAGGAAAAAAGAAGGATAAAGTGAAAACTACATAAATAATAAGAAAATATAAATAATTTAGAATTAAAATCTTCTATTTTATTTAGAATAGATCTACTTCGTTTTTAAAAAACAACACTTATGATATTTTTCCAATTATACTGCACATAAAGACACTTCTTATCTTTAATTACAGACACTTCTAATTTATTTTGAAAAACAAATATATTATTTAAAAAGACTTTAATTGTAAAAATGAAACATACATTTAGCAAATTTAAAATAAAAATGATCATGGTGCCATGAAAACTACGATGAGGGAAATAAACGATGTTCATCATCATTGCTAAATCAAATAGTTAAATGTCCATTATAACCATTGTAAATAACCATCTCAAGCATTTAGACAATAATTATAATAACATAGACCTTACTTCTGAATTGGCCACTGAAACAACTACTATTTTACATTTAGTCACTAGAAAACAATGATACAGAAAAATAAATAAAACCGTGAGAGATAAAATTGTAAATAAGCTCATAAAGAAAGTTAGCGAATGATAAGCAATGTCATTCCTAATCACAATGTTTTAATGTATTAGGAATCTCCTGAAACATAAATTGCATGACTACCATTTTACCTAACTATAATGAAAATTATTTAGCCCATTTTTAGATTTATGACTTATAGCTACTTTAGAACTGACGTCGGTAAAAACAAAATGTCAGATAACTAATTTTCCTGCATCAAATCAATTAGTTTGAAAGCAATCCACAAGACAACTCTGAATCTGTTCCCATGTATGAAAATTAATTGCTTGTTTTGGTAAATATTTTCGGTTTCCAAACGATGGATTTTTTCAAATAATCAAAGACTTAAAGAGCATCTTTATCTAGAATATAAATCGATTTATTTTTTTGGTTTTAATTTATATGACTGATTAAAATGGGGCAACTTATTGTACAAGAAATAGTTGCAAATTTATGTAACCAAATGTATCGATTGTTTATTGCTTATTGAATCCAGTTATTATCGATGAATTGCTGGAATTTTCGTAAATTATCCCGTTTATAACATTAATCAGAATGATAGGATCAATGGAATTACTGCAAGATTCTCTCCGATTGCCAAAGAAGTGCTCAGAGGAAGAAAAAAATTTGCCTATATTACTCTTGCATTAACAAGGATAATATTAGATCATCGATTGCACTAAAAATAGCATTGGTACATGACCTAAGAAATAACATGTTTCACTTATCCAGTACTGGAATCCACATTAATATTACTCCAAAGAATAAATTGGTTATTGTTTTCCATTCACAACCTGAAGTAAAAAGGTACCGCATTTATTTCTTGGGAAGCATCATTCTTCATCAGTGAGACAAATTAATTACTAAAATGAGAAAGCGAAAATTCTTCAAAGCTTTTTGAATATTCAGTATTAAGATTTACGTAGTAGGCCTTAAGGATTTGTGATCTCTCTCTCTCTATATATATATATATATAAGGATTATTATGTTTAAATTGTTACATATAAGTACTTTAATTATTGTGCCTCCTGATTTGGAGACACGACTAACCACATATATACATTGCTCATTTTGAATTTGTCACACATTAATTCTTGAAGACGTAGTTTAAAATTCATTACATAAAGTACAAATTTTGAAACTTATTTTTTAAAAAATTAACAGTATCTTTATTTTGATATGTCAGCTCTCACTTATCAATACCAAATAAAGATTCTTTTGCCAAAAATAGATTATAAAAGTAACTTAACAGTCTTTTTTACTGTGCTTTGTAATAAAATACTATATAAAATACAAAATGCTTTTTTATCAAATACATATAAATATCAATATTAGAGATAAAAAATTATATAATTTTAAACTGTATATTATAGACTTCTTATATGATTTGGTTATTTATTATTGCAGTTACTTTTTAAAAACTAAAACTGTTAGTAAAACTTTTTAAATATCATTTACTAGTTGATACTTTGTATAAAAAGCAATACCATTAAAAATTACTGGTACCCCAATTAAAAAAAAAAACTTTTTTAAAAGGATTGATCGTAGATTATTTAATTATCTTCGAAGAGCGAATCCTTAACTATCATAATTATAAATATTTATTCTGAAGATTGTTTATTTTAGTAACTTTACTGAATAGAGTCATACAATATTTTTTTAACAAACTCAACAAATCTTTTGTTAATCTAACTCAGTCAAAGCTACCTTGTCATAATTTATCTGTTAGTTGTATTGAGATGAAAATCTAATGTTAGTTGGTTAATTTTATTAAAAATTAAAGTTAGTTCATAATTGTAAATATATCCTTGTATACTAGTTTTATAACTTTTTGGTTAGTACTTATTTAAATAAATTTATTTAAAATATTGTGGTGTAACATTTTGGCAACTCATTAGCATAACTATTCCAACAGCTACTTAGACACATTTTTAATATTTCTATGACTTAGTTTCGATTTCAAAAATTTCATTTCTGGTTTATTATTTTGACAATAACTTTCTTCTAACTACCGTAAACAAAAAAGTAAGCCTGTTTTGCAAAATTAACACTATTGTCTTGAATACAAAATAATAAAGAAATTCAAATTTTTTTACGAAAATGGTGATTTTAGGGTATATGCACACTACACCATTAATAAAAGTTGACATCTGAGCAAAAATTTTATCTGTTAAGATAGCACTTCCTTCTTTAGTACTTTCTTTTAAATCTTTACAATATTCACAAGTTTCTTTTTAGAACTTAATTGAAATTTAGAAAAACATGCAATTATTACTTTAGCATTTATGAAATTTTTCTATATAAGATTTTAAATAAAACATGCATTTCATTTTCAATATCACTATTTCATTCACAATGACAATTTACTGCTGTTCACGGGATAATTTTATTCTAATATTTATGCTAAAAAGGAACTACATATTGCGAATAATAAGAAACTTCATTTAAAGCAAAATAATTACTCATTTATATATCAGTCAATATACATGTGTTAGCGATAAAAAAAATCACGCCAAGCTTGCAGCCAAGCAAGAGTACAATACATTCCAGATTAACATAAAGCAAGCGGCGAAATATATTGTATTTGTATCACTTTAAATGAAGCTTAGCTAAATTAAATACAATAATTAAACCAAACTATAAAATATTATTTAGTTCAAAATCACTGTGCGATGAAATTTCAAATGGATATCAATAGAATATGTTTATTGTACGCATGCATGAAATTACACCAAGCTACCCTTAGAAGGTTTTTCTTTGCATCTAAATGCACAGCATGATTTGAATATGCTTCAAAATTTCTCATTTCCACCGACAAATAACCTGCCATTGAAATGGAATGGATAATGTGGTTACACCGAATGAAAATTCCAATCCCAAGTCACTTGATCTTATCTTTTCGCCAGAGAAGAGATTGAGTTCATCATATGCAAGATAAGAAAAAAGATTTTTCAATTCTTCGTCAAATATATAAAAAATGAGAATAATCAAAGCCATTTCATTCCTTTGTTTAGATATAATGCCAATCAAAACTCATTTAATTTATTGGTCACCATTAAGCATACTTTTGTAGAAAATAGAACCAACCAAAGATTCTCTAAAAATAGAAATACATGACATACAAAATTGCCATTGAGGATGAATCTCTTGTTCTTAAAGTGATAATATTGAAAATTAATGTTTTTATCTAGATTAAAGCAACATTCGTCTGCCCAAATTCATTTTTAGAAAAAAAAGATTTGATTTTACCAAAGGAAGATCCAAATGTAAGATTCTAGACATAGATCTAGAATCTTACATTTGGTATAGTATTAAGTATGAATGCTTTATGAATGCTTAAGTATGAATTTGTGATAGTATTAAATATGAATGCCAGTTATTATGTGAAATATTCTTTACACTGTCAGTTTTGGAATGTTGAGTTCTGGGCTGATTATTTGTAATCTAGCCTAAGGATAATAAAAAAAATAAGGCAAATGTCAATTTTTGCATCACACGTATAACACCTCATCCTCTCGTGGGAAGTAAAAATCTTGTAGTTTTTAATCTCTGAACACTCTGCTTAGAAGAATGCTGGGAACTGAAAATAACATTTGTATTCTTCTACAATATTACAATTACATACAGCATAAATCCTCATATTATCCAAAAACTCTTTGTTGTCAAATATATATATCATTCTTTTAGAAGCGTACAAGTGGAAGTAAAGAAATTTTGTTTTCTTGCTGAGCATTCCAGCACTTCTCTGAGAAATAAATGTTCAATTCCTCGAGTTTCTCTTCCTTTCTTTATAAAATCGAAATTTCAACTGTCGACCAATCAAAGTGAATAACATTATGTGTGATAAACAAATTTCTTTAAAGTTATGATGATTGGATGATGCAATAATAGACGAATATTTACATACGACAGTTCTTCTGGATTGAAAAAAAATTTGCATTCTGAAGTAAATGCCTTTTCTCAAATTTTATTAGTCCCACGAAATTCAAAATTAAGCATATCTCTGCAAATTTTGTAAATAAAAATGTGGAATTTTTAATGCTCATAGATGAAAGTAAGAGAAAATTCAAACTAATTCACACTTTGACATTATGGTGGACGCATAAAAAAATTATTTTTTGCACTTTATTATTATCCATCTCAACAGACGCCAAAGTATTTTCATACAATTACTTATCTTATTTAATGACATTTTATAATTGGAAATATGCGTCTAAAGGCAATATTTAGAGAAATAAAAACTTGTTCCACTTTCTTGGGACAAACTGTATATAAACACTTGTTTCAAAATACAATCACTAGCGCTTTCTAGAAAAAAATAATTTCAAAAATCACACTTATATAGCTGTAAAATTAGTCTTATTGTACTGTCTAAATATTTAATGGTATTGAGATTACGATAAAGATCCAATCTATACTATCTACAAGAAATTCAGGTAAGAAAAAGTGAAAATAAAATATAAATTATATACCTTTTGCTAGATTAAACGTGTTAGTTCACTGATTTAGATTTAAAAAATAGCATTAAATCATTGAAAATGGCTGTCATTTGCTAATACTTTAAAGACAAAAAAGAACTTTAAATCCTGATAATACTGTATCTTAAAATCAAACGCTTTGTAGAGTCGTCAGCAAAAAAAAAAAAAAAAGCAAGGAAAAAAAGCAAAAAGCACCTTTGTAATTTCGTTATTTATTATCACATCAACACAAATTTAGTGTCGATGGAAATGAAAGGGGATAGGTTTGTTGAGCTAGACAAATTGTTTAACCGAGTGAATTAACATAATTAATTAAATACTATCTCAAGCTTTTTCCGTTACGATTATTAATTTTTTTTTTTTTTTTTTTTTTTTTTTTTTGCTAAATCGGTTTGTTTTCATAAAATTAACCTCTCAATAAAATTTTAGAGAATTCTGATGATAATTTTGAGAGTTATAGGGTTTTGAAAAATTTCACTCCCAATGTTAGATGAGTTTTATGAACTTTCGAGGATATCTCAGTAACTATTCAATATTTCTCAAAAAAAGTTCACTTGTTTAAAGAAAATTATCATATTTCATAAAATCACGAAACAAAAGCAGAAATAAAGCAAATTTTATATTTTTTTATATGTTTATAAATGTGAATGAGGAAAAAAAATGAATTATAACATAGTAAAATTTTTGCTCGAGAGCAAAACTAACATATTAAAATACTGGAATTCAAAAAATCGTGCACGTATCTCAAATAATTTTCAAAATATTCACAAAAATTATAAAATTTCCACAGTCGATTTGCAACATCCACTTTAAAAGGGACAGTATATTAAATTTATTACTATTTATAGATATACTCTTAGATATACTCTAGATATATAGATATACTCTAAAGTTTGCACTTCATGAAAAGCAGAGTAGCAATTATAACATAGCAATTATTTAAATAACAAATTTATTTTCAGGTCAGTCGATTTTAATTTAATAAGAATTTTGTTTTCTTTTTTAAAAATGAATGTGTTTTTTCTCATAAGTTATAAAATTTGATTGCAGGATAGATTGATAGTAAAAATGTTTAATTAGTTTTTCTCTTCCCCTACAGTTATTAAAAAGCTGAGAGTTACTAAATTTATGGTCTCTTTGGGTTGGCTATTTTTGGGCGCAGTTTTCAGAAAACGAAATTAAGTATATCTCAACAACTACTGATAATTTTGGAACGAAATTTGATACACATGCACAAAATGGCCTGCTGAATCGAATTATTAAAAAATCTCGATTCCCGTAATAGAGAAATTTCGAGATAGTAGTTAACCTGGTTAATTAGTTTTGACCATCTCAACAAGCCTGTCTCCTCGAATCATTTCCATCGACACCAAATTTGTCTAAATGGGATAATAAATAAATAAAAAGTTACAGAGGTGTCCCATATTTTTTATTGAAAACTGTACATGGAATGATATATTTAAATATGACAGAAAAAGAAACATAACTGTATTAATTGTAAGCTAGATAAGTTTTCCTACTTAGAGTAAAATGAGATAATATATTTGAGATTTGAGCAAATTTAGTGATGTTTAACATCTTCTTGTAGAAAATATATTTTTTCCCTCAGAATCAACCAACATTTATTTTGAAATTGCCAATATGGTTCCTTTCTTATTTATTTTAGAAAAAGTAGATATTATATATATATATATATATAATATAGTGAAGGAACATATTAATTAAATTGATTTATGATCATTGAATTCTAATGAATTCAAAATAAGATATATCAAGCTCAAATAGGGTTTAGATGTATTAAAACGTCGGCTTGTCATTAACCAAAAGGCTAATTGAAAGTTAAATCTTGTTATATTCAGATACGTAAAATAATTCCTGTTCACGTCACATTCACTTCATCCATCAAGTAAAAATCAGATTCAGAAGACAGGCCTTCATTTTCATTTATTTTTTTCTTTAGCAAACAGCTTATTTGCATTTGTAAAAGAAAATCTTCCGTCAGCTTAAGCAATGAAGGCAAAAAAGGGGGGCTTTCAATTTAATCTCGTTTGATCTTTCCCTTCCTTGTAAGTTAATTTCTTGTGACTCAATTAATTTAAATTGTGTGTTTTTTTTCAATAAATCTTTTATGCATAAATGCAAATTAGAATTGATCTTCAGAAACACTACTGTTTCTGCTGACAGATGTAAAGTGCGGACTTTAATGTATGTTCCAAAATGTCAGAAATCTATAGTCATAGAAGGAACAGAAATTAGTTTCTATCGGTTTTCTCCTTTCTAAATAATGTTATATCGAATATTACAGATCTTAAGAGAACAATGCAACAAGAAAATATTTAGTTTTACGAACAACATTCTATGATATTTTTATTAAAGTTTTGACTTGTAGGTAGATGACTTCTATGATATTTTTATTTACTTGTAGGTAGCTTCAAGTAATTTGTGTTTTCTGTGGATTTTCTACTTTAAATTTTCTCTTATTCAAAGAGAAATAATAATAAATAAAAAAAACACTACCATGATTTTGATAACCCTCGAATGAAAATTTAAAATGTAGGAATTTGATACGTTATATCTAAATGAAAATTATTCAGTTGTATCAAATTTTGACTAAAATATGTGCACGGTGAAGACAGCTTATCTCACTGCTTGGTAATTGAAACACGTAACCCGAGATTCTTAAAGCCCAAATTATACAAAATTTTCAATAAAATCCGTTAGTAGTGCTTTTTAAATACTTGAATTTTATATTGTGCTTAACAAAAAGACTCCTAAAGTTATTTTAATATGCGCGTAGTAATTATTTCGTTTATTTTACATTCAACCGATGTAATTAAAATTATAAATTTGGACTTTCTCTTACTTGCCTCGCATGCGGAAAACTTCATATTACGGCCTTCATTATTATCCTCACTCAAGAACCTTGGAATCTTTAAATGTATAGTATTTAAATGATCCTCAAAGATTATATAAGAACCGAAAATTAAATTAGAATTATAATATATAGAAAATTATATAAGGATAGAAAATTATATAAGAATAGAAAATTATATAAGAATAGAAAATTATATAAGAATAGAAAATTATATATATACTGTTAGATTTACTACTGATTTAGAATTGCTATATAAAGCAAGAAAGAGTAATTCCTTATTGATTTTATTTTAATGGTTGGTTGAGCCACTTGGAGAGACGACCTCGTTTGTCTTACACATGAATTATCAGATGTTTTTCGAGAATTTTCAGCTGAAATCAGTTAAGCGGATCTTTGTTGCGCGAACCAGCAACAAAAATGAATTTTTTTAGATGATATTTAGAACAAAAATAACAAACTAAATAAAGGCAATGGCAAACTAAATATAGTTGTTAATCAAATTGATTAAATCACCAAAACAGGGTCTCTTAATTTAAGGTTTGCCCATCAAATGAGGTTGTGCGTTTCATTAAAAATAACGAAAACTTCCATAATATTATATATGTATGATTCTATTATACCAAGTATCAAAAATAATTATGGAAATCATCTTGATTTTGACATTTCATAGGTTTCATCAAAGATTATACAATGTACTGCTTTAAATTATGTTTAATTCGCTTTTCTTATTTTCTGAAGTGAATCTTCTGCTACAATTTTTTATTTACATTAAAGAGATACGAATGTAACAGCTGAAAGAATTTTAAAAATCGAGATTTGATTCTAAGTTTCTCTGAATGAGAAACTGGTTACTGCAACTGTCAGTACAAATTATTAATTTAATTTAAAAGCTAAGAGATATTCAATCACTTTCGATTGCTAATGAAACAGAGCTGAAAGCAATTAGCATTGTAATGGAACTTTCTTAAAGCATAGCTTCTCAACTATGGGTCGTATCAGAAATTCTTTATTGCCGCTGAATTAATGAAAAAATTTTTTTGATTCAAATTATTTCATTAAAATTTGCACTTTCCTTCAGCAGTTAATTAATTTATTTTTTCCAATACACTTACATTGGTAGTACTATAATTGCAAAATGTATTAAAATTTATCGAGAACGCAAGTATAATATTTTTAATAACGAATAAAAATATATTTTGTTAAAAATGTAATTAAATTTTTCGTTGCTTTCACAATTGGTTTCGTCAATTCCAAATTTTGAAAATAAAAGTGGAAGTTTTTCAGAATATAATGAATTTAAAAATGCGAATGAAAAAAAGAAATTCTATAAAGGGGGAAAAAAGGCTTGGAGAAACAAAAATAGGTTGAAAAAGACATTTAGCTATTTTTCATAAAACACTAAGGTTTTGCAAATTTAATTTTTTTCATTTTATCAAATTTGTTTATGAAATCAGAATTTTTTTTCCTTAAACATTGACCATTCTCCATCATTGACAGAACTTCAAGCAGCCTGTGAATCCATTTTATAAAAGAATGAATAAAAGCCCTACAATTATTCCACAGAAATAATTGTAACCCAAGAGTAAAAATGAACCATCATTGAATGTTCACTGATCCGAATTAAATATTAAGGAGAAAAAATGTTGCGGCAATGGAATGTGCAGTAAGTTTTCAAATGAGCGTTTATTTATTGTTCTTCCTTTGTTTATGACTTCAAAGATGCATCTCATTCTTCCTCACGTCATTAGAATACCATTTTTGCCTCTCATTACGTTTTCAGCTTTTACTCAAAACGTTATGAAAGAGTCTTTTAAAAATTAATTAAAGAAATCTTGTAACAACCACTGATAGGGATTGAGTACGATCAAGTGGTGGCTCATTACCTCAAAATGTTGTAAGCCTGAAACTGGTTTTGTCTTTATTAATAAAAATTGTATTTCTGCTATTTAACAATATTAAAGAATTAAAGTTTCGTTTCAGAACACTTTTGAAAGCATTGCTTTCAAAAGGTCTTAAGTATTTTTTTCTTCTATGGAAAGCGATTACCTTTATTTTAATGATTCATTTATTACAAGAGAAATAGTTCTTTAGACGGATTAGAAATTCTTAAACTAGTTCTCATAACCAAGCTGCGGTTAATGGATGTCATTAAAAATTATTTTTGTAATTAACCCCATAACATCTTCTGTTGTTGTTGTTGTTGTTGTTTTTTATTCCAGGTGGTATAACTGCACTATACCACCTCCATGAAACCAAAGGTATCTAAAAAGTACAAAAACAAAAACGGATCCCTTAAAATCTCAAAAATAGTAAAATTTAAACATTTAAGAATATGATTGGGGGAGGCTTGATCTGCCTTGCGCCAAGGACATTCAGCAAAGATCTTCCGGCCATGCTGGAAGATGAGGGATTAGGTGTGTCCACTCAAAAACATAACATCTTCTACATCTGAGAAATAAAATGTCAACAAATGTTACTAAAATAAAAAAAGAAAGAAAACGAATTGTAAGTCCTGCTGCACTCCCAATGAATGACCCTCCACTGATACGAAGAACACGCTTTGTATTAAAAATCAACGGATTATAATTTAATTAAAACAATAAATAACTTTTAAGCAACATATAAAGAAATTAAGTATTTTTTTTTTATCAGGGTATGTATTTGCGTTAAGTATTAATATATTCGATAAAAATTTTTAATATTTTTAAAAGATGTATGGGTGAGTTATCTTTGTATACTTTTTCTAATTGAGAAGCAGTAGTTTAAAAAAAATATATGAAATGCGTAAAGAAAATTGAAATTCTACGCACTGTGGGGACATACCTTTCATATGAGGTGTAGTAAATATCTTTCATTTCAAGTATTTAAAATTTAAAAAAAGGAAAGCCTAAGCGAATTTTTCGCATGTGTTTATTCCATAATTCAACAAATTAAATGCATGTCTTTGGATATTCTATAATCATAACATATTATACAATATAATGCAATTTTCGTGATATTTTTCATGTTACGTAATATCGTATGATAAAGAAAACTAAGCAAACAGGTGACTTTAATATAATAGCCTGTCATATACATTCTATATTCTTGTATTAAATACTGATTTTTATTCTTTTCTGAGAATTTCAATTCAGCCCATTGTTAAGAAAATTTTCGCAAAGGTGTATTCACAAACAATACCTTTATTGTTAGAGTGAATTAAACTGTTTCGTTCTGCATATGTAGATTAAATAAGACATAAAAACTCTATCGAAGAATACAATATATAAAAATGGGTCTAGTCATAGCTGAAGAAACTAAGTTAGTCGCTTAGTCAGTTGATATTCGAGAGTTGTGAGTAGACAAAGCACTTTTAATAAAATAAGATAACTTTTAAAAATAACAGTGTGATTAAAAGATATCTAATAAATTGTAGAAATGAGAAACATCATCGCTATTTTCTCGAACTATATTTTAAAGATCATAAATATCTATTCATCATAAGCATTTATTCTAGTTCAATCAATTTTAGCATCATGCGGCATTTGGAAACAAAGGGATATATTTTATGTAAATTCTAAGAAAATACTTAAAATGTGTTTGGTGTATCTTTGGTTCGTTTTTTCTTACCTTGCTAGTACAGCATCACTATTTCGCACTCTGCAAATTTTATATACTGAGTGCCCAAAATTCTAAGGAATATATCCTTATATGAAATGATCAATATTTTGCCTCAGAGTACAAATCCTAAATCATCAGTATTTTCAAATGAACCAGTGCTTAGCACAAATTCATAAAAATATTTCTTAAACAAATTATCCTTTTTAATATTTATCCTTCATATCCTTTTATGCAGATATTTTACAGAAAAACAGAAACATTAGAATTTTTATTCTATCCTGAATGAATTTTCACCAAAAAAAATCTTATTTTATACTTAGATATTTGAAGTATTTATTATTCAGCCAAAACAGCGAACTATTTTTGTAATAAATGCCTCATAGAGATACCAATAATAAAGGTTGAAGAAAAAATAAACTTTCAAGAATCGAAATTTGATCAGATTTTAATAACTAAACAGAACAATAATGTATCATGAATTATAGGAAAATTTAATCTAACAGATCTTAACTCTAACCCCCCCCCCTTCCAAGAGAAATGTTGGCTGAAAATTACAGGAATTCCAAATATATTTGTAATTGCATTACAAGCGCATCTTGAACAAAAACACGATTTCTTCTTCTTTTAAGAAAAGTAACAAATGAATTATTTTCTCAAATCCTCATCATAAATGTAAAGAATAATCAACTATTGCTGCTTTTAATAATGACGCTGAGAATCTAATTTTCATGCTTTGGTTTCAAAAGCAAAAGCCATTTCAAATATAAATTAAAGTAACATGGCCATTATGTAGAACATTCATATCAGCAGAAAGCAATCAAAGCTGAGGAAATCAACTATGATTCATTCACACGTATCTGATAGAATGAAAGAAGTTATGCTACAAAGAGTTAGTCACTCTGAATTAGCGCTAGGGGTCTCGATTTCAAAACCGGAGGCTTCAAGTTTGAGACCCGATTACACCGAATAGTCGCCATGCAAGAGGGTCTGGTGCACACTAAATCTGTCGGGGCCAATCTTCCTCCCGCTGGTATGGTGCAGAAGTTTGGAAAGGAAGATGCCAGCTCAGGTGTCGTCCTCGTCATCTGACCGTGGTTCAAAATTATGAGATCCATCCCAAAATAGCTCTAGTGTTGCTTTAAAACGGGTTATAACGGCATCTAATATAACTAAACTGAATAAGCGCTCCTCTATGGAGAGAATTTCTTAGAAATTGAATTTTTGTTCATAAAAATCAGGTGAAAAGAATATGATTAAATTATTTATGCAATGAAATATTTTAATTACTTTCGCTTGGATAAACAACCTGTGGTAGCTAAAGAGCAATAAAAAAGTTTACAGTCAACAGTTTATTTTTGATGATTCGTTTAATAAAAATGAGTAGCATGTATTACTCACAATTATTGCTTTTCCATGTTGTTATTTAAGGGGTGACATAACACCCACCATATATATTTTTCTGTAGTAAGCAATTATTCAAGTAATTCTTCTTATGCTTGCGGTTAGATATAGTAATTTTTTTATATGAAGCATGTTTATTTTTTTTTTCCATTCAAAATAAAAGCTTTGATGGACTAATTTAGTTTCGGGTTCCATTTATTAAAAAATACAAAATTATAATCGTTTAAATAATAAATAAAAAGTTTTAATCATTTTACCTCATATAAAGCAAAAAATAATTGCTTTTACAATTTTTTTGAAAATTTTATAAACAACTTCCAATACTTTTTACGGTTTCATGTGCATGTTAGTTATTAAAATTAAAGAAGAAAAGGGTTGAAACGAAACGTGCAAATTCAGAAAATGGCATGTTTAGAAGTAAACGAATTGTAAAAAGTTCCATGCTATTTTAAGTGGAATCCAGGATATTAATAAGACGTTTTCATTATATTGATTAGTGACGGTATATAACGAATAAAGTTTTGTCATTAAATTAAAAAATCAACTAAATTTGGTGGTCAATATGGTATTCAATATGCTTAGATAAAATCTAAAATATAAAAATGTTCTTCCTTGGATAAGCCAATTTACTGCTTGAAAAATAGTGTCTTTTGTTCTGATGTACAGAACATCAGCGAAATTTTTATTTAATAAAAACTAAGTAAACAAGAAGTTGTAGGAGTCAAATATTTCCCTCCCTTTAAAGGAAAACTTCTGTTCGATTTGTTATTAAACTATATATTTTAAATTTCATTAAGTGTCACGAGGGAATTAAATTCCTTTTCGTCATCATTAAATGCTTTATTAAACTTTTTGTTTTCCCGCAAATGCGAATTTGTTTCATCTATGGAGGAGAGGAAAAGATCTGGTTCAGGAGAGATGATGTTTTTGGAAATTAGTTTATTTCTTCCCTGTCCTGTAGACATTATGCTGAAGATAACAAATTAACGAAAGAGTTTGAAATCGATAAAGAGTAAAAGTCAATGAATAAACTTAACAATGATGGGTGGAAAACATATCTTGACAGCGAAATTGGCATCTATAAATATACTTACTACTTATTCACACTGATAATTAATATTTGTAGACTTAAAGGTTATAAAATTCCCTTACAAATATATTTAAATTCTAAGTAATTCAACGAAATCAATTTTCACCACTGTTTAAAAGACTGAATTCACTTAAAGGGGAATTATTTTGTATTGCAAATTCTATTAATTGCGCATATTTCTGAATATATGCTTAAAATATCAGAAATTGATATAACTAGTATATTTCCAGTTGATACTGGATGCCCATCTGAGATCAAAACTCAACAGAAATAAAAATAATTTCAAAAGTAATCTGGTTTCTTGATGTAAGATTCCTAATCACGCAAAATGTAGTAGCTTGGCCTCTCTCCAACTGCACAAAACTTCACCACTGAATTTAATTCACATGTGTTGCCGAGGAAGTAAAATTGAATTTTTGAATCACGCTATATAGAGAAACATGATTATTACTAGACAATCTGCAGACACATTTGGGTCATTGGGAATGCCCACTCGATTCCTCTTTAGCCCAAAACAAGTTTCTAAAATTCTTTAGAATGAACGAGGCATCAATTTATTGCCAAGTTTTGACATTTACAAACAGATAAACGTCAAAAACATAATTCCATGTCTTCTTCTTTTTTGGCATACAAATATTTAATCCTTTCTTAATTTTACATTATTAAATATCAAATATGAATAAGAAACTCATACTTTCTGACTATATAGTTTATTTTCTAAAATGCATTGAATTGAATAAAGTTTTTTTTTTTTCATGTCATAATCCATTATTTGAAATATGTTACTGAGATATTGTTCAACATTTGTGCTACTGAGATCCTTCAGATTCATACATAGCCAACAATTAAGGAAACAAAGACATTTTATGATACTGCACAATGTCTTTGGATCACTTTTGTAATTTCATATACGATGTCTTTAAGTATTTGAATATTTATTTGTGCTCATTTATTTCTACATTCTATTTGACATTTGTTAAATTGTTGCTTAAAATGACAAAATTACATTTGATTTCTCATTAAAGAGCATTCGATTACCAAAATTTTGAATTTCATTTGACAAAAAAAAGTACTGAGAAATTAAAATTTGTGTTCTTTTAGGTTACAAAGCTTCTCTCATCAGAAATAAAACTCAATTAGTGTAAATAAAAAGAAAAAAAAAAGAATTTTTTCATCACATAAAGATAACTTGTTTTTAATAAAACCCGAAAAGGATTTATTATCTCAGATTCCACTTAAAATATGAGAGTGGTACCAAAAAGTGAAAATAGTATATGCAAATTTCATAAAAACAAATGTAACTATTTGTGGTTTAAAAGAAGTTATAGTACATTTCGTTAGAACAATTTTTGTACAAATGTCGTATATCAGTGTATGCAATTGCTGTTCATACTGATACATTTTTTGATATTCTCGAATTTTTAGTTATTCTAACATTATAATAAAACAAGTTTTCTGCGACTTCAGTATATACTATAGTTTCCAATGACTTTAATAAGTGTTTTTTTTTCTTTGTGTGTTAAGTGTTTTTTTAACATTTTCCTAAAATTAACCGAGCGCTTAAAAAGCTAATTAACCCTTAAAAGTGAAATGGTAAAAAAAAATTGGGCAAAAGGGTAAAAAAATATACAATTTGTCATCAATCATAAGAAAAATCTCGCAAATGTCACCTAATTCCTATATTTTAATAAAGCTTTTTTTTTAGTAAATTTTAATTATGTTCTTTTGAATTATGTTCCCAAGAGAATTTAATAGTTATTTAGAAGGGAATATTTGCAAGAGAGAAAGAAAGATAAATAAAAATTTTATTATCCCAAGCACATGCTTAAAAAGAGTAACACTCTTTATTCCGTCAATATCCTCTTTAGCTGATGTTATTAATAACTGTCTTAACTTATAGTTAAGAAACTCATAGCTTAGTTCTGATAGGAATGTAGACATATACACATATAGGCATGAATATGCCAACATACAGAAATGCGTTGCTTTTCTAAAAACACGTTAAGATTACGATATATTCTTATAAATTTCTTTCTCTTAAAATCAAAATGTTGTTGTTATTACATTTTTGAAAAAGAAATTAACATCTCGTGATTAAAACCCGTGCTAACTTATTGGCAAATTTTGGGCTTTCACATTGAGAAACGATTCGAGAGGGTAAGTTTTTGTTTTAATATAAGGTATATATCCAACTCCCTCGCATTCAGCCAGCTCAGAGCA
This sequence comes from Argiope bruennichi, assembly GCF_947563725.1. Lineage (NCBI taxonomy): Eukaryota > Metazoa > Arthropoda > Arachnida > Araneae > Araneidae > Argiope > Argiope bruennichi. The sequence goes on along the minus strand of NC_079163.1, from coordinate 70,230,057 downwards.
CATTCTTAAGACTCGAAAAGCTCTCGTAGGAAAGAGAAATAAGATAGATAATACATTTTTAGATAATACATGATATTGAAGATAATATAGATAGATAAATATTGAAATGTTAGTAATAATTTTATTCGAAAATTTCAATTAACAATAAAAACTTTTTCTGTGAAATTCTCAGCTTTGCTGGAAAAAAACAATAAATTTTCATTAAAAAATCTAAAGCGCTTCAGAAACCTCATCCACAGCGATTCCATTTATTGAATCATAAGTACCATAAGAAAAAAATTAATGAAACATTTAAAGTGATGGAATGATTTAATTCCATCACTTGATCAATTGATAAGAAATCTAATTGGTATAACCGTTTTAAATCGAGTTGATGGATCATAGTTTAATAAGACAATCCTTCCTCTCAAATCAAATACAACTTTCCTTAAACTTTAAAATCTGTCCGTCACAGCAATATAATATAATTATGATTATAGAATAAACACATTCATTTCCTTTCCAGTCAAAATTGAATAAATAATTGCCCGTAATAATGCGCTTTAAGATATTGATTCTTTTCTGCATTCTGAAGCATGTTGAAAACTCTTCTTTTTTAACGTGATACCATTTTATCATCTAAATGAAAATAGTCATAATAAAAAAAAGAAAATAATTCACTGAGTCTTGTGAGTGAACAAATCTATTTATCTCATGCATTTGCTTTGGGCTTCCTGCCAATTTCCTTCTCGAGAGAATTTTCACTTGCTGGAACATTTCATATCTAGTTTAGAGAGCAGTATTTAGGAAGCACAGTTAACAAGAGAAATGAGAAAGCTATCTGTTGAGTCAAAAATTCGATGGGTGATTGAATGTTTCGAGATGGTTTCAAACGGATATTTTGCAGCACTCAGCTTTTCCGTGGCTTTCACCAAATTACTTTTTTTCTACCGAAAGAAAATTTATTTGTTTAGAAATCGTTTGTTCTTAGAATTAAGTTTTCATCCTTTAAAATCAAAATGCAAAGTACATTGTTGTGAAATATTTACTAATATTTTATAAACATCTACTCTAGTCTTCGCTTAAAACGTAAATGTGCGTGATGCAAAATTGGGGGATATATATCCTGGATAACCGCAATAAACTGGCATTCAGGTTATCGAAATGAATGAAAGCAAGGAATTGCAAATAAATAGATTTCATCTTGATTGTCTGATTATGATGGAATAAGAACTATAACAATGAAAGTATAAGCCAGCCCTTGCTGAATTTGATGATGGAAAGGAGATTTTGAAAGCTTAAGTCGTGTGAGTAAACACAAAAGGGTATAAAAATGAACTACGTGAATAAAAACTACTGAAATCGTTTCATCTACTCCTGTTAAAGATGGAACTATTTCAGTACACAAAAAAAAGATAATTCGCAGATAAAACTAATGCTTAAATATGGTAAAATGTGATTGAATAGTCACATCGAATCATTTAATCCTTAAACTTAAAGACAAAAATAATATAACTAATTCTCTAACAAAGAAGTAAAAAATTCAAAATTAATAGTTTTTTTTAAAAAAAACTACCTTTTATAAAACAAAAATAAAATAGAATCAAAGAGATGAGAATTGAAAATGGTTATTAAACAGTCTTCCAAAAACCGCATTACATATATACATGTAGCGCCATTTACACAATAAATTGTATAAAAAGAGAATCACTTTAGATTTGCCTCTTTTTCTTAAGAATTTAGACAGTTGTTACTGGAATAAAGTTAATAATTGCATTAAATTCACTTTTAAAGTTTTTATGATAGCTTCGACGGGAACCCTATTTTGGCATTCCGATTAACAGAGGCACTTGTTATTTAAGCATAGAATTTTTCTTTTCAATAGAACCAAACTACCAAAGCATTCTGGTGGAAAAGATCATCTATAATCTGAATAGGCAAAAAAGAGTCAACTCGAATCATCCAAAACGTAAACTGAGTGCTTAGGTATTATTATGGTCATTAAACTACAAGTCACAGTTAGTAATCTTTATATCATCTTCAGTGATGGCAAAAGTGTCTTAGAATCTGTAACTCTGAAATCACTTGCTATCTGTCACTCTTCTCTGAGTTTCTGGACGCAAATGAATTGAAATGAGGCAGATTGACTTGTAAAATCCGTATTTGAGAGCACAGAAAAATGCCACTATGCTACAAAAGATCTCATTATCAGAAAGATACATAATGACATCAAAAAATTCCTGGAAAAAGTGCAAATATTTTCAAGAATTTAAACATCTCGATATTGTAAAGGAACAAATAAACTCTTGAGCAAAAGAAGATACGGAGATGTTGTCTTAAGTAAATGTTGAATTCGTATGCTTCTTACAAATAATCACCTTCATAGATTCAATACCGTCTCATAGTTTATTATTTATTTTGATGAAATTTTACGCCTTAATGGTTACATAAAATGACATATGGAAAAAATGATTCAAAAATAAAAATGTTTCGCAAAATTTGATTTCTTTCATCTTAAAAGTGATCGAGTCTTCTCGAGTTAGGTTGAAATTTTCAGAATAAATAATTTAAAATGAGTTTTAAATGAATAATTGCTTGCTAGATTGTTCATTTGATTGTATTATTCAACACATTCATTAATAGTTTCGAACATGCTCATACACATCTACACATGCTCATGCTCATCCACAAATGCTTATACTGAACTCTGCCACTCTGAACCCTAATCATTCACTCTCAGTCGGACACATCCAGATATTCACTCCCTCATACTGGCACAAGCATTCATATGTACCCGTACATACTCATATACACAGTAGTGAATTTAGACATTTGCAGCAATGTGTATTGTGAAACCTCTCTTTTAATAAGATGACCAATTTAGCTTTATATTTCATCTCATTTCCAACGGTTAATGCTACTAACTTTGTGAATATGTATTCGTTTTTATTTATCGATTATGACTCCATATTTCCCGGCACTCAAGTTTGTAAACAATAGGTATAGGTGTTCAATACTACAAATATTCTAATAACTAAGTGAACGCGATGAAACATATAGGAGCATGATTCATTATACTTGATAAAGTTTTAATATTATCCTAACAGTTTATAATTCATTTAGTTTATATTTTTTACAAACTTACTTATTTGGCAAACAGGAAAATAAAGTTTTTTAATAGGGCTGCAAAATAGAAAAGGAGTATGCAGCTGTCTCATCTGCCTAGTTGAAAATTCGCCACTGCATATACATATACATTCACGCAACCACAAATACACATGGTATTTATTATTGAATTTTATTGTGAATTTTTTTGAATTTTTGAAATTGAATTTTTTTTTTGTATATATATATATATATATATATATATATATATATATATATATATATAAAGAAGGAAATTTTGGGCATTTTCATTCATATTTTTGTCACTTTATGAATGAAATTAATGTCTAGCTAAGTTTTTAAATTAACATCAATGGCAGCAAAATCTGAATTTTTTTAAATTCTAATATTGAGCTGTAGGAAATAGTATAAAGACTTAAGATATTAAATCATAATCAAAGATTAAAGAAGCTTACATGCTAAACTAGACCTCCAGAAGATATTTTAAAATTAAACCGTGTCATAGTAGGTGTAATTGATGAATAGTTTTTCATGTTGATTTGTTAAATATGCGGTCTCTAAGTACGTTTAATTGAGATTATAAATATTCTTTGACATATATAGCAGTGTTTTCAAAATATGCTTTTGCAATATCTTTGAAGGATTAAAGCATTTTAAATGGTTTTTAAAAATATTTTTTTAAAAGTATACCGCAATCACTTCAGGAAATAAATCACTAAAGGAATAGAATTTAGAAACACATGGTCTAAATTATTTAAAGAAAATAAATTTATTTGCCATGAATAATGAGGCTAAAGTTAGCATCATCGAACACTTTCATAAAGCTCTAATAAGATATATTATAGAACATAACACTCTGAAGTATATTGATGTGATTGAAAAATTTATAATAATCATATGTGGCATCGAAGTATCGAAATGGAGCCAACTTCTGCTACAGTAGATAATCAAACAGAAGGTTCGCAAAATTTATGTGGCAATCTTTATGGGCTAAATTCAGCAAAACTCTCTTTTAAAGTAAGTAATACAGTTTATATTACTAAATGGAAATAGGTATTTGAAAAAGGATGTAAATATAATTGATACTGAGAAATATTTTTCTTGTTCTCAATATTCTTTCTAGAATTACCATCGTTTATAAGCTAAAAAGACTTCAGTATCAATGTTATCGAAGGCATATTTTATGAGAAAAACAAATGCAAAAGATTGAAAAGTTAAACTTTTGGATACCGAGAACTAGTTTAATTCTTGGTTGAAAGATGTGAAGATGCAATAAATACAGTGCTTCAATGAAACTATTCTTTAGACTCAAAACTGTGTTTTTAAGTGGCGTTACTATCCGACAGTTCTTTGCTGCATTTTCCGAATAATAAAATTTCAAGTTTTGTCATGCAACTCCCTTCCCTCCATATTATTATAACTGCTGAGGGAAGTTGGACTAACTAAATAATTTACCCATGTACGTGGTTTAATGTTAATGAAACACACACACACACACACACACAATAGCTTCAGTTTAGATTTTGGGAATGGAAAATTAATTACTTGGTTCTTATGAAATTATTTCCGAAATATAAATATGCTACTGCTTACCCATTAAGGTAAAATTAGTTTTAAATTCAATGCTAATCTCAAATAAGTGAAAATAAAATCAAAAAATAAATCAAAAGTCGTCTTACAAGAAAGTTTGTGCGATCTCTTAAGCTTTCATTCTCACGTCATTGAAGGAGTTGAGAAAACTCATTCGTAGCTAATCCACAAGCAGTGTGGTCATTATTTTATGTTTATAATGATATAGTTTGACTTGTAGTTGTAAAAAATAGTGAAGCATCTCTTCCGGAAAAGATGGCGACATAATTAGTGCTCATTATGACAGACCTCATTACGCATCTGTAATCTGACAGTCTTTTCAAACCGTTGAAACAGAACTGCATTTTAATAAAGGTGCTTACGTCGCATTTGAAAGAGGAAAAGTTATTATCCTGTTACATTTTCGAATTCGTCACATTTTCAGTGTAATATCCATTTGCAAAATGGAAAGAAAATTAGTAGTATTGCAAGAGAGAGTGTTGCACAGAGTATTTTTTTGAGCATTGTACTAACCATATAGATTCAGGTATTTATTATTATTAGGTGCTTGCATGTATTTTAATCAGTGACATCTATTGGTAAAAATGCGAAGTATCTATATAAACGACAAACGAAACTTTTGGGTTTTGCCAATTTACTATTACTTTACTGTTATCATTTTGAAAGTTTTTTATTTAGTATTATTGAGTTATTCAGTGTATAAAGACCCCAATCATGGACCCTCCAAATTGCATTTTCGACATTCCTTTTTTTTCTTCTTTTTTCTTTCTTTTCTTTTCTAATTTGAAGAAATTTGGTGCCGAAGCCCATCAGACACTTTTAGAAACTTATGGTGATGCTGTTCCGTTATATCCCATTGTCGGTTTTGATTTCAAAGATTTAAGAGTGGAGATTTCGATGTCAATGGCAAAGAACGTCTTGGAGGACCAAAAAAATCCGAAGAAAATCAACTGCAAGACTTATTGGGCGAAAACCGGAAAAAATTGTAGAAAATGAGGGAAAGTATTTTTATTGATATATATTGCAACAATTTTTCTCTTTTAAAAATTTAAAGTGAAAAGTCTTTTTAAAGTGAAAAAATGATCAAAATACATGTGAGCACCTAATATGAAGGTATGTCATCTGATTCAGGATCTGGAATAATTCGCCATTTTTCCAAACCTCGCGAAAGGCGGGAAGACTATTGATAAATGAGGTGTTGTCATAGGAACGAAAGGATACCTTCTTGGGAGAAAAGTTTAAAACCTTTACTGCGAAAAAAAGTAAAGAAACAGGTAAAAGCTTGGCTTGGGAAGCTGTTGATAATATGCAATCAATGAAAGGAAAGAGGAAATATAAAAGGAGGCGAAAAACACAGAAAAGTGTCATTTCATTTAAAATACGGAAGAGGTCAAGACATCTTTCATTCGTAATGATATATATTTTAGAAAGATATTTTGAATGTACTCAATCGTAAATGGAACTTTTTCATTTGCCAGCAACTCAAATGGCCATAGAATATGTTCATTGGTTTGAATTTCATCTCTGAAAGCTTGACCATTGCTTTTTTTGTTTGATTATTTTGCTTTGTCTGGAGTTTTATGTATATATATATTGTTTTGAAAAAATTTGAATTTCATATCTGAGAGCGATTACTAAAATTAGATTGAATAGTTAAATTTTAAAAGCATGCCCAAATAAAGTTATGAGACTCCTGAGTGAATGGGTGCAAGCACATTGAATGTGGAAATGTGCCTCTCTGTAAAAAAGAAACAGAAGAACCTATTGGCTCATTATAAATGTAATTTAAAATAAAACTTTAAGAAAGGAGGCTGCATTATATAAGAAGAGGCAACTTCTCATTCAACGCGGAGAAGGATTTTTATCAATTTTATTGCCAGCTACAATACCATATATCAGTTCCTTTATGTATGAAGTACAGTAACAAAATGCTATTGGTGCCTGAAGATCTAGGAAATTTAATGGAATAATTATCTGATTTGTTCAAAAAGGAAACAAACTCTGCGAAGGAAGAATTTGCTTGAAAGTGAAAAGGCGGATTACTATTTACTATCACTTCAAAAATTATGAAAATATAGCAGCCTCAGCTAGAGAAAATGGAAACACTTGGAAAACAAGAAAAAAAATATTTAAGTCAGATATCTGAAACCGTTTCAATAGAAAAAGATGACATAATAACAACGAAAATACACAATGCCCCACCAGTGCGATGTTTTGACATTGTGAAGAATATTGTGGATTTCTTAAAAGCTGATTATTCCATTTCAACATGGACGCCGGAGAGTGAATTGTATACAAAGTACAGTATATACCTCGAACTATTTAATGTAGCAGATTCACTTAGGAATAGAAAAAAACTTTTCGAAAGAAAGTAATTAGTTTATACCTTTTTAAAGCGATGAAGTTTCATCAGATTTCGTAATCAACAAAAAGACATATTCCAAAACAAAAATGATATAATGATGCACAAAACTTCAAAACGAAAAAAACTAAGATCGCCTTTAAATTCACAATAAAACAAAGGCATTTGTTTATTCGTCTGTTATTTTATTGCGTTTCTCATAAAATTTATTCATAATGAATTTAATTATACATCAAAATGAGTATAACACACGAAATTTGAATACTGAATCGCTTTTTGAGATGAGTGAAAAATTTAGAAAACAGAATTGAAACGAGTGGAGAACAATACTCTAGAAATTACTGATTATTCTTTGATCGATTGATCATTTTCCTGATGAAACACTTAATTCGAATTACTCAACTGCAAGATAATTTAATACGAAAGAAAGAAAACAGGTCAACTCGGATGGAATGAAAAGAGTGAGGAGCAGAAGATAACGAAACTAAGAATCGCTAGGGGCAAAATTCTCTACGACGTATTGATCCAAATCCGACTGAAAGAGGACGAGTGATATCTACGTCGTTTCAAAACTTCTTTCACACCCTTATCCACGATTAAAAGCCTTATCAATTTAAAACAAAATTTCAAATTTCTTAATTATTTTATTTTATTCTTCTACTATTATCTTTAAGCGTGCACTTAAAATATGTTAAAATGAAATATCTTGTTCATCAATAAGGTAATACGGCATTAAATAAAAATAAAACTTTAAGACAATAGACAACATCAGCAATCTGGAAATATTAAAGGGTATAAAAAAAAACATTTTTTTGAGATTTAAAATTTGACCTCTATAAAAAATTGTCAGGATTACATTTCAGTTTAACTAAAAAATATTTCAGTATTTTGGAATAGTTATAAAATTTGAAATTTTTTGGTTGAAGACGTAAATTTTCAATCATTAAAAAAAACATAAATAGAAAGCTAATTTTTGCTTTCAAACCGAAAAATATAAAATTTAGAATGTTAGTTAATGGTTAAAAATAACTGTGTCATGTATAATATAGATATCTCTGATTGGCAGTAAATTTATTGATTTTTTGAAAATTAAAGATCTGTTGTTGACGGTTTCATCTGTTTCTAGTTTACTTTTGTAATTGAAAATATTTCTTGCAATCATATGAATGAAAACAATTTCTAAGTTACTACACTAGCTATATCATATTTTTTATTTTATGAAATTATGTCCTTAAAAAAAACGTAAGAGAAATGAAACCAATTTTTATTACTCTGTAAAATTCTTGATAAAATTCTTCTAAATAACTTTCCAAAATTCTTTTTAAAAAAATGTGTTGAAAAAATTACATATCTCAACCATACGAAATGGAGGTTACATAATTAAATAAAAAGCGAGTCTTTTTTCCAGTTCAAAAATATAATGTTAATTGTTAGTAAAAAAATTAAATATGTCATGTCAAATTTAGTAGGTCTCTAAATTCTGCAAGAAAACCTTATTCCTTTTTTTTTTACCAATATTCATATTTTTAAATTTTTAACACGTCCTTTGGTGTAATATCATATTTTTTATTAATTGCCTCTAGCACAGAGCAGTCTTTTTGAAATAGTGAAAAATCATTTTTGTGGTATAAGAAATAACTACAATAGGTGTAGGCCATGAGATTCCATTTTAGTATGGAAATAAACACTAGAAAGACTTTTTTTTTAGCATGGGACCATAAGACACTTCCATTATAATAGGATCTCATTTACAAAGTGCTGCTTTGAGATTTGAAATGTGTTAACGCCAGAAAATTAATCAGTGGTAATGGATAAATAGAGAGTTTTCGGGAAAGAGAAAATACCTTAAAGATATTAAATCAAATAGCACCTCAAAAATAATTGCATTTTAGTTTCACCGTATAAATAAAGAAATTTTGTGTGGTAAACCTGCCAGGACAGTTATTGCAAGAAAACACTCATATAGAGTGTCCGTAATTATACGGTCCTATTTTAAAGTTGTTTACAGACGAAACTATTGTTCAGAAAGTTATGAAATTTTTTGTACCCCAGAATGAAGGAACGAAATTTGTTTGAGGAATAAAAAAAATTACATTAAAATTTCGTCGCCAGAAGGCATTTCTTTGAATTACATTTGTACGACTACTTCTTTATTAACATTTCTCCACCATTTTATCCTTAGGTAGCTCTAACACAATAACTCACACTCATTTAATTATGCAATCCTTTAAGTGAACTGTAAATAATTAAAACATTTAAAAATTCTCCTGGTTACACCTTCAACAGCAACTATCACAGAAGACACTGTAACTCGAGAATATCGCTTCCAACGTTCAAGCTAGTACCTCAAACCCCAAAGACAAGTTAGGGTTTGTTTGCTTCATTTAAACGAATTTTTTCTTAGAAAGTTATGATCCCCTTAAATAGTCTAATTACTAGACCTACTTGCTATAGTTATACAAAAGAAAAATGTTTATGAAGTTATCAGAATTCACCATTTATTGAGTACAATAAAATGTATAGTGTTTTTTCCGGGGTTGATTTCAATGAGTTGAGCACAGCTCAAAAATACCTTTAGGATGTTCTTCTAACTTGCGGATACAGCCAAGAGTTAGCAAACAGAAAACCTGGAAGCATCTCCGTGCAAGGTGGTTAGCAAAAGCGAATCAAATTTTATGTTTATACATTGCACTACTTGATCAAACCCAATTTGGAAAAACGAGCTAGATTTATTATAAAAGTTTATGCTCCCTCATAGCTTAAAGTTTCATCCCTTCAAAAGTATTACCCAAGAATTATATATATATATATATATATATATATATATATATATATATATATATATATATATATATATATATATATATATATATATATATATATATATATATATATATATATATATATATATATATATATATATATATATATATATATATATCACAATACTCTTTTAAAATAGAACAAGGCTTCAAGTACTCAGAAGATGAAAGAAATTGTTATAATCAGAGAACAGTTCTTATGGTACACCCAGAAAGTTTCCATGCTGTTTGATTCCCGAAAACTATTACATATTTAGCAAGCAAAAGAGTATAAAACGCTCCAGAAACAAACTTAAAAGCAAATAGGGTCTTCGAATCACCATAAGTTCATTTTGAGGCAGATAGCTTACGAATTGTCAGTCTACAACAGTAACGTAACCATCTCTCATGACTAATTAAAGCAAACAAAAGCTAGAACTGTTTTTTGTAACAGGAACTTTGCAATATAAAGGAGTTAAAAATTCATTCGCTCTCGCCAACGGTAGAAAGAATTGTAAAATAGATCACAGAAGATTCTAAACCTATTTGTGATTTCAAACAGCGAGATGGGCTCATATATCAAGATTTCTGGACAAAAATATGTTCCACATTTTAAAACAAAGCATCACTTTATATCCGTAACTACAACATTCCAGAAAAAAAGATGAAAAAATACTTTACTTTCTATAAGGTTAACAAATATAAGTTTTTAAATATCGAATAGTATCTCTAATTGTTTTAATAAAGTTCTATTTAATTTGATATTTTATTTTATTTTATATTTCTTTTTCCATAAATAAGCTTAATTTCATAACAAAAAAACGAGATGGATCTAGTAATTATATTTAAATTTTGAAATAGTTTTTAATTGATGTTACAAGAAGTTTATTAAATAAAAAGTAGACTAGAAGCAAATTTAGGCTCATTCCGGGAGACCTAAATAGTTTAAAATTTGGTTAAAACCTTTTTTGATCAACATACGACCATATTGAAAACATTTTATCAAATTCAAATCTTGAATTTTAAAAAACGTTTTTCATGATACATTTTAGAGTGTATACAGCATGACCATTTAACTCTTTTAAGCCAGAGACTTGGACTAGGGGTAGCGCGTCTTCCCCGTAGGCGTCCCGGGTTCGAGTCCTGGCTCTGGCATGGTTGTTCTCTACCCTATGTTCTATCTATGAGGTATGTGAAAGAGCTCCCCTGTAAAAAGGGGTTGTGCAAGCGAATGTATGCGTTATCTTCATATGAGCTAGAAGTCAGAGTTCTGCCTTCAGGGGCCTCGGCCCTCGGAAGCTACAGCACACTCGGCTTAAATCGCTGACAGTTCGTCAACGGGATTGTAAAGTGCTACCACTAACAACAACAGCAACTCCTTTACAACCCACTTAACGTCATAACCATGGGAGATATAATCTTGAAACCAGTGACAAGCTATCGTAAAATGACAATACACTACGCGGTAAGTCCGCTTACAGCATCACCAGGCTGAAAAATTTGGATTTAACATTCCAATCTCGAAAGCAGTGCAAGATAAAGGGTAAATGTCAGTTGTAAAATAGGAGTAAGTTATTGATTTAGCATTAAAAAAATCCCCTTGTGTGCATGAATACTGAAAAAAAGAACGCTTAAAATGCACGTTTGTTTGTTCACATTTCCCAAAATTATGCCGTATATTGTAAAACAGAAAATGTGATGTTTCTAGTAAAAAAAAATGATGCTACTTCACCTTTTCTTGTGAGAATAAATCAAACGGCACTGTTTCTTGAACTAGCGCACCAAATAGTATGCTAAAAAGTGATCAAAGTGAAATTCAAATGATGGTTCAAATCTATATTGTAGATGACGGAGAGAAGTTTGAACAATGAAAATAAAAGATTTTGTAAAACTGTTTTCTCTCTCTCCCTCTTTTTAACACGTTTTGTGACATCAATTTCAAAAATCGCGAATTAACAAATACCTATTTTTAGTGTTTTATTACTATTATTAATATGTACGAGGTGTTTTTTTGAAAAATCGAAGACACTCTTCAACTTTGTACCAGATATTTTCTTCTATCTTGTACGAGTTTCGAATTCGAGCATCTAACTCCAGAATTTTCCACTAGGTGGCGACTTAAACTGTTTCAACATACAGCGCATAGCCATTTTATTATACCTAGGCAACACTTTCATGATTATAGATGCTGTTCTTCAAAAGTTAGGGGAGTAAGAGATTTATCCCTCCCCAAGGAAAAAGGCATACTCCTCTATGAAGGGCGGGGCTACAGCCTCAGTTCCACTTTTTTAAAGATTTTTTTAATAAAATTATCGGATTTTTCTTCACCACGAAAATGACTTTTAAAGATTTATTTGTTTCTCATATTTTTTTTTTAAAAAATCAGTAAAATTTAAAATTAATTGGAATGTTATAAAAATAATTTTTTAACTCATGAATTTTCAGACAATGAAATTTTTTATTCTTATTTGTAGTGAAATAAAGTAGTTTTTTAAAAAAATATTTGCTTATTTTCAAAATAAGTTCGTTCATCAAAATTGCAGCTTTCCTACTAATTAATGAAATTTAAAAAGTTGAGGCAAATTTATCTCTCTTCTCCTCAAAGGTTTGTCAAACAGTATAAAGCAGCCCATAAATTAGTGAATCTGTTGCTTTTAGTTTTCATTGCACGTTATTATTAATTTAAATTAGCTTATTCGTATAATTTTAAGGTACTTTATATAAATTGTCATTAATTAGTGTTTTAAAATCATTACATGTACAAAGAAATTCATATAATATTATAGCATAAAAAAAAAAGCATTTCACAAAAATTAATTCTTCAAAAGTGTAGATGCATTTGTAAAATATATATATATATATATATATATATATATATATGCCGCAAACATGAATTTATGTAAACTGAATCGCTATAAAGAATATATTCATATTTTTTGTAACTTCCTATATAAGCAAACAATATAAACAATATCCTATATAAGTAACAATATAAGCAAAACTATGCTGCTATTTTTTCATTATTTTCTTTTTGAACGAAATTTACTTCGTTTCCTCGAAATATGTTAATGCACATTTCAGTTTTCAATTTCTTGCTGCTTTTGAAAAGTTACCTCATTGTCCTCATGACATGCATGTATAGTATATGTGAATTGCTGAATGCGCTGAGAGGAAACTTCATATTGCCTTTCTTTGTAGATAATTTACAAATGACAGGTTGATATTTCAACTAATAATTTTCGTTCAGTTTAGAGTGTGTCCTCTGATTGACTTTTGAATAATGGAAGATGGTAAGATTAGTAAGATGTCTTGTTGATGGCAAGCGGATTTCTAGGTTTTTCTGAAGTTTTCTAAGACGATATCCATCAAAATATTATAGCAAAGTTTCAGATTTGAGAGTTGATTCTGGTTAAAATCTTTCTATCTTTATCTATCTAAATTTCTAACATAAAAAAATTTATCTAACTTTCCAGACATTTGAAGAAAGTGAGCCAGGAAACACGTTTCATGTTCTTAGTGTAAACAAGAAGTAACAAACGGCGGTACGAGACACAGAAAGGTTTCGGAAATTATCAAAGCCCTTTGAAAATCAGTGGGATATTTTTGAATCTCTCTACAGTGAATAAAGTAAAGGCAGAAAGAATTTTTTAGATGTAAAATATTTTATTGTCAGGGTTTGTAACTTCACCTATAAGTTTTTAAGGTACGAATTTTTTTTTTAACATAGGGCTCCTTAAAGGATTAAGTAGGCACCAGTAGCGTATTTAAATGAAAAAATTGTGATAATTAATTCAAAATATACTTCGAATCAAACATAATTCTGCAATTGTAACGTTCTTGAAGTATTTCTACATGAAATTCAATATCTAAATTATTCTTTTTATTTTGTTATGAATCTTATTATTCTTTGATTTTATTGTTATTCTTTTTATTAAGTACTGAGTAGACGGAAAAGTATTTCAGGCTAATGGAATCCAGATCATAGACGCTGTCTTGCATTAACTTCTGTTTTCCTTTCTTGTTAATTAGATGAGAGCACATGCAATGCTACTCCATCCATTTCACGTGCCTGTCGATACTCGAATCGAAAATGAAATTTTGCGGGAAATTTCGAAAAGTTTGGATTACTCTACCCAAATATTTCTCATCTGCATTTCATTTTTATGTGAAGATTTCTCCAGTCGCAATAGTAAAATTTACTTGAATATACTTGAATAGAAAGATGATGATAGAGCAGAATAGAATAATAGAAAGATTATAATGATTATGAAAAAATTCAGGATTTCAGGAAAAGGAAAAGACTTTTAGTAAAATAATCTTAATAAAAGTTGAATTCGACAAATATTAGAATATTAGAATTGTAAGAGACAATCAGAATTGTAATAAATAAGATCTTTATTTATAATAAAGAAATAATAAAGAATGAAGCAATCAAATCAGCGTTTCTGCATCAATTTAAATGGCAAATGTTTTTATTCCACTGTACTGAAATTATTTTTGTTCTATTTTAGTTATTTTTATGACACAATGTCCATCAAATAATATTTAGAATTTTAAATAATTGATACCTTTTTAAATATATTTATTGATTATGGTAAATTATCTTTTTTTTTAAATTTCTCGGATTTTTTGGCCTTAATCTCTTGTTTCGGTCCTCCAAACTGTTCTGCGAAGGCGTGATTTTGTTATAAGTTCGACTTAGTTATTCTGATTTAAGGGCTTGTTCCAACGTTTTCCTAAAAAGATAATCTGTTAGCTCAAAAATTTTGAATTATTTCGAAATTTCAAACAAAACTATTTTTATTTTTCCAAAAAATCGCATCATTTTGCCTATGGAATACGTTTATTAGAAAAAGACATTCCACCCAAACTACTCCGCAAGAATTCTTCTTCAAAATGTTATATATGAACACACTGAAAAATTATTTCGTTGATATTTTCTCAATCATTATTCATATATTAATTATTTAACTGAAATTAAATATATTTTTCAAATCATTGATTCTTAGCTTAAAGATTTATAATCACTTAACTAAAAATATACAAAATAATGTTTAAAACTATCTTAAATGGCATAAATTCCAGTGAAAAAATCTGTTCCCTGAAAAGAAAATGTCAGTGTCGATTATTCTCGACAGCTCAAAATGATGCAGTACATATCGTCATGAAATCTATCTAGAGATTTCATAACAATATGTACTGCAGATTGAGATTTTTGAAGCTACACGAAGGTAATTTTGGGGCGCTCTTTTGAATTGCAATCAAATTAAGTTCGGCAGCTGTCATGAAATTTTATTATGCAGTTGGTATTTTAAAAAATTACTTGAACATTTTCAGAGTGATTATTTTAAAAACCCTGATATATTTAATCTTTAATGAAAAAAAGAATTTAAAAGCGAATCATTTTCAATACTGTAATATAATACATTCATTTTGTTTATTAGTTTACATTCATACTATTACAATTAGGAATTTTTATAATTTTATCTCATTTACATTGTCCATTTGAATTTAACGTTGAATAAAAGATAGACTTTGAACTAAACGAAAAATTTTTTAACTTCCCAGATATTTTTGATATTGACTATATTCATCAAGAATTCTGAAAGTAATTTCTTTATTACTTTTCAAAGGTATTAAATATTCCAATGCTTATTAAATATCCCAATGCTTTAGAATTTTCAAATAGGTTTCTTTCGGAAAATTTAAAACACTTTAATTTTAACATTTTATTTTTAAGGTATTTATATTAACGTCCCATTTGGCTTCCGATCTCCCTTTGGAAAGGCTTTAAATTTACCTTAAAAATTCTTTCAGTAAACTTTGAGATTTATGCAAGAAACACGTATATAAAAAACAATTAGTATGGAAAATAAAAGGAATTTCTAAAAATTATTTTGTATATAAAAACTAAGTGTGCTTGATAAACATAGAAATTTGGGAAACTCTACGCCGTAACATTGCAAATGCCATTAACAGAATTATCTTCTTCATATTGCCATCGAATCAATACAATATCAATAATTTTTAAAAACTTAGTTCTTTCTCGATGTTTCTTGTACCCATCCATGCTTTTGACTTCTGGTGTATCTGAATGCCATGAGTATTAAAGCCGATCGGTTGGTAAATTTTTAGATTTAATAATACTTCATATCAAATAATATATTATTCGAAATGCATGAAAAATATAGTTTTTTTATTAAATTTAAAACTTTTCCCGATATTCCTGCTTTGTCAGTGGTAAATGAGAATATTAACTCGTTTCTTAGTTAAAAATTCAAAAACAAAATTTGAAGTTTGCTATATCCAACAGAAATAAGAATAATTTACTCGTTATATAATCAATGTAGAGAAGGAATAATGCTTCTTGAGAATAATTTTATATCCCATAGATGTAATTAAAGAAAGCAAACGTAAGAAAATAATACTGCAAAATATTCTTTTTTCTTTGGAGTTTCATGAACTAGGCGCATGTTTCTCATTTGAATAGGACCTCACAAGTGCTGACACTGGAAAAGCTGCATCAGTCACCCTCCCTAGTTACTCTACTAATCTTATAAAATCTCAAATTTAACAAGATTTTCTATATGTTAAACAGGTCTTTTTAAATCCCCTTCAATGATATTCCCTTAAAATTTCGTTACAAAAATTCACTGGCAATGTAGCGAATGAAATATTATTTGGGGAAAAAATATGTTAAAACTGAAAAAATAAAATAAAAAATACTTACTAAGAAGAATATGCATCATTCAGTCAATGACTTACTAATAAATTATAAGATCTAAATAGCCTTCAGTGATAAAATATGAAAACATTTGGGCAGAAGTAGAACAAATAGCTTGTAAAGCAAAACTTTATAATTTTCCATTTTAGCAGAAATTCACTAATGATAATTTAGACAAGGAAATATCCTTGAATGAAATATAAAACTAAATATTTACAAAATTTAAACAATTATTTAATAATAAAACAGTTATGTAACTATAAATTTTATGTTAAGATTGATGTAATTTTACAATTACAGTATTAAAAAAATTAAAATATTTAATGACCTTAAGCAGTGGCGGCTTTTGACAAATAGAGGCCAAAGGCACTACAATATTCTGAGGCCCCATTTTAGGTAAAATGTATTGATGACAGGAAAGTAATATGAGCTACTAAATTTATTTGAGCTTTTAAATTCATCTTATACTTATTTTACTTATATGATATATATATCAAACAAATAAAGCTGTTACGCTTTATCATCATTTTTAATTCTATTTTTTCATAATATAAAAAAATAAAGTGACCGTGATTTCTTTCCATCTTTGCGTATAATCTAAATGGGATAGGCAGTACAGTGTTCAAACATTCAAATTTTTATTTAAGCAGGATTAAATATTAAAAAAAAAATATTTTCTTTAAACGCTTCATTTTTGTTTTTCTTTGTTTGAGGGTTTCTGGGACAGAACATTTTTTGAATTTTGTATTTTTTTATTTTTTAAAATTCTTTGTTTATTTCTCTATCAAATGGCGTTTGAATCAGGTTTCCATCAGAATTAGAACAAGAGGTATAATTATTTTTGTGATGTGTTGTTTTGAAAATCTAATCTCAGACATTTGTTTATATACTTTAAGTACACTGCTAGAAGATGAAAAGAAAAGGGGCGTAACTCGGTAGAAAGAACCAAGGGAGCCTGAGTGATACAGCTATAAAAAAATTACCAGATATTACCGCAACTCCATAGTTAAAAGCAAAAACAATGTCAAATATATGAAGAAGGATATTTATGCGATTCTGCAACACTGCAGCTCCATAGACACTAAACCAAATATACAATATGCCCTGCTGAGCCTGAATCTTGATGCTTCTTTAATGCAGCCCCAGCGCTGAAACAAAAACCCACTACTCAGAAGATAGCCATTAAAACTTCTTTGCTAGAAGATGTCGCCAAATGATTCAAAAGCTAGCTTCAGATCAAAGTATTCAAACTTTAAACTCGTTTTTCTCCATTACGCATTTTTTCAAGATTTCTTGTATTCAGATTATTATAAGTCAAGAGCCGATAAAGATTAAGGGGTGAAATTTGGAACATATCTTTTTGAACCATTTTACTTTAACTCTTATTCAGTAATTTTTTTAAAAAAAATGTTTATTTTAAAAAATATGACTTTTTAAAAGAATATCTAAAAATTTTTAGAAATTTTCCTTCAAATATTTTTTTATCTTTTATTGAAATAGTATTTTTTAATTTTCTGAATAAAAAGTAAAGCTCATATATTTGTATTTAATTTTTTCAAAAAATTTTGAAAATTTACCAAGAATATTTTTAGCGATTTAAAAAAAAAACATCACTTTTTCTTTAAAAAATTAAAATTTAAATTTAAAAAACTCTCTAAAACTTTAATATTGTAATTTTTCTTATTAGTTTGTAGGATATTTAATCAGTATAAAAAGATTCAGAATTCTAAATTAATTAATTAAAAAAATTAATGTGTCCCGGACCCTCCCCCCCCTTAATTAAAAAAAGCCAGCTTGTTTATTTTTTTAAAAAATAGTTTGAGTTCATAAATCACCAAATATTTTAGAAACTACAAAGAGTTTATTATTAACCGAGAACTATGAAGAAAAAATATTCCTATTTATGTTCCTTTTGGACTCGGAATAAATAATGGCAACGTTCTTTGTTCCAAGGACTGAATCATATTTTCAATTCAATTTCAAATTTTTATGTTAATTTTTCCTTAAATTTTTAATAAAATTGCATATTAAAATATTTTAGTATCATTATATTACTTAAATTAATTAATAGTTATTTCACATTTTAAGTTATTGAATTAATTATTATTAAAAATAATAATTTAAGATTTTTAAATGGACTAAATTAATGATTAAAATTTGAAGATTTACTTAAATACTTTTCAATAAAAGATTTCTTAAGTAAAAAAAAATATGTGAACAAAGCGAAATAACAAAATCTTATTTTAAACAAAATAGTAAAAAGATTCCAAAACGTACTTTTTAATAATAAGACTGAGTACTTTTAAAATTAAAAACAGTGATTAATATATATAACAACTATTTTTCATACAGTTATATATCATATTTTATATTTATATTATTATTACATTAGGTACAATTTTATATTGTAACTTTCCTCGATTTGCTTGATACATGTTCTGTTAAAATACCGTGGAAATCAATTTTTCCTATACTTCGTGTTCATTAGCCATAACAGTCAGAAAGTTGAAGCATTTTTGATTTGTTGACAACTTGTAACTGTTTTTCAGTAACTTCAGTTTCGGAAAACTTCGTTCATCTCTTCCATTTGTGGCCATTAGATATCTGTAAATTTTCAAAGCAGTCATTACATTCAGAAAAGTTTATTGTACCTTATTATCATACATCAGCTAAAAACAATTCACTGCAGGTACTATTTTTTTGCATTTTTTTTCTAAAAGTTGTCGCATGAATATAAAATGTACCATTTCATCTCCAAGTTGAGATTCGATATTCTACGTATAATGCTTTATAAATATTTGTGCAGCTACCTTAACTTTAATGTTGGTTCTTATTGGAAAAGTAATCAATATTCCATCTATAGAATTAACTTTACTTTGAGCTTCAAAACACCGCAAGAGTTCCGAGCAGAGCATATCCAACAGGGTAAATATGTTTTTATACTTAGTTTTTCATTTCCTCTAATTACAATGTTTTCCGTACTACCATTTCCGAGATGATTTTCCCTTTTCCTTATGTGACGTCCTCAGTGCCGTATAGGAAATCAATTTTTTCGCTTGCCTTCATCTCATAATTGTCAAACATTTCTAGTATCTAAATACATCGACCTCGATTTTTGCCACTTTTCATTACACCACGGATCCTCCCACCAGAAAAAGAAATATATTCTTTAATTTTACATCGAGCACTTTTAAATATTGATAAACACTAAATCATGAAACCAAATAAAAAGAAAAACATTTCTTATTTTTATGAAGATCCATGGGAGGAGCAATATAGAAATACTAAAATTTTTATTACTGCAAAATTCGATTAATCTGCTTACATGGTTATGTAAAACTCTACATCTATCAATTCAAAAAGATTAAAAAATAAAATTGAATGTTAAAATTGATCAGCTTTATAAGAACCAGAAGAAAATTAATAAAAAGCGTCAACGTGTTATTTTGACTATAATTTTTATATCGAAAAATTTATAATATATAAATATAGCAAAGGCAAATTTCGAGACTTGAAATGTAAGATAAGCTAACAAAGCTTTCATTTTCACTTAAATAATATAATTAAAAAGATTAATATTTCAAAACAATTTAAGATTATTATTGGCATATTAGCAATCTGATCTGCTTAGGCTACTAAACTAATTGACTTTTTGAAAATAATCGTTTTAAAAGATTTACTGAATTATTAGAAAGAGAAAGAGTTATTGTGTATCAAATATATGATTAATGAACAAATATTTTGCAGATATATTTCAAAATCTCAGTCATTATTTTAGTGATCGTGCGGAATAGAATAAAATCCTATTACTTCTGATAATTAAAATTGCTATAATAGACAAGAAATTATCTCGGCATATATATCGAACTGTGTTTCTCATTTTTTGAATGAAAAACTCAAACTGAATTTATATTTATCATTATTAAGTTCAAGGAATTTAAATAGAGTAAATCTTATATTTGAAGAGACTAATACTTCAAATTTTTTTAGAATTACGATTTTTCATTGTATAAATGTTATTCTCCAAACTTAAATGCTTCCCAATCTATTTATTTATTTTGTATCTAAATACTATTTGCAGAAAATAAAAGTCATAATATAATTGAAGAGAATAAAAGAAACTTATGCAGTAAAAAGAGGCATAAGAAAGATAAAATTGAATGAGCGACTTTTCAATGTCCATAATTTTGCTTTAATAAGTGTTAGTATGCCCATAACTGGGTCATTTAATAAAAATCCACCAAATACCTAACAGCAATTCTTTTTCTGTTGAATAATAAATATCATTAATGCAATTTTTATTCTAAAATAATAAAATTTTAGTAATTTTTTCGTAATAAACATTTTGATGAAAACTATTACATTAAATGTATTTTTAATGCTTTTTATGTTGAAAATAATCCTAAGAATCTATCAAATAAGTTCCAAGAGTTATATATCTCAAGATTTCTTATTTAAGCACTTTTAGAAGTCTCATGCTGAGAAAATTCAAGTAATTATATATTCCTTGTTTGTAATGGAACTTTAAAAAAAGGAATTCATATTTTTTTCTTTCAGTTAAAAATATTAAATAAATGCGAAAATAAGTATATGATAAACATTAAAATTACTATCGCTTACTTATTATTCATATTATATTTTGTTATAAATTATGTTAAATCTTTCAAAAGAATTGTACAATTACAGAACTAGAACTTTAATATATTGAAAACTGTCGAAAGAATTCTCTTTAAGTCAATAAAAAAAGTAATTAATAAATATTTATGATTGCAGAGAAAAATTGCATTTTTAATTTTTAAAAACTGCATTTGTTGTCCCCACATTTCCAAATATGCCAAAAATTTTGCCATCATCAAAAATTCAGAAAAAGAAAGAAAGCCAGTATCTTGTGAGAATAAAATGATGTTATGAAAATGTGGAAGACAGGAAATGAAAACGCACAGAAATCTCAACAAAACAGTGTCATCTCCTCTACATAAGGTTAGGGGGAGGTCAATGCCGCACCCTTTTCCCCGTGAAAGGAGAAAAGGGTGTGGCATTGGCATTTCTTGTAAATAAAGCTTTTTTTAATTTATTTATTTTATGATAGATGAGAATTGTTGATGAAAACAAACTGAACTTCAATAATCTGCAAAAAAATTTTGAAATAAATAAATGCTAAGAGAAATATTCTGAAATTTTAATGAAAGTTGATTTGAATTAGAATGCGATAAAATACAACAACCTTGTAAATCAAAATAAATAAATAACACATAGTTGTTTATTTGGTCCAGAAACAAAGCATTTGTATCATCTACTCAGTATGCCATAATTCCCTCTGTTAATAATAATATTCGAATCATATGATATTTCTAATCGTATTGAAGCTTATTTAGAAAAAGTAGTTTTGATATATCGGTTTGGTAGGGTGTTTTTTTCAAATATTTTATATATTTTTCATTTATTTATTTATTTTGCATTCTAAAAATTTTCTGTGAATCACTGTTGCTGCCAGCTCAGCACTGCCTTACAAACTTTGACCCTCCACCCTTCTAAGTTTCGAGTCACGAGGTAACGACCTCCAACGCCTCTGCGGAAAACTGCCACTGACCTTAAAAGCAATAGTAGAATAATTAATATAAATAAAGCCAATGGATAACCTCATTTCAAAAAGTTTCGAAGTAGAAAAGAATATAATTCCAATTTCCATTAATCATATAATTCACGGAAATTTAATGAATTATTGCAGTGTATATATACAGAGTTCAATTTCAGTAATAACAAAAACCATTGTAAGTGAGTTAGCTCTTTGTATTATTTTATTTATTTATATATTTTTGAGTTTTGAATTTTTAATGCATATATTTTTATTTTTTTCTATAACTATCAGATGTTAGAAGTGATATTAATTGTTCACCATAATATTTCTAAAAGGCAAAAAGATTTAATTTTCAGATCAGAAAATGTAAAGTGAAATGTCATTTTAACAAGGGACGTATTGATTGACTGATTCATTAAACTTATTCTGATTTTTTTAATCAAAATTTATTAGTTATCAAGTGTTTTATTTAAAAATTTGTTTTGTCGACAAATGAAAATGCGTTTAAAAAGAAAACTTAAAATTCTAGATAAATTTAGAGTATGAAATCAAATCAAACATTCAAGAGAGAGGTAGGGAGAGGCAATTAAATCTCTTAGAATTGCCATGCCATTATATAAGAAAATTAGCTTTACAGAAAAATATGCCAGCACCAAATCCCCACATAACATTTCATGTAACATGCTTATAGCAGTTCTTAAAATTTCACTATCTATGGAGCCAAATTAATCATGCACTCCTACAGTTCGTTTTAGTATCCTGAGACGACCACTTTTCAACGATCCTATCTCACTAAGGGGTGAGACGCGGATAGATGAGCCCATTTCCGGAATTTACTTTATTGTGAAATGTAAACATCACCACTTCCATCTTTCCTCTCACCCGTATTTTGTAGAATTAAACCTATCTTAACGCATGCGGAAAAGCCTGGAGAGTTTTAGAATCCGTTGGCAAACAATACATATTATTTTTGATTAAAAAAAATAAGGTGGAGTAAGTCAGAGCATTGCAAAATACTTCTTAAAGACCTCAGTTGTAGAACATCTACTGGCAGGACAAGCATCAGAATTGAAAAGCAATTTTCAGATAAGCATTTGTATGAATTCTGTTTCACTTATTTTCCCTTCATCTTATACCTCAGCAGTAGAATCTTCTGCAATAACTGTATTGGACAAAATGTAGGTTTCGATTAAGCATAGCAAAAAAACACTTTCATAAAAAAAGTTTTTCTTAATGTAAATTAAAAGCACTGTTCATTAGTAGTATCCTAAGGAATCCTGCGTTACTTGAACATAATTAACTGTTTTGAAAGACGTCATTTTATTTTTGCGAGAATAAAATGTAATCACCCATTTTTTTTCCTTTTGCGCATGTGCACAAGTCGAGAAGCGATATCATTCCTGTAATATAACAAAACACCGATAAAATGAAATGATTTTGTTCAGATGGATTTTGCGATTATTCTGGAATGGCATTTGAAACATCCTTAGATACTTTCTCCTTATGTGCATTAAAGGAACAGTTCGATTAATTTAAGAACAACGGATCTTGTTTGTTTGTTTACTTATTTTCTGAAAACAAACCTAAAAAGGCTTATCACATTTAATTTGTATTTCTTCAATGATGCAATTTTGTACAAGATATTTTCATGATTTCAACGTATTTTAATTGTATTTTCTTTGTTTACCCAGATTTTGGACTAAATAAGAAGAATGATGAAGTGAAATTACTCTTCATGCAATGGATTGAAAAAATCTGTGTGAACCCTAAACTTTTCTTCGGCATAAACGGATGGAAGAATTATAACTGAAAGAAAAGTTTATGGTTATTTTATTAAGGAAATAATTTTAATAACTTCTTTCAAGAGGTGCAAAAGGGTTTTCTTGAGACACTTGTTTTAATGATTCTAAAAATCTGCCCTTAAGAAAAATGATAACAGAGGGTAAATTCTTCCGTAGATATTATTAATAAAATTAACACTATAATAATGATTCCATGTTGACTGCGCTGTAAAAATTTCATTTTTAATGGATACTTTATTTTCAGGTAATTATGATTTTTAAGCATGCGTGAAGGCATCATAGACTTTAGCGTATCCCTTGAAATTTCCTTCA
Organism: Argiope bruennichi; assembly: GCF_947563725.1. Taxonomy (NCBI): domain Eukaryota; kingdom Metazoa; phylum Arthropoda; class Arachnida; order Araneae; family Araneidae; genus Argiope; species Argiope bruennichi. The sequence goes on along the minus strand of NC_079163.1, from coordinate 70,205,783 downwards.
AAATTCATTACAAAGTACACTTTTTTACTCAATCGAGGAGTTATTATAATTATTATTTCTAAGAGTGGGTTAATTATATAAAACCTTGAAGTTACTAAGGAAAAGTTAGTCATTTTTGTATTAGTTTCAAATTATAAAGAATTTTAACCACCATTCTTCGGATTCAAGTGTTTTTTTTCTCGTATTTCTTCCCCCTTATTTTCCTTAATAAGTCTCTTGCTTTCGACATAAGGAATACAAATTTTTTGGCCTGAATAAATGCCCTCTTCTAATTAAACTTAAGAATCTTCGTCATTTTTCTTTTTCAGTTATTTCTAAGAAAAATGTGTTAACAACTTTTTTCGAGGAAAGAAAAGCACAATTACTTCTAAACAATCTAAAATCTAACTTTTTAAGAAAGAAAAAGGAAAGTTCAAAATTTCAAACATAATAGATAGACCTTTACGTGTAAGTTGTGATAGAATGGGTTTGTTCAAGTTTAAAAGATGTTTGCTTTCTTAAAATAAAAAAGTAGTTTAGCCCAAAACATTCAGTGTTTTCGAAAATGTGATCGTAAATAAAAATTTTACATTAGAAAAAAAACGTGTTTTAAATTCTCATCAGTAAATAAGGATTAATGTGAATCCAAAAAAAAAAATCTAATCACCAAACTCCGAAACACTGTGTATTAGAAACAGTTAAGGTTCAATACGTGTAATCTTGTTTTTATTTAGCATTTTTCCGGATACTCAGGTAGTTCAAAACGATCGTAAAAATTTGATATTAAAACCTCAAATGTTTAATAATTTTGGTTTTAGAGTCTCATAAATATATTTTGCATTTTGAACTTGGAAATAAAAACGTTCGTGTCCAGAATCATTGAATATTTCATTCATTGATTCCGAACACATAGTTTCATTAATCTTTACGTTTATAATTTCAGAAGTGAATTTGACTTATGAATTACGAAATAGTATGAAAGTTCTAAATGGTTAGAAGATTCTATACGAGATTTGATGAAAATATCTTTCCCATTTCAGGTGTTAAAATCAACAAAAAATTAAAATTGTAGGTTTTAAAAATATAAATAATGCATAAGAAGTTGAGAATGTATTCAAAGACAATTTTCTGTACATTTAGTGTTTCTTTTTTTCATATGCTGATTATTATGTGGCATTTGGACTTACAAAACACTGAACATTTTACAGAATGCATAATTAAGACTAGCTAAAATAGAATAAATAATAAATAATTGCAAAGACTGTATTTTGCGTCACGTTTCTTAAGTGTCATTTCATTAAATTTGAAAAATACTGGTTTATAACCCACTCGATATGCATTCCTCTTTTGATAATTGTATTAAAACTAATAATTTTAATAAGATTTTATGAAATAATACAACCTAACTTCAATTACTAACTTATTTTATAAAACTGTAATATGCTTCTCCATATTTTCATTGCTATTCCAATTTTGTAGCTGAACTATAGCAATAAAAATTAAAACCGTACAATACGATTGAATGATTTATGCAAAGTGTCTGTATATATATTTTAAAATAATCAAACATATAATAAGGAATTCTTTGCATTTTATAACTACTACATTTAAAAATACAGGCAAAGTATCAAGTAAATTTCTGAGTATAAGCAGGCATTTAGGTACAAAAATAAATGCTTCGATAGATTAAGAGAAAGAGCATCAATATAAGTAATAAAACAATGGCTTCATAATTGAGTATTTTTAATTTTTATATTCTTTGGTACTAAATTAATCATCTTTTTCATCTAAGTTGTTATTTGAAATTTTTTATTTTTTTGTTGGTAATTTTGGGGAAAATGGGCAAATGCCCTTCAATTTTAAAACTGTAAAGAAAATCACTGATATAAAATGAAAATTTATTCTATTATAAATGTGGATAGAGTAAAAGTTTATTTTAATAATAACTAGACCGTTTGTCATAAGCAATTTATTAAGAAAAATAAGGTCTCATAAATTTATAAAATGCATTTCTTAAATAATTCAAGTTCATTTAACTATACGTTCATCTTAGCTTCAGTAAAAGTAAATAATTATTAAATAACTTCATAATGATTAAAATTTGCTTAATTGATAAAACAATATTTTATAAAATTATAAAATACAATCATTCAACGAGGTTTCACAAAATAATTCTCTCAGGTTGTAATTCAGATATTAAAATTGCATCTCATAATAATATGACCAACGTGTGTTTCTAGAACCGAATAATAAAGAGTCCACTCCACGACACATCATTCAGTCTTGAAATGCAAATTTATTTATAGGATCACTCTCATTAAATGTAGAAAATTTTATTAATTACTGAAAAAAGTTGATAGATCTCATTTTAACATTTTCTAATTATTTAAATAGTTTACAACCGAATAAAACTTAATGAAGCGCAAAGTGTTTACATTTGGAAGTTTCTGATTGAAGCTGTATTAGAATACTGATAAATATAAAACTTTTCTTTCATATAAAAATAAATTTTTCATTCATTTCATAAGTAAAACATTCTAAAATTTATAACAGTTTAGCTGATGGTAAATATGCTTCCAAATACTATCATGACAAAAATTGGTTAAAAATTTTGGACAAGATAATTTATAAATATTCCCATAGCATAAACGAAAAACAAATATATTAATTTCAATTCACGGATTACTTTATTTTATTAAAAGATTCTATTTAAATTAGAACTATTCTAAATTTTTGTGTATAACTCTATTCTTGCATGCTTCAAGTTTTTATTTGGAGGTAACTTTCTTGTTCTGGAAGTTGTTGAATCAACATATGTTATTGACATGCTAAATCTGATATTTAATAGAATATTTAAACGAAATAACATCATTATTTTAACTTAGGGTGATTAGTGAAAAATATCCTTAGATAAACCTCCTTAGTCAAAAGTTAAATATGTTGAGATTTATTTGGATATAAATGAGTAATGATTTTCAATCAAAGATTGAGGTTTAAATACTATTTACTTTAAATACTTATGATAATATTTACTACTGGAAATGTAAAAAATAACGCTTAACCAAAGAAACACAAAGAATAACTCATGAGAATCAAAGCTGAGTTCTTTTCGAGTTCGAAAGAAAAAATACAATTATATTTTAAAAGGAACAAATTTCCATCATTCGGACGCTAATGATCCTCGAGAACCTTACAAGATGTAAGAGAATAGTCAAATGCAAATCTTGTCAGTTAATTGGGAGAGCTTTGAGAATACCACATCGGAAGTTTTCGTTGGGTGGGGAACTAACGGAAGGAGAGTACTTACTCATTGAGATCTACATCTGCATCTACAAGACTACTTTCCGCTCTTGACAGAGAATATTTTTCGACTACTTGAGACTACAAGCTCTAAGTCTAAAAGACGGACTGTTGGCCCGGCAGTGTTCCCACTGAACACTGAGGCTCCCTCGCTGGAAGAAAACTAGGAACTAATGGAAAAGGCTGGCTGCATCTAGTCCCAGCAAATCAATAGTCAGTCATGGAGGACTAGACCACTTTGTGGGTGGAGGGAGGGTCTGCCACTCTTCGGACCTGTTTCCCATTATTTCAATAACCCTTAGGATACAGCTTCTTTTAGAAATTTTTTTTATTAATTTGTTCCTATTTTTTAAATAAAAATTCTTCGAATAAAAAAATATTATTTTTAAAAAATTTTTTTTAAAAATTCTAGACAATTTTCTTTATTTTTAAATTAGGTAAACAAGTGTATATTATTTCAAACTTTATCATAAGAACTTTTTCACCATATTTAATACATTATTTTATTTTATTGATTTATTTTTTAAAGTATTTTTTTTTCAAAATTTTCTTTTACTTAAAATTCCATCATTACTTACCGAACTTCTAAATGTGGGTAATTATATTCTGTGGAAGTCTCAAACTGAAAAACATCAGGGCTGATGAAAGGTCTTATTCCTAATTGAAAAGCTATGTGAAAAAAAATTATTTTAAAAGAATCAACAAAAATGTTTAATATTTTGTCTCCAAGTTCTATGCTTATAATGTGATAAAATTTATTTCAAATACGTGTTTTTAAATAAAATGAACTGCCAATGAGTTCAGAGGAGTTCAAAAGGCATTTCCCGACAGCATCTTTTGCAGATTTATACGTCTTTAAAATGCTGTTTGCTACTTAATTTTTGGGGAACATTTTACTAAATTTCCAATAAGGATTTCCGTTAAATGCTAAAACACACCGAATATCCATTTTAGATTCTGACTTTATTTAGATAGGTGGAAGTCAATTTTAGTTTAGGAAAACATAAATTTCGATTGAAAAATGTGCATGCATGCAGATATATTTTCTGAAAATTAATTTTAAAATGAAATTACGAAACAGTATTCAATTTTATTTCTAAAATATTTTTAATCGATTATAATGAAAAGCAAATAAAAAAATAAAATGCATAGGGCATTTTAATTTTTTTAACAATACATTCAGTTTAATGTGTATAAAGGTATTAAACATAGCTGTATTTCAGTGTGTATTCATATAGTATAACTAATGTGATTAATCACTTATCATTAACACTAACCGATTAAAATGCTTTATCACATTGATCAGTAATTATTAATACTTGTTAGTAATAATAACTTAACTCATACCTTGCATACAAAATATCTTAAGTCAGCAATACACAAAAGAATTTTAAAGGTCTTTTAAACTATTCTTTGTGAGAAACTATTCTTTTGAAACAGAAGTTCAAAACCTTAGACAAAAAATATACGCTTTGTCTCAAAAATGAAATAATTTTGTAATGAGTTCTTGCGTAAAAAAATATAATTAAAGCTAAATAATGAAGCATTTTGTTCAGAAGAAAAAAATCTCAGTACTTTTTAATAATTTTTAAGTTCGATAAATTAGTTTTAGAATAATTTTATGATTTCTTCAAAATTTGATCTTTCTTTACCTACAATTTTCTGTAGAAATAATAATTTTTAAAATGATATATATCTAAAAATCCATTTAGTTAATTTTATAACAGACATGTTTTAAATACCAAATGAATGAATTTTCTATGACTCATTAATTCATGTATTTTGTTTCATTGTTTAGCTGCTGATTTTTGAAAAGAAATGATACAAAATTGTAGTCCTAATAACTAAAGCAAGTTGGAGGAAAATCTGTCTACATATTCATAGTGAATAAGTTAATTTTCAGTCATGTTTTCATGCATTTTATTTTAATGCTAAATAGTTTATTTTTGAACTGAAAGATACATTCATTCAAAATAAAAATCTACACAATTAAAGGAGGTTGGATGAAGATATGCCTACATATCAGTAAATAATAATATTCAGTTATGCCTTCAAACTTTTAAGGCGTGCTTTTCCTGTGACGTATCAAATGGAAGAGTTAATTTTAAAACCTGAAAATATAAACAAGGAAATTAAAGACATCGACTATTTCAGTATACTCAAAAAAGCTTCTATTTTCATATACTAATAAGTAATAATAATATTTTAATCGTTCAAAAATGTTTTATAAATATTTGTGAAACAACAAGTCAAGTTTCAAATGAAATATATTTCTAAACGAACAAAAGAAAACAAATCCCAAAGAGAATTTTAGATTTATGATTTCGTGAGTCTGACTCGCGCATCGAATTACTGAATTTTTAACTTAAAATATGAATTTCAATAAAAAGTATTAAGTAATTTAAAATGAAAAGATCACATTAAAATACTTCAACATCTCAAAAGCTCTTATATTATTTTGGGAATTAAGATAATAACAGATGTCCCAAATAGTATGTGTCATTTAATAGGCACCCTTGGTTACACAAGGTTAAAGCTCTTTCGGCATTTCAACGAGTTCTCATTTTACAATATATTTTTTTACAATTTTTCTATCCTGGGCTAAATAAAAAAAATCCTATTGAGAAAGCGTATTTACCAATGCGATGGGCATCTTTTCAACATAAAAAGTTTCTTATGAAAATATTGACTTTAGTGAATAAATTGTTGCTTCACTTTAACGTTTGGCTTAATTCAGTAGAAACTAATACTAATTCTATTAAATTAATACATTTCGACATGGGGTTTTTTAAATGATGATGAGCCCAAAAAACCAAAATGTTTTTTTAAAGGGGAAACAACTGATAATAATCAATAAATTTATCCATTTGTGATCATTATACTTTTTAGCGAGTCAATTCCCCATGGAAATAAGAATATATAAATTCCAAAAGGAGCGAGTCATTTTGAATTCATTTTTTTTTTTTTTTCATTTGTTAAAAGAGTTGTTCTTTGCAATAACGTGACTTCATTTCACAGTAAAATAGTTATGAACAAGAAAAGTTTTTTTTAAATTAATTTTAAATAAGTAAATTTTTTAAATAAAATAAAATAAAATAAAAAATAATTTTTTTAATAAATTTAAATAAAAACTGAAAGAATTCTTATTTCAAATCAAATTCCTGATTTGAAAAGTATATAAATCAGTAACTATGAGCCTTATTGCAATACTTTTAACATCTAAAACGAGAAAGAAACGTGATTGTCTTAAAATAATTTTTTTTTCCTCATTTGTTACTGTTGTTTGTGATCATTTTCGAATAATAAAGATAATTTTTGAAGTATGAAAAACAACTTTTTACCGCTAAATTCTGCTTAGATGAATAGGCTAATTATTCCTGTGAATAACATATCTGTCCAGATTTTTCAAGGTTACCATAATACAACCCCAAAATATAAATTTTAATTTAAGATGATGCATTTGAAACGCATACTAATATATACTATAAAGAAGTAAAATGAAATGATATTATTTGTAATACATGTTAAAAGAAATAATAATATAAAATAGAATAGTATTTCATAAGAAGAGTGTATTTTTAAGAATACTGTAAATCCCTTTTTCTTGCAAAGAAACTAACATCGCAGAAAAGCAATATGCAGATTCATAACAGTATCTAATTCAAACGCTGTTCAATTAAGTAACGAATGGGGAAAATTAAAATCAAGAAATGTTAATTGATTAACAATAGTGCGTGTATCGGTTTGCTTTAATATCTTTTAAAATTTAATTAATATCTTTCAGTTCCCCAACAGAACGTCGCCGTTGGTTGGGAACTGAAAAGATATTAAACAAATTTTCAAGAAATGGAGTTCAAAAGGCCATCTCGTTGAAAGGTCTTGTATTAAAATTGGGAATTTTACACGAAATTATTGAGAAAAATATGAAAAGTGAGAAAATATTTCTGGTGTTTCTACGTTAGATTTATTACTTAAATAAATTAGAAAATCTGGTAATGAAATTATTGATTTGCATATTTTAACTGGTTCAGGTATTCATTGGAATATTTTATTTTCATTATTCAAAATATCATTTTGTTGAATATTCTGATAATTTCGAAGAATATGAGTATGAGAATATTAAATTTAAAAATATGGTTTAATGTTATACAATTAAAAACTATATCAAGACTTCGAAAATAGAATTCCAACTTTTACAGCTAATTTGAGTAGAAATGTGGCATATTTTGTATGAAATGTGTCACAGAAAGAAATTTCCTTGTTATGCTTCATATTAGATAAGTCATTAACAATGTATTCTTAATACACTCCTGTTAATAATAATGGAGCCATAGTATAAAAACTGTAAAACTGAAATCTGATGGATATAAAAAAAAATATTTTGTGAAGATTTTATTGCTTTTTCTTCCCACAATTTGACCTACCACTTTTCAAACATTTATTATTTGCTCTTCTTGATAAAATACAAACGAAAAATATAAAATATAATACCTTTAAATTAATTTAAGAAAATAAGGAAATCACTATTCCGATTAAAAATTATTCCATTAAATGATTAAATAGTTGAAAAAAGTTCTACGATTTTATTAGGGATTATTGATGAAAGTCAAATAACTTCTGTAAAATTGGAAAATTATCATATAATTCATTTAAAAATAAATGAACTGCATCAACTTTTAGATTTTAGATTGGAACTATATGATAACGAATAATAAGATGGCAATTATATTGGAAAAACTTCACATGAAAATGATAACGTTTGTATTCATTATGATACTGTGGTCGTTAATGTCTTTAACAGTCATTAATGTCTTCTTACCGTGTACTTTTACTAATGAAAATCGCCCTGCAATTGACTTTCTGAGAAATTTGATAACTTAATATTTTGCTATGTGAGTACAAGAGAATAAAAATAAAAATCACAAATCAAAACAATGAATTGATAGCCTTCAAGTATCAGTAATATATAATGTCATAGTAATTGAAAAACAACAGGTATAGTTTTATAAAAAACTAAATTTTCTTACGAATAAATGAATAAACCTAAACTACATCGAAAACAAAAAAGAAATATTTTTAAAAAATGAAGTTTTTCGAAGATTAACTTGTAATAATCAGCCTAAAAGCTAGCTGGAAGGAAGTTCCTAAAAATTCAGATTCAAGTTTGATAAAATATTTCGAAAATAAAGTCAATTGGTATTTCATTTCCTAACATCAAATATTATTTGAATCATTAATTTCAGAACGTGAAAATAAAGTCAGTTTAGCAAAACATTTTAACATGTCATAAATTGATTGAAAAATTTAAAATTTAAAACGAAAATTTGATCGACTGGAATGTCATATCCAATTATCAATGAACATCTGAAAAGTTCATATTGATGAATGATCACAAATTTCATTGGGAAGCTCTTTCAGAATATTAGATTTTCAATTATCAGTTTATTTTGGATGACATTGGAAAATTAGATATTTTTTTAGTTTATAGACATCAAAATATGATAGAAAATGCCGCTTATAAAGCTATTAATTGCAATGAAATTTATAAATATCGAAACAATTTAACATCTGAATTTGTTATTAACCCTATCATAAAAAATAACAGATTGTAAGGTGATCATGAAATCGAGACTTTCCGATAATAGATTTCAATAAATTTATGGACTTTTGAAATTATGGTATAAAATTAAAGAGGGCTTGAAGAATGAAAGGAAATATTTTTAAAATCCCAACTAAATGGCGTAGAAAAAGAATTCTCAAAAAAAAAATCAGTCCATACATGCATAAAGGCCTAATTTTTCAACCAAAAATTATGATTCCGTACTCTCTCAGCTTTTGTAAGACATTTTAGTTTATCTTCATCCAAATTTATTTTCGTTTATTCACATTAACAGCTTTAACTATGCTTTATTATTCAGTTTTGAATTGTTACAATTGTAGATTGTTACAAATAGAAAATAAAAAAAATCAAATCAACTTCTTTAAAGGCAAAAATTAGTTGAAGGAATTATCTTATTTTTGATTAAATAAGGGTTGAAATTTTAAGATATAAATGATGATAATATTCCTACGCGTACACGATATGATACTGCGTTTCAGAATGTAAGGCGACTGGATAGAATCAACATCTTTCAATTTAGAGCATTCTTTTTTCTCGCAAGATTTATATTTAGATCATTGATCACATGACTGATGGTAAAACAAGAATTGCTAATGGACGTTTTTTCAGTTTCATTATTTATTCAGTTTCTGGAATTAAAGACACCAATTACTCGTGAAGAAATGAAAAGACTAAACTAATTTTGTAATGCATTATAAATGAATCCAATTGATATCTTTTTGTATAAATTTTCAAGACAAGTGGATCATTTTTAAATAATTGAATTAAAGTACTAAGCGTGCTTTCGAAAAAAGACAGTAATTCTCTTTTTTTCACCATATTGACTGGATTTTCACAAAATTGGATGTAAAATCTTTAACCATTCTCTCCAAAATGCCAATCCAATTCTTATTAAGTAATAAACTATATTTTTTCTCAGTTGTAAGGAAATCCGTAGAATTTTTTTTTCTTTTTTTATATATGGTATTGCATTTACTATATAGATGTTATTAGACAAAAGTCAATAATTTTTCCTCGTTAGAGTTTCAAATTGAGAAAATTAATGTGGTATGAAATTATAACTTTTGAGTACATGGATTTATGGTGAGCTTCTTTAACAGGCTAAAAATCTGCGTTCCCCATTAAACACATGGCTTCAAATAATGCTTATATTCTATGAGAAACTTTATACTTGCAATCATAGAATGAGCAATTCAAAATCTACAAACTGAAACAAATCACATGTGAACATTTCGGTTGATTCCTAACAATAAGAGAAATAGGCTACGTTTTTATCCTATTTCAATTTCAAAGTGAATATCTCTAATTTATATTGAATGAAAAGAGATTCAAATTCAATTATTAAAGACTAACTATGGTAGGGTTAGTTTGAGAAACTGAGAATAAATATCGAGCCAGTAGACATTATTTTAAAAATTTAAAGTGAACTAATGAGATGGCGAAACAGGACTACATTTACCAAGAGTGCATAATCACATTCTAAAGGGTTCGTAAAAAATCTTTTTACCAAATTAAGTTATCAATTAATCAGCCTCACTCACATTAAAGTTCCTAATTACTCCGGTGTTTTCCCAATTTCCCTACAGAGTATAACTTAATAGAGAACACGTATTTCAGCTTCTGATAACAGTAGATAATTGACTTGAAGAGAATGTATTCAAAATAACGATAAACTATTATATATTGCCTCAGAATGTATTGAAATTTCTTTTCTCAATTACCTCAAAGCATCGTTTATTTTATTGTATTTTTTAAAAATATCTTCTATTATATGGAATAATACTTTTGAAATATCACAATTTTATTACATTCAGTTTGGAGCATTTTATAATATTTCTACCCCTAATTTTGTCAGAAAATCGGCCTTTTAAAAAACAATAACTTAATATTATGTCATACAAGAAAGGAATATTTAAGTCTTGAAACTCATATAAAAATTAATAAAAACTAATGACTCAATTTATCATTAAACAATAAAAAGTCAATTCATTATTCGTTAATACATATATTACCCGAATATAATCTGCTTCAACAACAGAATCTGGGATTTTATCTGATTCTATAATATCTCAAACTGGTAATTAACCACTAAAATAAATTTTTATTTAGTCAAATCAAAAATTGAAATTTTTCACATTCAGTTCATCCATTGCCTTCATTTGCCTCTATTTTAGAGACATACAAATAATATCTTTCTTTTAAAACCGATAAAAATATGTCTCAAAAATACGTATCAAGCATACACGATTTTTAATTAGTCACTTATTCTATCTTCGCAGCCATCCTCAGCTTCAAGTTCCTATATCAGCATCACATTTTCTTCTTCCTCGTCATCAGCTTCCTAGTTTTCTTCCATACTTGACTTCAAACGGCTTCAAGCCATGATTAAATACCAACTTTCAAATGTTTAAGTGATAGATATTAAATCTATTTTAAAGATTTTTTAATGTCCTTTGTTGGTTTATATAAAACATTATTAGCGTGACGGAAGACTATCGCATTCTTAGATTTAATAATACTTCCTACCATATAATAAATTATTCCGAATACATGATAAATATGGATCTTTATTACATTAAGACAATTTCCCAATCATCCTGCATTGAAGCATGTCAAGGGTAATTGAGAACATTAACCTGTTTCTCAAGAAAAATCCAAGAACGAAAATTAAAGTTTCCTCGTACTTGCTATATCCTACATATACACGAAACGTAGTAATTTACCCTGCATATAACCAATGTAGAGAACCAATAATGAGACTTGCGAAAGTTTTAATTTCCCGTTTCCTGAGCATCGTCGTAACTAAGAATAATAATAATAATAAAAAAAAAGTATTATTGCAAAATGCCGAAAAATGCTCTTTTTTCTCTAGAGTGACTTAACAATATTTCTTAGCTTGATGAGACTTCAACAGTGCGTATTGTTCTCAATTACCCTGCCTGACCATAGGATCAGGTAGGGCAATTGACAAAGAGGGATGACCTCTTTTTTTAGCAATTAATTTTTGGTTTCTACATAATAAGCGATCGAAAGTAAAACGAATAAATTAACTATATAACGATTTTGTGAAAGGGGGGGGGCATGTTTTTTTTCCTGGGTATCGTATTATTCCGACGAAGAACTCACAATATGTCTTATTTGCATTCATTGACAAAGGAATTTAATGGTAATTATCTATTAAGTATTATTTGTACCTATTTATCAAATACTCTGATATTCCTAAAATATGTTGTCATTTAATCTTCTCGAGCATTTATAATTGTTATTAACATCAAGCAACATATGAGAGAGTAAAATGAATTTATTATTGCAGTCTGTTAATTTCATTTGGTATGATTAGAATTGCGTTTTATACAGTAAAAGTTAGTTTAAACTATACAGCTCCAAAAACATGGCTCTCAATTCAACAGACGAAAAGAGCTCTAAATTACCTCGGCGGTACTGTAACTTAAGTTCTTCACTGCATAGTGAGGATTTCTGCATAACTTAATTATGCACTTTTGAATTATTTTAGATTCAAATAATAGATAGCTAATAAGAAATATAATATTTTTGACTTCTTTTTTCATTTTTAATAAAACACACTTATAAAGAAATTTTTAATTTAATAATCTTTAAAATAAATGTTGTTGCATATTTTACTACATCCTTACTTTTGTTTATAAGTATTATAAGTATTTAGATGATTGAGACCAAACATTAAAACAAGTCTGTGAAAGTTTTAAGTTGAAATATATGCGTATGCAGAAATAAAAATAATATTCTTTTCATCAGTAATTAAATCTATTTAAAATGAAATCCACTCGTTTGCTTTTATTTCGAGTAAAAGGATCAATAATTTCTCCCTTAATGCAGCATGGCCATTAAATAACAAAAAAATGCATATGGACGGATAGAATTCCCTTTGATGAATATCGACCAAAATTTAGGACAAATCCATATTTTTGGTGCTAAAGCCTCTTTCCGAATGTCAAGCCTCTGGATGATATGATTCTGAATATACACACAGAATTCAGAAAAAAAATTTCTTGGATAAAACTCTAAAGCTTAATTCCTCAAAATCTCGATGAACATTTGGATAATCGCATGACTTTTCCTTTGAATATGATGACTTTTTTTTCTTTCTTTCGAATTTAAGAAATAAAAAATGATTAATTAATAATTTATGACCCTATATTTAGATATAAGTGTATTGTGATGCTTTTTATTCTAAATACATTTGCTGGGACTTTTTAAGAAAATTTATTCATTCAAACTTTCTATATCTTATTCTGAGAAGATCAGATGTAGTGCGAAAATTCCTGTATTTGATATTCTTTAAAAAGTTTTTTTTCTCGAAGCTACCCAAAGGTTTTTTGCCTTTAAGTCAGAAAAACATTGGGGAGGCAGAAATTGGGAAATTACCTCCTTGCAGACATTTCAACATTCGTGAAAAAACGATTATCTGTAGTTATAATTTTCAATATAGAAAATACTTTTAAATTTATAAAATACAGCAAATTATTACAATAATTTTTATTTATAGTTATTTCCTCAATTTCTATTAATATTTATTTGCAAATTTATTTATATTTGAATTTCATCTCTGGTAGGAATTTTGGTAACGGGAAAAAAGTTTAAAACGGTTTCTCACATCACTAGATCCTGCTTTGCTGACAGCATTTTTTTTTAATTATATTGAAAAAAAGAATACAAATGTGCATGTTCAACTGAAGGAAATCAGGACAAAGGGAAACTGCAGTCCTCTTAGGCTTCAAAAAAATTCTACCAAATAGCCTTGTTTCTTTTCTACTTTTTGGAAACTACTTTTCTATTACGAAAACATCAAAACATCTGCTTTAGGCTTTAAATACCACATGCAAAACTAAATAAATGAGGGATAAAATGTATATACTGAAAAAGGTTTGGGGTGCTGCAGTTCCTATACACGAGCCATCATTGGTTGTCACTACTTGAAATTGAATATTTAAAGTTATTTACTTGAATTGGAAAAGTAAGCCAAAACAAAATTGTCAAACCACTAGAAATTTTTAAACCTAGAAAAGTATTCTTTTCTCAAGATGCTGCAGTTCTTTATTTCAACAAATCAGCAAAAGAGAGAGTTGCAACTCATGCCCTCCTGTTTATACTGGTTTATATTTTTTTATTTAAAGTTACATAATATATTATATTTGTTGAAAATCAACAACGTAATTTATTTATTAACATATTTATTGACTCTATACTCGTGTCCTCTGAACATGCCGCCGTTGCTTCATCTTCAAAGAGATTTTTTTATCCCCATCATTTTTATTGCCAATGACATCACATTTCGATTTGTTTAATAGATATAATGTTTCATAAGCATGGGCATTTTAACAGCATTTTTGTCTTTTTTATCAGAATATTTTTAAGGATTGTAGTTTAGACTTTCTTGTAGCTTTCGTTTCTTTAAAAATTATGGGAACTTTTTCGTTAAATTTTATATACTTTTGCAGGTGGTATGCGAGAGTTTCCTTTGTATTTGCATTGTTAACAGATCTATATTTTATTCTTAACTGATTTTTAAAGACTTTGGCTTCATTTTTATTGATTCTTTATGGGTATTGGATTTGAAATGAAGGTGGATGTCCAAGCAAAATGGAATTGAACTTTGTTCTTATAGCCAAATAAAGAACAAATTTGCGTAAGCACATATATTTAATATGGAATCAAACATAACAAATCACAGAATCTAATATGATAATCGAATGTTTTGTTTTCAATATTCATACAATTTTTCTGATTGTGATCTTATAACCGCAAATAATCTTCAATTTCTTTCTATGCCGTATTTACGGTGAATGTGCCTTTGTCTGTGTGTGATCTTAGAAATACATTTAGCTTCTAATTGCCATACTTATTTTTTTTTATTGTATGCCTTTTTCCTTTTTCCCGATGAAATACGAAGCCTATTTTACGTTTCACTGACACATTTCTCTTTTTATGTGATTAAGAGGGTCATATCTGATTTCAATACAATTGATGCTACACGTTTTGCATCACTCTTTTTATACTGTCATCGCTGTCAGATCCAGATGGCTGAACATCTCATTTTTTTTAACTAATAGTAGAAGTTTCAACAGTCATTCTCCTGTTTTTAGAAACATTTCTATTTATAGTATATTCTGATTATATTAAATGTCTATAAATTTTTGGATTCCATTTGAAACGTATTAATGATAACAGATTTGACTGCTTCTCTTTACATCTAGTTTTATAGAAGAAATTTTTCAGTTGATTTATATCAGTTGACTGATGAAATATTTGTTTGATTATAAGTAGATATAATATTATTGACAAATTTGTTTTATTTTTGTTCAGAGATTTGTAAGAATTTTTATGAGCTGAGAGAACAGAGGAACTAGGACCAGATTGTAAAATAGATACTTCCAAGGAGGCTACAGAAGATACCAAATAGGGCGGAAAAGCAACAATTTTCTGTACTATATCAACTAAAGATTATAATTTTAGGAGCGGGGGAAAACAATCTCATCAATAAATAGAAAGATTTCATTTACAATCTCAAACATGTAGGCGAGCAGTTATATACAAATATGCAATTAAAACTACCACCACTATTTGGATAATACCTGAATTCTCGATTCGATAATAAATGCATATATTATATATTCATCATGAGAGCTAAATCTTTAGAGAATTTCATAAAGTGTTTTGCCCATCTGAAAACATTCGAATGGTTTATGTAATTTCTAAGCAATATCAAGTTAATAATTTGTACTTATCCAAGCGCATAATCAGAAGCAAGCTTTTGTGAAGTAATTAAAAATAATTCTTATTTAGTGTTTATTTCTTTCTCATGACAAAACTGAAATTTTAATTGATAATTTCAAACATTCTGATTTTAATAAAACTAGATATATTATTTAAGACTAAATTATATTCGATTAAAGAAATGAAATTCTAATTTTTATGGTTTGAGAAGGATATTTGATTGATCCAAAGTGTAATATGATAGTATGTAACATTAAAAACACTTCTACCCCGTCTCTTTCTTATCTGAGGGCAAGGAAAGATTCCAAAGAAATTTATGATTTAATTAAAATTTCATAGGTTTTAGACATTGAATCTTTTATTGACAACTGGAATGCATATGTGTTCAATCACAATGGCTATAATCAGCTTTATTTCAAAACAAAACTTAACCATAATTTTTTTTAAAAAAAAGACTTCTCTTTCATATTTTTTGTTTGATTTTGAAATTGGGAAATATTAATGATAGAAAATTTCTGAGTTCATTTTTCTTTGACAATTAATATAGTATCTGAATGTACTTTTATTTCTTTTCTAAGAATAAAAATAATAAAAAATGCCAAACTTAAAATTTCAAGTAACGTAGTAACCGCCATATTTTTTTTAAAAAATGAAGAAGCTTAATAAGATTACTAGCATTTTCGACTGTCTTTTTTCAAATAAAATTTCCCTTAAAGATATAATATCGATGCAGAAATTGAAATATGAATTAGATTAATTACTTTTTCTGACGATCATTTTTATCATCTGATTATTCGACGCTTTCTAACTGATTTTATGGAACGCACTTCAAATATTGTCTTAGTTATAGTTAATTCTCAGTTGTGTTTCAACACTACAATTCTTAATTTGTGTTTTAAATCTTTATAAATGAAAGAATAATTTTTCCTTTAAAAACTAGGAATAATTTTCTTTATACCCTTAACCCTTAACTGGGGAGGTGAAATTTTAGGACTTAACTGGGGAGGTGCGGTCTACGAGACTGCATTTCATTTACAGTCAAATTAAATTTTCTAATGAATGTATTAGTATGAAAAACTGTCAATATATTTTTCAGATATTTTTCTTGATATATAGATATGTTTTAGAATTTTTTCAAAATATATTATCATTGAAAAAAGTAAATGCGTTGGAATATATATTTTCTTCTCAAATGACATGTTACAATAAATAATATTCTTGAAAAAGCATATTACTTTTTACTTTTTATATCATATTTATTTTTACAGTATATGAAGGTATATAGAAGACAATATAATGTAAAATTTAACATTGATATGAAAAAAAAATGACAATGGGTAAAATTGGCCCTTTTTTTATCGGCTTGTGTGACTTTCATAGTACGGTTTCCTAGGGCATTTTAAACATACAGGTTAAGAACTAGTATAAAAATCAACCTATAAATTCTGTATATATATATTTATATATCTTGGTACATTAATATATTTTATAAATTTTTCAAAATACATTATCACTAGTAAAATTAATTATGTTTGAACATACATATCAAAATCAATTGAATGCGAACTTTCATCGAAAAACTTTTCTTTATAATTATCCTTATCACTAAAATCATTTTATGCTTCATTTAAAAGTGTCTGGAGCACAGCTTCATAATAGGATCAGCAAACTCGATGATATTTCGGGGCCGAAGTTTTAGCACCATCTGCTAAGCCTTGTTTATCACTGGGACACTAACAGGGAGATGCGGTCTTAGAGACCACGCTGGAAGAGATAACTGAATTATTTTAAAAAGCATCTGCTGAAATCGGTTGAAAAAATGCACGTGTATTGAAGGTCACAAAACAGGAAGCTACAGGGTCAATCCATTCAATTGAGATAAAAATAGAATAGGGGTGACAGAAAATCCTTCGCTAGCGGTCTCACAAACCGCACGTCTCCACTTAAGGGTTAACTGTTTTTTTTCTTTTCACAAATCATTAGTCACCTTTGATAATCAATTAAGTCTCTTACACTTTTCTGTTAGACTGTTTTTGACAATTTTAGAAGATCTGAAATCTGAATTTTAATGTAAAGATAAAAATTCAGTCTATAATCCAAAAAAAATGTTGTTCTTTATAATGGCACTTGCCATGGACAAGGTCGCTGACGAAATCAGCGGTTTTAAGCCAAGGGAGCGCCTTTTGTTTTAGTAGCGCCAACTAGGGCCAAGAGTACGTCTCAGCTACTTACGCGTCACATTCGCTTGCACAGCCCCTTTTTACAGGAGGGAACATTCACACATCTCACAGATAAAACAGATGAAGAACAATCATGCCCGAACCGGGACTCGAACCCAGGACGCCCAAATCATGGGAGAGACGCGCTACTCCATTGCCAGGACGCAGGCCAAAAATCAGCAAACCCCGTATATGTTACAAGATTTAATTTCTCAAAAGAACAATAAAGAGAAAAATTTAAACATCAAAACATTTAATAGAAAAGAACATCCATGTTTATATGAAATCTGAATAATTAATGCTTATTAAAAGCTTCACAGACAACATGCATTGGATTTTTATCTCAGTTTTTAAAAATGGAAGAAACACAGTAATAAAATTCTTCAAGAAACAAAAAAATTATAATAAACTTCTTGATTACAAAACCCACTAGAAGAAAAAATCCGTTTCAAATATTAGTGGTGAAAAATTTAACAAAGCTAAATATATGTAGATAAAATTAATACAAATAGAGTGTCAACTTTAATGGGGATTCAGTAGCTGATTTCTAAACAATTAGAAATTGGCATATACTTTCAGATGAAAAAACTTATTTAAGCAACTTTTATTTAAAAATTCTTAAAAAATTTCTTAGTTTTACAATTTAAAAATTCTTTAAACAAATTCTTCATATTTTATGTTGTTTGAATCAATAAATGTACTGTCGTAAAAATTACAAAGTTTAAATTTATATAAAGTCATCACCCAGAAAGTAAAAGTAAAAAGAGCGTTTAGAAGAAAATTATTAAACGACCCTGAAGAGTGTCTTCAGGATCGTTTAATTAATGCTTAAAATGTAAAGACTATTTTTAATGCTCGATTTGATGGCCATTTTTCTGGATTATAAGTCTGCATTGTGATTTCCATGATAGAAGGGCTTTTCCTAAAAATTCCAGGGATATTGATTTCCCTTCTTCTTCTATTACTTTCCAGATTCCATAAATCGTGGAGCGTTTACGTGGTTTTATAAAGATAGATATGCAATAATTGCATCAGTCTTCATTTTTTAATGGAATGCAAAAGTACTTTTTCAAGTATTATTTGTAGTTTTGTTTCATGAAGCTTCATTCTTTGAAAATCATCGGGATAAAGAAATGATAATTCTTCTGCAAATATCGGATGTAAAACTTTCTATATTGAATTGATTTTAACATTTTATCCCTCTCTTCTTATTTTTAAGTACCAATTGTAGGAGAACCTTGCAAAAGTCATAAACTCCCCTTACTATTTTTTTTATAATGAATGAAACAGGTTTGCACATTTTTCTTCTTCATTTTCTAGAGTAAATAGACCAATTTTTGCTGCAGTCATTTAGGTAAATTCATGTTTCATCAAAGGTTATAATTCATTTCCATTTATCTCTTTTGAATACTTTTTATATAAGATTCTATAAATTGCTCTGAGTTATGCCAAATGCTTCGGCAAAAACTAATGAATATTACTTTTTTGGCTTTTTTAAGCTCCTAAAGCCTTAATTTTTTTAATCTTGATTTATAATTGTATTTATTATTGCTACAGAACTATTTAAAAACTTTCCAATTAATTTATGCATCGGCGGATTTTTTCTTGATACTAGCGATTTCACTTTAAAAAGATTTGAAACAGTACGCATCTTTTCTGGATATTCGTTTGGAGACTTCTTACTATGTAATGACTGATGTTTTTCCGTTTCCAATTAAAAATACTGCTTATTCTGCATTTCGAAATTTTATTACCATACATTTCGTAACGTTTTTGAATTGTGTAATAGTTATATTTCTCTTTGGAAAACTCAAAAAGCATATTCTTCAAAATAATAAAGTAATATGCGATAGTGTGAAATAAGAAAAAAATTTAAAGTAGCAGACTTTTTTTGTCATTTCATATAATATGCTGCTGCCAGAAGCTGTTATTCTAAAACATTTGCTTTTTAAAAAATTCTTTATCGAATCCTTTCTAAAAATGTATCAGTTTCAGTAAAAAAATTTTACAAGGTAACCAAACCTGCTGGAATTTTTTCGTATAATTAGATTATCTTCTTTGGAGGCACTTTGATCCCCACCGCAAAACCCAAAGAAAATTGCTTTTCTTTGGATTCATTTTCATCGTTTCATTCATTCTATTTTATTCGTAAATATACTGTTGGATTTAGACCAATATATAATACATTTCTATGCATTAAATTTCATCCCTTTAGCTCTTTACGTTTTTGAGTAATACATACGAACAGATTCCCTTTACAAGTAGATTTATGTACAGATAAACATAATTCCAAAAATGATTTTTTTTTCAGTTTCGGGGCATCTAAAACGTTGTAACTCATCAAAATCTCAAGGTCCATTTTTTTGATAATTACAATATTTTTCTTTGTACGAAAAAGTAAAAAAAAAAGGTTCATTCTTCTGCGACTAAAACAGATCGAATTAAGAAACTTAGACTATTACTATTTTAAATGATTTTATATCGTTCCAATGCGCACCTCGAGAAAGATCCACAAATCTGCTTGCTCTATATGCCGGTTGATTGGCTTAAAATTATAAAATTCAAAGTTTTATGACTCAGTCAGCTTTAAATGTAGATGATGTAGATTTAATTATTATTAAAAGTTTAGAGTGTCTAGAATATTTCACTAAATTCAGCTAATAGGACTGGGGAGGGAATAAGAATTGTAATTTTTATTATCTCCCTCGGCAAAATATTTATTGTTTCAAAATGTAATTATCAGAAAAATATTTATTGACTCAAATGTGAAATATAATTCTTTACGTCATTTTAAGCATTTTTCCAACTAACATATAATAAACAGTTTTGAAATTAGTTACTGGACCATGAATGGAGTCAACGTCATAGCGGGAAGGAAAAAATATATGAAAATTTTCCAAGTCGCTATACTACGGAAAAACTGCGAGTCAGGAAGAAATAAAACGAGTAAAAAATTAATAAAATTGCTTGATATTTTCTGCTCCGGCATGAAAAGACGTAAACAGAGACAAAAATCAAGCTGTTTTTCATTGATTTTTAACCTTTGGAAATTTTACTCTATCCGTTTTTATAGTAATGGTTGCTAAAAACTCAAATTCTGAAGACTAATAAAATATATTTTATCGGAAACCAATCTATAGCTTCAGGTTGGACATTTCCTCCAAAGTAAAAAAAGAAAGAAAAATATGAAACTATTTTTATATATAATTTTTGGATTCACTTGGAAGCCTTATTTATGGGAGGACATATCATTACAGATCTAACCTTCTTATCTTGACCAAAAAGCACTCAGTACCTAAGGATCAAAATTGTCTTTTCATTATTTTAGTTGGCATAAGACCGGTAAACTGCATTGGAAAACTGACTATCCGATCTTGGCAAAATATCCCATTTCGGTGATTAACAATGTATTCAGATACTAAGTGAAAAAAAAAATCCTATTCTAAAATTTTTCATGCCAGGGTTGCTAAACATGAGAATCAGAAAATATTTCTCAGAACCTAAAGAACGTGTTTAAATTCATTGAAATAACTAGTTAACTTTCTGGAAACTTATTAAAAGCTATTGATTTTGCAGGTATTTATAGAGTAATTTTTTTCTGGAAATTTACTAAAAGCCATTGACTTTGTGACTACAGCGAAATTTTTTTTCTCGAAAATCTGGTATTGGTGAATGATAGAAAACACTTGAGAGAACAGGAAGCTGGATAAATTTTAAATGTAAATAGGTCAGCTTCAAAGGGGGAAAAATCAGAAGTTTCAGTCATAATCACTTGCAACATCAAATAATGTAAGAGCAAAATAATATTCGCTCATTCATTTTTCTTTTTTAACAACATTTTTTTGATGATTTAAGCTAAGTGTAATTCATAATCTGGTCTTATTATACAAGATTATGAAGACCAGATTATGAATTAGTGAAATTAATTATAATTCTCTTACTGGAAAGTTAATTCATGCACTGATCCCCTGGTATTCATCCTGGTATTTTGTGCTCAGGGCCTCAAAATTCAAAGGGTAGTGTTGATTAAAATCATCACGAAAATTAAAATATTTCAGGCTCCCAAGTGCCATAGAATGAGAAGGAAGAGAAAATTACCATGCAAAATATTTCAAACTCATAAAAGTTTTTAATGTTTTCATTTAGATCGCTTAATTTTTGTTACTTTCTGAAATCTTGCCATTCATTCTTTGATAACAAATGGTATTCTAATTCTGGACCTTAGTTACAAAATATGTTACCCTAAATAAGGAAAATAAAAATTTATTTAGGCTTAGATACCATACTGCCATTATTATAATTCATTGATAAGATGATATGTGGAAGTTATAATTAACGTTAGGAATTAAAAATGAAATATCGAAGTAATTTCATGCATTTTATTTTACTTTGGAGAGAATCCATAACCGGAAGTTACAAATAAGATCTTAACGATTGCTACTATTATAAACACATAAAGAAAAATTTTAAACATCAAGGAAAAACAGTCAATTTTCATAATTTTTTACGACTTTCAATCTTCATGCAGGGTTAAGTCATTTTATTCATTTTATTCGTTTTATTTTTCTATATTTGACAATTTTTTGTGGTATAACAGCATGAAAAAACTTCGATTTTTCTATTCTTACTGTATTTATTTAAGCTTTAAAAAGAATGAATTTACAAATATAATTTTTTAATAAAATAAAACTGAGACTGAGGCAAGAAAACCAGCTTTACAAAGATTGGATGAATTGGATAATAAAAACTGCTAAGAATGGAACTTTCCAGATAAATAATAAAATAAATTTAAGCAGTTTTAAAAGGTATATTACCACATATGCATTATTACAAGCATATATTATAAAATCAAAGCAATGTTGAAAATTTGGAATAAATATCTAAATAATATTTTAATAGCAACTTTAACAATGGAAAAAGATGTGATTAAATGATTATTGAAATAATGAAATAAATTTGATATTCTGTGAAGCAATTTAAAATATTACTAGTAATCAATTTATATTTTTTCAAATTTAAAAAATTTTTTAACTGAAGTAATTGAAAAGATAAATTTAGAATTTTTACATGGTATAAATGTCTCTTTTGTGCAGTAATATTTTCTGGGTTCAGTTATTGTGCAAAAATGGAGAAATTCTGCTTAATCTTTAATTAATTAAAACTGTAATTAAATTTTCGTGAATTTTTTATCGATTGAACATTTCCGACCTTCAAATTATATTTCGACCAAATTTGGAATCCCTAGGTCCAGCAATCGAGTGCAATAAAGTGGTATACAAACACACACACATTTGCTTTTATAATATTAGCAATTAAATAGGGGAAAAGATTCAGAATTCTTAAAAATAAGTGCTAAGGATTAACCACCAGCATGTCGGTTGGATATCTATTCATATTAGGTTGTCCCTTCATAACATAGCTCCTTACTCTGAATGTGAATTTCTTGTTCATTTAGAAACTTTTATTTAAAAGAAATATTTATTATATTTTCTGACCCCAATAATTTAACAAAAAATGATTTTTTCAAGGGATAAAAATTTTTATTTATATTTAAACTCTAATTTGAGTTTAAATATTGATTCCTTTTTCTCGCAAGCAGTTGGTAATGGTCTGGTTCTTTTGTGTATAAAGTGGAAACCTGGAAAATAACGTAAATATGCCTTCAGATCATGTAATCAAAGCATTCATATCAAACCGCTGCCCTCGAATATTGACAAGTACTGATTCTTATGTATATGTATATGAAAAAGTATGCATCTTCTGTGTAATTTCAATCTTTTCCATGGATCTAATTGAGGTGTCTACAATTTTGATTAAGTATAGAACCTCTGAGACATCAAAAAGGCCTCATTCTATGGTGCAAGAGATTAATAACATGAGCAGGTCGTTAACAAAACTTCTAAATTAAAGGATATTTATGAAAAAATCTGAAGATCCCCCCCCCCAAAAAAAAAAAACTTTATCTCTTGAGTATATTATACAAGTTGTTGTAAATTTCAATTTCATTTATAAAAATTGACCAAATGTCTTCAATTATATTTTGATACAAATAATCTTAATTTAAGTCGTGAAACTATTGCCATTCCAACTGTTAAGAAATTTATTTATTTAACATAGAAGAAATTTAATGAATTTGAACTGATTTTTCTCGATGATAAACCAATGGTAGTTTCATCATATTAACAAAGCATTTATTTAGTTTTGCCAGCAGCTTTAATTTAGTTATGCAATCTATTTCATTTTCCGTACGTATTAAATTTCTACAAACAATGAAAAAACTTTTGCATTTTAAACTTTTTGAAATTGGTTCCTTACCTTTCCAAAATATCCTCAAATCTTGAATAGAAACTGCCAATACAAAGAAGTATCTTTACTTAATTCAAAGGAGTGTTATTTCGCTTCTAAATGCACTTATGCGTTGTTTTTCCTACTCTTAAAAATTTCCACATTAAATACATCAACAGGATGATATTCTGCAGGGAAAAAAATTATTTATTTTAGTAAAATAATACTTTAATAACTTTAAAGCACTCAAAACACCATTAATTTAAAAAAAAAATTATTAATTGTTCACAGAATCGCGCCTGGATATTGTGACAGCATTTCCAGTAATAAGAAAGAATTCGTGACTCCATCTGTAAACAAACACTTTTGATCCTTTCGACATATAGAAAAGTAAAATAGGTAATGAGCAATAATTGATACTTTTTAAAATAGTTTAATTTAATTGATTTATTTCTTTTCTAATCAAAAATGTTTTTGAAATAATTTCCTCTTATAAATATGGAAGAAAGACATTCCCTAAACTTTAACCTGAATTCCTAACCTTTAACCTGACCTTAACCATTCCCTAACCTAATCTTGCATCAATTCCAATATGTAAAAGTTCACCTCAGTTTTGATCATGCTATAATTTATATATCTATTTCTTTGAATTCATGATGACAACGTTTGAAACAACTTTTTGCAAATACAACAAATAAAGATAATTAAAATGTTAATGAAATTGATTTTTTGCTTTAAAATTGTTTCGTTTCTTAATTAAACGGAAAAGTAATTAAACTACGTTCATTTCAAAGAAAAAAAGGTGACCATGAAATTTGAGGGGTAAGAAAATGACGTTCGCAAATACTGAAATTTCGTTCGATATGAATAGCAAAGAAAGCATGGTTAATCTATACTTATAATAAAGCTCAATGTGTGTGTGTGTGTGTGTGTGTGTGTGTGTGTGTGAGTGTGTGTGTGTGTGTTGGCGCTCTACAGGCCAGACCATTCAACCTACAGCTACCAAATTTGGCACGCGTATACCTTGGAGTTCGGGAATGTGCACCTGCGGGTTATTTTTTCGAATTTTTAATTAGAATTTTTTTAATTTAAAAAATAAGCAAAATTTTGGCATGTTTCTGCTATACCTTCCGAAAATATTACCGCACAAAAAAGATTTATACATGAAGTTAAAGATCAAAAATTTATCTTTTAAATGATACCAAAGTTTTAACCTTAAAATTAAATTTCTATTTTTAATGAATTTTTAAATAAATATTTTAACTATATTTTTCAACAATTTTTTTCGTACAAAATAAAAATAAAATTTAAGCTGCACGAGCACGTTTCTCATTCATGGGAAAAAATTAGTTTTTTTTCAAAGTGTTGCCATCACATTGATTAAAGCTCCAATTAAAAATAAATTAAATCTTTTTGGAAATGAAATCTGTAAAAATATAATTTTCGGCACGTGTCTGCAGGAAATGAAACAAATATGAAATATTATTTTTTTTAAAAATAAATTCAAGAAAAATTATTTTATGATCTTTTACACTCTCTATATTATTAATCCAATAAATCAGTTTTATTTTAAGGCAAGTTTTGTTTAATATGAACAGGATATCCATTCAAATCAGGGCCACACAGCTAATTTGTAAACCTTTAGTAAGACACAGATCTGCTAAAATGGTCTAAATGGAAAATGATTATATTTTATGTAACTTGATTCAATAAATGCTCTAATAAATAACGAATTTTTGATTTTACATAAAGCTTCTGCTGTGGAAATCACGATTGACAAAATGTTCTTGAAAACATTAATATTTTAAATGAAAAGAGCTGCACTCCAATCAACTACATCACTCACTTAAACTGACTGATTTATGAAAATTTGAATATCACTATTCAATAAAAAAAAAGAGAATTTTAGATTTTCCATCGATCTTTTCAAAGAAAATACGCCAATCAGCGCGCAGGTTTCTCAAGATTAATTGGCCTAAGATTATGAAAATGTTGAGTTTTTCTAAATTTTTAATATTCAAAACTTCATAAATAAGTCTTAGTTGATCGTGGAAAATAGAAACATTCATTCATTTATTTAAAATTTGGTGTGTCCAGAATATTTCTCAGAATATGATACCTTACTGCATTAAATTTAGACTTCATAATTTTTGAAATATATTTATAGGCCGGAACAAAATATTATTGATTTCATTTCAATCCTTTTGAAAGCAGAACTAAAAACTGAATTTTATGCTGAATCTGAGAAATTTTTGCTGAATTATTCTTTGAGATATTACATAAATTATGAAAAATATTTTGTAGTTCACATAAGACTTAAATACCGAGCGATTCCGTTTGCAATACTCATATTCAATAATAATAATAATAAATAAATAAATAACAATAAAGATGATAAATAAAATAAAACGCTTGGTTTTATTAAAAAATATCTTTATATTAATTGCAATTTCATCATTTTCACTTTAAATTAAAGTTGAAGTTTTACTGGAAATGACAACAAACTAGCAAAATATATATAGTAAATTGAACGAAACGATCTAAACAACAGTATAAGTTTGGTATGGCTATCAAAATTTGAAGATTAAAAATGTTTTATTTGAGAATCTATTAAGAGACCAGTTACTTAAAATATTTAATGGAAAATTGTAGCGAGCGGTAATACTGGTGAACCGGCTGGTCGCCAAAGGCTGCTAGTGAAAAATAAATCTATGAACAAAACTAAATGATGAGCTATGCTGCAACTAGTAAAATTTCAGCCTCAAGATTTTCCATATGTGAAGAATTTTTAATTGCAACATACAAATGCATTGATTAGCTTCTGATGAATAATCATACAGCTCATTTTTAAATTGAACCAAGACTTCCTCCAAAGTAGTCACAGAAACTTGCAGTAGTCACAGCATTTGCATGCAAAAATTGTAAAGAAAATTATCTTTACATATAATAACTATCTAAAATTGGATTTCGTTTTCATAAACTGGAAACTCTAAATATAGTCAAAACATTTACCAATAAAAATAAAAACACTTTTATTCGCCTGTAAATGAAAGCCATTACACAAAGGTAGCGAGAGTTTCGGAAAAAACAACTTACCCATTTTAGCTAATAATATAATGTTTGCATAGTTTAATTAACCTATTATTTCTTTTTTTTTCTTTTTCTTTTTTCATAAAGCTTCCCTTAAAAAAGAATTTTTAATAAATTATTCCGCCTAATTGAGGAAAATTTCCTCTAAAAGCCTTCATCGTTTATTTATTCCTGTAAAATTCGCACTGTCAGTACCTCCATTACTTTCATCGGAGTCTCTCGATGGTTTTTTTTTTTTTTTTTTCCTCTCTTTCTCTTCTTTCGTAAGCACTTATTCTTCTGTCGAAACGACTTCAGCATTTTATAGGTCTACTTTTTTCCCTCTAAGCATTTAATAATTGCTTTCAATGCGCTGAGAAGCTTCTCATATTTCAAAGAAATTGTAAACGTCTTCGACAAATAACCTAAAATATAATATGAATTTATAAGGACTACTTTCTTTTGAAGGGAAAATAATATCGACCAGAAAAATTGTCCGAGATAATCAATGTTCTTCTATTTTCATTTAGATTTCAAACAATTACCTTTACACTCAACGTTTAGAGAACAGATTCATTGAGGAAGCGGATTTGAGCTGTTTTTTCAGTTTCAATTATGTAACAGATACTTGAAAATAACAAAAATATTTATTATCGAAAAAATCATTAGTATAGAGCAGGATTATATATTCCTACCCTATACCTTTGCAGAAACTTTCTTGTCTAAAATGAATGATCCTGTTTCTTTAGATCTCCCCTTAATTTGTGAAACCCCTTTAAAAAAACAAAATTTCCGTAAAATAGCTGGTAAAAAATCAGTATTTTGATTTTTTTTTTAAAAACAGTTCAAATTAAAAAGCGTAATCTCGTAAACAGATGGCGTAAGGGGAATACAATAAGCTTTCTGCGAATGTTAGAATATTTTATAATAGATATTGAGTTCCGCCGAAAAAAAATTAGCATCTGTACTACATGTTTTTACTTTAGTCCTATTCCTCCTGGCCATAGTACTTCTAGATTAAATTTTTTCACAAAGATGTTCATGTGAGATACGATCCCACGCATTATGAATTAGTTTTTGAATAATCACCATGAATAATCGCCTACTGGTTGTATGGAAAGAGACCTTATTGAAATTCGAACTTCCTGCTGCTTAGTAACAAAAGAATTGGACGATGCTTAGTGGACATTAACTATGGACTTAATTTTATTTTTCTCTCCTACTCTCCTTTTTCTACAATTGCTTTTTTATTTAGATACTGCATTTATTTTCAACTTTTTAAAGATTATCTTTTTCTTCTGTCTTGTATTTTACTGAAATTCATTCCTTTTTTTTTTTTCTTTTTTTTCAAATTGCCATTGCGTACCGATAAGTCTATTTAAGATCTGCTATTGGAGTTGAGGATCTCTTGGATAGTTGGGTGGTCAAAGTAGATCTTTCATTTGGTTATGGTTCTACTATTTGGCATTCTGAAAAACCTTAGTAAGTCATGGTTTTGTCTTTTGGTGGTCTTTATTTTCTTAAGTGCTTTCCTACAGAGCAGGTTGCTTCGTAGCGCTCCATCTTTTCCCGTTTTGCGTCGGGTAACTACAGGTTTTTATGATAATGCAGCCTGTCGGGTATATTTAAAACTATTTTATTTTTTATTTTGATTAAATTTTTTCACCAGGCCATAATCAAATCATCCACAGAAATTCTGGTGAATAGTTAAGGCTAGTTATAGTAGATATGGATCAGGGAATTTTTACTACGGAACCTTGTATTTATTTTGAAAAAAAAAAAACGAATGTGATGAAAATTGGGCGATTGATGGACAAAAGAAAACAGTTTATAGACTCATGTCCACAATATGCATTTACGGGCGTACTTTTTGAAATATAGTAGCCGTGCAATGGCGTTACTTTCTTTGAATATGCACTCGTTAATATTAACGAATGAAAAAAGTTTGTAAACGGTAGTTATTTATGATTAATGAAATAAATTAAATTAACAGCTTTCAGAAGCAATAGCATAACAGAATTAATAGCTTTCAGCAGAATAACCTTACAACTCGAATAAATCATCTCTCTGAATCTAAAAACCTTTCATTCACACTTGTTTATATCATTAATAAAGGCCGCTTCACAGTCACAGAATGTTTGGAATTAAGATCCAGATGATTGATTTAATTAGATAAGAACTCCATTTTCAGATGATCAAGAAGACAGATACTTGATACTTGAGCCATCTTTTCCTTGTCCTCTGTAAACTTCCAGACCACATCGAAGAGAAAACATCTGAAACCAATGGACTTAATTTCCACCAAAGATGGAATCAAGGTGGAATTCATCCGATTCCACTAAAATGTTTTGGTTGATTTTCATGAATTCACTCGATTCGGCCCAATATTTAGTAGAGCTTTTATGGAGTCGAATTTCAAGTTTTTGGTGGAAAATTATGGAAAGATTCAAATGGAAACGGAAAAAGTATTATTATAACGGATATTGAAAAAATCTTGGCAGTCGTAGTGAAAAACTGCAGAGAGGTTATACCTCTTTTTTAGGTTAACTAGAGTAACAAATTGTGGTTGTTCATGAATTATATCACCCTTTCAGATTTTGATACAAATGCCGTTAGTATTGAGGATATCCGAATAAAGTTAACCACGGCTTTAATTCCTAAAATATTGATCCTAGACATATATATTAACATACAAAGTCATGCACAAATAAGTGCAGAATTTTATGGAAAAGATTAAAAATTACTGCTTATAATTTTTTAAGGATTCGGTCGGTCTCTACACACAAAATCTTTGAAGGAATACAACTTCCCGCCCACTCCATATACTCTAAAAAGTTGAAATACAAAATTGCAGAAGCGTATAAAAAATATTCAATTTTATTAAAAGTTGTAATGAACTATTCACAAATAAAAATATAAACATTTCGAACATGAATACAACGATACTATACGTCTAATTTGTAATCCAGTTTTATGTAAGAAATATACTTCCAGAAACAAACTACTTTAAAATATACAGCATTGGTTGTATAGTTAGTATCTTTTAAATAAATCCTGTCGATACTGTTTCGTTCAGTGGTGGCGGGGTGATCGGCATACATAACAAGAACAACAAGTATCTTCTAAATTTATGACATCGATCTCTGCATCAAGATGATCGAAATCCCCTTTCTTGATAAGTCATATCACTGACTCTCCGATCTGTCCGAGAACACGCGGATAAAATAACTGAATGATCGGACCGCCGCTACAGCAACGTTGGCAGGAGCTGTGGTGGAGTCCTAAGAGCCATCACCAGCCACGGTACAACACTTACCTAAGGAAGTACGTCCCGTCATCAATGGGAGGATCCAGACTCCCACCTTTTCGTTTACCCTCCAGGGTGGCGAGAACCAACCACCATACTGGAAACCTCTCATCCTCATTTTGAGCCCCCCCCCCGGGGAGATCCTTTCTTGAGAAATAAAACTTGGATTAATGAGGGGTTTTTCAAACAAAGTAGGTGCATCAAACGTCAGAAGAAGCGACATTCATAATATTCATCATCACAATCAATTTTTAAAAACGTATGATGGCTTTCTCCTGAAACCGTTTACCTGATTCCCACATTATACGAAAATAATGACATATATGAAACAGACTTCATATGCAATTATTTACGTTTACATTGACGAACCCCAATGGCTGTAGAGTTCTACATCTACTGTTTGAAATGAATGGAACTCTTCTCTCATCTTCCTGACTTCCTCAGTGAAACTGTTTAATTTCGTTTTTCATTTATACAATCATTTACGCAAAACTGATAATAACTCCATCTGGCATTGTGTTCAGGCTTTCCAAATATTAATCATAACGTCAAAGAAAATGAATAGAATTATTATCAGATAAATTTTCCTCTCAGTGGAAAAAATCGAAAATATTTGAAGCATGTTTTGTAAATTTTCGCTGAAGATATTATTTCTACAAAGTTTGCATTCTTTTGTACCAAAAGAGCTGTTTCTTTTTAAAGACAACTTTTCCCTTTGCAGTTGCCAGTAAAGTAAAATTCAACTATACAAATATCCTCGGCGTAGAGTACTTTTGCACTCGACATTCTTGTGTTTCTATATTTCTGAAACTTTTTCATGCAATGCTGTAATTTTGTACGTGACCTCATTAGTTAAACGTTTCACTCACTGGAAGTTTTAACGCAAAAGAGCCTAAAAAATTAAGTTTTGAATATAGCTGTTATGAATTTTCAATTTATTTCAACAAAATTTTGTACCTTTTGATTACAAAAATGAAACATTTTAAACATATATCTCAAAACAAAATTTAAATAATTAAAGATGAAGTTAACCTTATTTGGATTTTTCGTATACATAGTGCCCCCAAAAAACGGAACAAGCGTTTATTTCCTTAAACAATGCACTCAAGCCTATACTTCTAATTACAAAGTGA
Organism: Argiope bruennichi; assembly: GCF_947563725.1. Classification (NCBI taxonomy): domain Eukaryota; kingdom Metazoa; phylum Arthropoda; class Arachnida; order Araneae; family Araneidae; genus Argiope; species Argiope bruennichi. The sequence continues at coordinate 70,174,118 of NC_079163.1, read as the reverse complement.
TCAATATTTTGATTTTCGTGGAGGCTGATGTTTAAAAAACTTAATTTTTATTAAAAATCTCATAATGTAAAATTATTTAATAGCAAAATAATCCTATTGCACTCAACTACAAAAACACAACGTTTCACGTTTCTATCTGCAAAATTTCTAGAGGTATTAAAATATGAATTTATCGACTAATTCATATCTCAGAGTGATGTTCTTACGATCAGAGATGCAGATTGCTATAAATTATTCGAAAAGTGGAATCTCAAAATAATAATGCAATAACACAAAATAAGAAATGTTTTAATAATGCATTAAATGAAGGATTTATAAAAATTGTTCAAAATGTGTACCTTCAACACAAGGCAGGCTGTGGCGGCGCATCTTTTTAGAAACAAACGATTTTCCAAATACATGTCTCAAAGGAAATAAATGTCTCACTTGAAATACAATTTTTTTGTTTTATCTGATCTCAATTTTATTGTTAATATCTGAATTATGTTTAAAATAATTATCGACTTTTCTTTTTTAAGATGAGTGTTTAATAAATAAAGAAAATAAATATGTATGAAACTCCTTTCCATCGAGACATGAAAAGGAGATTAAAAAAAAAAAAAACACCAGTCACTGAAACAAAACAAAACAAAAAGCTAAAATATGAAGACAAACCTTGGGTGGCAGTAAAGGGAAAAAAAAAAAAAAAAAAAACATCAGTTAGCTTCGTGCCAAATTGGGGTTACTGAATGTTCAACTCAGACTAAATTAATATCAGAGAGATAGATTTTTCACTTAGTCACTCAGCCGTGAGCAGTGAGCGAATTTTGACGCTTTCCTGTTTTGTTTATTGCACGGCTCCTTCCTATTACTTGTTGGTTCTTTTTTTTTATCTCCATTTTATTTTTTTCTCCATTTTCGTTTATCTCTGAAGAGTGGCAAAGTAACAAATAAGAATAAAAACATAATACAAAAGCAACTATCGGCCAATCACAATGACGGTTATTAGACAAATGTATTTCAAATCATGATGATTAGATGATGCACTATTAGTGAAGCATTTGAATATGGCAGTTTCTTTTCATAGAATAATTTTCTCATTTTCGTAGTGCACACTGTCATATAATATTTTATTTGGCGAAAGACTACTTTTTATATATGATTTCAACGTTTTAGGTTCGGATAATAAATTACTTCTGTAATCTGAACCTACATAGTGTAATTCTTTCTAACATTTTTATATTAGCAGAAATCTTATTCTTTAACAAAATTCGGATCACCATTTTCAATATCGACTTCGAAATATTATATTTTTATTAAAAAAATTTTATATCATTTGAGCTCCAAAAAGGAAAATTATTATTAAAAGTATTTGTAGGTATAGGTTGAGTAAAAACCCGATTTAAAATGGCATGAAAGTTACAAGCAGCAGTATTTTTGTCATTAATTCTATATAAAAAATTATCCTCAATTTCTCGGATCAAATATTACGTGTTTAAAAATCGGCTAATTTAAAGTCAAAATTATAAATTTTGACATTATCTTATTAGCATGAATTAGCATGAATAGGCATTAATAAATAGAAGTCGATAATGTAGGATTATAATTGTTCTCAGAAAATAAAAGTTTATTACTGTGAACGACTGAAATACTACTTGAACAAATTTTTGGATCAATTCAATGCCAAATACTTATTATTACAATTAAAAAATAATTTTGAATTGGTCCAAATTGTGAAAGTATGCAAAATTAAATAATTCTTCCACTGCTGGGTTCAAATAATTGTCTTAAATTAAACAGTCATTTATAGATAAATTAAAATTACTACGTATGAAAATATTTTCATTAAAAATTAAATCATCTCAATATAATCAAATAACTTCATATATCTAGCAATTCTAGAAGAAAGTGAAAGACATATAACATGCAAAAGCATCTTTTTCTGATATTTCATATTCTCTGAAAGCTTGAGAATTCCAAATCCGAACCAAGGAGATCAGTTTTATGAACTGTAAAGTATTTTTTTAACAGTATCTCTTCAGTTTTTTTTTTTTTTTTTTTCTTTTTCATTTACACGATACGGTTATTGAATCGCGGTCATCTCGAAAAATGAAGTACCTAATATCAAATAAATCGGAAGAATCAATGTCGTGACAAAGTCATATTTCATTCAAATATATCATATCGGAATTTTCAGAAACCATGGGTGTTAAGAATGAAAGTGTCGAAGGAGTAGTCATATCACTGATTCTCCGACCCGCCTCCAAGGCACACGGATTAAAACTGAATGACTGGACCGCCGCAACAGCAACACTGGCGAGTACTGTGGTTGAGTTCTAAGCGCCACCACCGACCACGGTACAACCCTTCCCTAAGGGAGTACGTCCCGTCATCGATGGAAGGAGTCAGACCCCCATCTTTTCATGTACCCTCCAGGATGGTCAGAACCAATTAATGTCCTAAGGAGGAGGTGGCGCAAAGTGTATTCACTTTCATTTGTATATATTACATACTCTTCATCGAATTAAATTTTGAAATCGTATTATATTTTACCATGTTGCCATGCCACAGCTCTTTCATTGTTGAAATATCTGGCGAGATTTTTCATGCAGAATTCGGGACGTTTTGAGGATTTATGATTAAGACCAAAAATATTCTGAATGTTGTTGAACAATTCAGCTATTTCTGATCTCCATCGACCAGGAATAACCTCTCCAGTTTGAATATCTTCTTCATTCAAAAACCCTCGATAGATAAGATGAAGCAGAAGCTTTTACAAACCAATTATGTAAAGCTTTGGAAGCTTCAACATTCTTCTCAATGTCCATTGCTAGCCACAAGTAGAAGGTCTCTATATCAGCACATGATTTCCATCGAGTGCCCCATAGCTATTTGGAAAATGCCATTGGTCTTGGAAAACTTACCTGATAGCAGCCCATTCCTCTGCAGTAAAAGGGACTTGTAATAAAATTTATATACCACGAGAATAGTAAAAAATGTATAAAATTAATTTATTATTGATGCTTTTTTGAATATGCATTTGTGGGCTTATTCAAAATCATAATTAATTTGTTGTCGATTTTTCAGGAACCTCATCCAACAGCTAAGAGAGAAGAAATGGCAGGAAATATTTCTGTTGGAGTTGGAGTAGTTGTTGAAAGGAATGAACTAGTTGTGAAAACAATCTCTCTAGCTTTACTATCCACATCAGAGTTTGCTCCTCAGCTCCCATGAGACCGAGTCTCATTTGGAAAGAAGAAAAGCAAGCATGCAGACCTTCTGATTGTAACCAGAAACATCAAGGAAAGGAACTGACTGATGTATTGACAGTCAAATCTGAAGATGAGGTGGATGCTTTCTGTAGGTCCATAGCAAAAAATGTTTTTTAAAAAAAGGAATCAGCTATAAAAGCGCAGCTAGAACTACCAAGTGTTATTTTAAAGTATAAATTAATAGACTTAGCTTCCAGAGTCTTGCGCAGAAGACCACAAAGGACGTTTTAGCTGTAGCCATGCAATCTACAATGTTTAAGAATGAATAAATAAATTTGAATTTAATATTGTGTTTGTGTTTTTCATGAATGATAATTTTTTTATCAACTATTTAAATAATTCAATTTGCAAGAAATGAATTATTCTATAACTACTACAGATATTAATTAAATAAGTTATTAACTATATATTTCTTATCGATTTTTAACAAACAAATATGCAGTGAATCCTCATATCATAAAAAAAAGCTTTGTAAAAATTCAATTTTCAATAAATCATTACTTTTATGGATCTATTCTTTTAATATTTTTCACAGAAGCAAATCTTAAAGTGAATGAAGTTGGTAAAGGAGATTTTGCTTATTAAATATTTATCAAAAGCACATAAGTTAACATTTGGATAAAATTTTAAAGTAATATATACTGCAAATCAATATATTTTCTATGAAGTACATTTCATTTCTCACTCAAAGTGGGTACCTTGCATATTTTAATCATAAGACATGAAAATTCTATTGTTTTGTTAAGAAGTGTGAGAAATATGAACTTGATCTCTCAACCTATTAAATTTTAACATAAATGCTGTTTTATAGGTTAGAAAATGTTTTCGCCAAATACTGTGTCTCTATAATGGAAAGAAAACACAGTTCTACTATGGAAAGATATGTTATCCTTAATTGATAAGAGAAATAGAATTTATATTAGAATTATTATTTTATTAGAAATAGATTATAAACTGTTTTAATTGCTTTGGCAAAAATAAGAATTTTTTTAAATGTCTATAAAGGATTAAGATCTTTTTATGGCTCTATATCAAACGTATAAATAGTATTGATTGAGTGAATTTTCATTATTTCGAGTGATATTTTTGTATTTCCAACGTAAGCAACAAATTTCTAGACGAAATACAGATTTTTTTAAAAATATCTTTTTGATATTTGGTTAGATGCCTTCTTCGAATGCTCCATTCAGCCATGTAGATTGTTCAAAATGCTTTAAGAAACGAGGCTTCGTGAAATGAGAGAGAAAGGATGATTCATGAAAAGATATGGAATACCCTCCAGAATTTGAGACAAACTTACCTGAATTGTTTGATGTTTGGTCACATGTGATCATCTTATGGCAGGCGTGGTCTCCTATTGCGCGCAATAATTGGCCTCCTTTGAATTAGAAATAAGAAATATTTTTCAGATCAGAAACGATATCGTTCAGATGAAAGATCTGATTCAAAATCGGCCGGTCGCCGTTTCAACCCATTCGTTTCAGATCGCTTTGAATGAACCATGGTGATTGAGAATCTGTTTTTTCATTCGCGAAAGAATGAATTGGACTCGTTCGTTCATTGATGGACGATTTAGCTCTTTTCTTCGTTGTTTGTGGCTCGTCACTGACCAAACTAGTACTTTCTGGTTTTATTAAGTAAGTATAGATGGAGGCCATAATTGTGGGTTAATGTGACAGAAAGCATGTGCGTTATTTTCTTCATTCTCTGAAATTCTTCGTGATTGAAGTAAGGAACGGATATAGTATTTCACGGAGTATAATATTTCACTATAGTATTTCATTGATAGGGCGAAAGAAGAGGAAAAGAGAAGTGTTGTGAAAAGTTCTGTCGTTAAGGTAGAATTTGAAAAATGTTGGTCCTTTACAAGTTTCAGTAAATTCTTACAAATTATGGCATGCTATCTTAGGTTTATTGATAAACTGAAAGGATTGAAAGAGCAAACATCACATTTGGAGATGAGTGAATTGCGGCGAGTGGAGAAACTTGTAATCAGAGCTATACAAGCAGCTGAATTTGCTGACAAAATACATCGGCTGAATAAAGAAAAAAATAGTTGGTTCAAGTAGCAGACTGAGTCAATTAACACCATTTTGGAACGAAGAGGGTGTTTTGTGCATTGACAAAAGATTAGCCCACGCAAATTTATTATAGCGAGTAAAACATCCTTACTTTCTTCCAAAAACCCATTCAATGACCAGCTTGGTAGTCTGATACTGTCATATCAAATATTTGTATGGAGGAATTCTATTACTGATTTCAGTAATCAGGCAAACTTACTGGATTACTGATGCAAGATCTGTCATCTGCAGAGTTGTGAAAAAATGAGTTACCTGTTAATTGATTCGGTTGCCTTTGTTTCTTAAATAATATCTTTGTTAATTTTATGTATTGTTATTACAGAAGTATAATCTCGAGTTCCGAAATGTACGTAATCTTCTTTACATTTGTTCTAAATTAATCCTTTTGTATGTGTGTGCATATTATTAGCTAGTTGCTTTAATTGCATTACTCCAGTTTTTATAAGTTTCTATGTTCCATTTACTTTAGTGAAGTCAGCTTATTAGCGAATATATCTTTGATGAAACTGATATTTTTGAATTTAGAGAATTTATGATTTTAGTGTTTATTATTGAAAATTAAGGTTTTCGTTATTTACTTTCATTTCTAAACTGAGATTTTTATTTATATTGTACTACATGACTTAGTCAACAGGGGCCAGGGTAATACTCAGAACAGGGTATCGTAATATTCAGAAGTAACACAAGTTAAGAATTACATTGTCTAAAGAGTAGATGCCGCTGTGTATATTCACTTCCATTTCTGTATGTTACCTAGTCTTTCTTCTGTGTTAATTTTAATTCATACTTGTATCAGCATTTTGAGTTTTTGTGCAATAGTATCGTTTCCAATTTCATGTAAAGAATTTCTAACGTTGTCGCAGAGTGCTATATATAATATAATTAAACGTTCATTGTAAATTTTGATAGATGAATTTAACGATAATTATAATGATAATGAAATAATTCTGTATTTTATTTTAATATAAAAATTATTCACGAGGGCTTTTCAAATATTTTATATGTGTTAACACAGGTTTTATTTCAATATTTAATGCAATGTCTAAGAGCAAAGAATTAATGTATATAACATTTTCACTATTTCCCATATGTGTATATAAATAACTGTTTCGATGGATTCAGAGACTTGAGCACATTTCATAATTTTTTTTCGAGTATGATATAAGTAGAAATCAACTTTTATTTGCATTTCTCTAATGTATTGAAAAGTTTCACAAGACCGACGATTGAATTTTTTATTTGAACCTTATCAAAATTAGTATGGATAAAATTTTCTGTGTAACTTAAACACGTATTTTTAAAACTTTCAAATTAATTTTATAAAAATTCTTTTGGAAACTTCATTTGTGAAATATTCTTATAATGCTTTTTATATTTAAGAGCTGTCCAAATGTAATGATCATTGCGAAATTATGTATAATGTGTAAAAATATCAATTCAAAAATACTTCATATAATATTATTTAAAGGCTAATTGAACTTTCAATCTTTGCATTCCTCAGTATAAAAGATCAGAAAAAAATGAGGATCTCATTTCAAAAGAAATAGATGGAGTGGCGCAGTTTCGGTATTTACCCTGGGGGCCATTTTATGTAGGTATGCCAATGGGTATCATAATTTTTATCTAATTTTTGATAGTTAAAAACTATCATTAATCACCAAAACAAATTTTGATATAATCAAATTGTTGCTCTTCAAACCTGTCACGTACACCTCACCAACATGAATTCCTCAGAAGAAAGAATAATAGTCATTTATTCTAATACTTTCAACATAACCGATCAAAATACACATATTTGTTGGATAATCAAAAATGGATCATTCAAAATGTTACTTTTTCTATTTTCACAATTTCCGATTTTTATGGAAAAAAAGCCCCCCCCCCAAAAAAAAAAAATCTCATCATCTCCAAATTCCTCTTTCATCATCACATTTTTTCCCCCCTTCCTTGTGGTTTTCTTCTATACTCGACATTAATCAGTTTCAAATCTTTATTAATAAACAGATTTCCCACGTGAAAAGTATTATGTATGTTGACCACTGCGCAGAATCTTTAAAAATAACAGTAGTCAATTTGACATAAAATAAGAAACTATTATAAGCAGGGTAAGACATTATCGTATTTCTATAACACTTCCTATCATATAATAAATTTTTCCAAATGCAAGGGAGACACATAATGAGTTTTCCTAATTACGATTCCACGATTACAGTCTCCATGGATAACATTATTCTGTTTCTCAGGAGTAAATAAAACTGAATTTTAGTCAGAGCTGTTTTATCATACAGACCCAATTTATGACGATATAGGGATTGAATAATGGCACTTAGGAAAGGCTTTTATTTTATTTTATTTATTTATTTGAGGACAGTTACAACTAAAGTAAATAGACGTTAGAAAATAATACTATAAAAAGCAGGAAAGTATTGCCCGTCTTTTCTCTAGAATGCCTTAAAATAGACACGTTTCTCAGATCTTTAGTTTCACAGTTGCGTACTGTAACCATTGTTCTCTATAACACTCACTGTACTTATACACTTTTAAATTTGCATGTTCTATAATTTATAATCAACTGAATTCATATTTTCAGTCTTAACAAATAAAAAGGTGAATTTAAAAGCCAGGAAAGTCAATATTCCGGGTCGATAAAATGCAAAAAATACTACATATTAATTAAACTAATTGATTTGATACTTTCATTGACAGAAATGCAATAACAGAAAATAGGAAATAACCTTTAAAAATAAGTGCTAAAAATTATAGATATTTCAAATGGCAAATAATAAACATTTATAATATGTATTATAGTATATAATTAAGGTATGTAAAATGTTTATCATAATATCTTCCATTATATACTTTTGGCAGGCTTAAAATGTTCTCAACATTTAATTATCATTCATATTGAAAAAGGAAATGAATTTAAAATAAAATTATTTGGATTTTTATGACACAAAGGCCATAAATTTGATCATGTTGGGGCAAACTAATTCAAATTTGTCCTAAATAAAACTAAATTTTAAATATATAAAAATTCAATGAAAATGTAGTTAAAATTAGCAATGCTTAAATATGCCAATAAAAAGCAAATGATTTTTAAAAAAAGTGAAAAGTTGAAAATGCGTCGAGTTTTGCCAATTAAAAAAAAATAACAGAATTTTTTTTTTATTTATTTATTTATTTATTTTTGAAAATGCAAACGTTGCAAATTAAAATTCGAACATTCAGGCAAACCTTGGTGAACTGACGTAATGAAAATGTACTAAGAGCATATTGGTGCCTGTTCTACGAATAGCAGATAGCGATGAATATAACCCACTTGTACTCTAAGAAGTAGTGTATCCGCTTTTCTGTTTGTTTGAGATGGCCATGGTTGCAAGTAAGTTTCATATTATGAAGGTTATTTTCCTTCTCAGTATCCCATTGACTTTGCCATTTCGAATAACAGATTAGTTTTATACACTGTTTTAAGAAACAATAGTATTAATTTCCAATATATATATATATATATATATATATATGAATGAAAACAGTCCATGGTATTTTTGCCTATATTATTCTTAAATACTAAGAAGTCTGACTCAACAAGATTATTAAATTAGAAATAAAGTATTAAATTATGAAATATAATATCAATATTGCTATAATTTCACCCAAATGAAATATCAGTATAGTTATGATTTTAAGTTCAGCATTTTAGCCGTAAATAAAAACAAGATTCAAAACTTCAGATAAAAAAACTTGGATATGAAAATAATACTTGCAAAATTGAAATATTTCATATTAAACACTTGGAACTGAAACCATAAATATAAGATTCAAAAATATCTAATGAGAATCTTGGAAATCAAAATAATACTTGTAAAATTGAATGGTTTCATATAAAACTTTTAAAATGTGAATAAATGCAAGATTCATGTATTTCAAATAACTCATTTGGAAATGATAATAATAATTGTAAAATTCAAAAATATCAAAAGAAAAACTTGGAACCAAAAGTAAAATATGCAAAATTCAAAGATTTCAAACAAAACACTTGTGAATGAATGCAACAAACTCAAGACTCAAAATATTCTTATAATATTGGGGGGGGGGATATGTAATATAAGAAATAGTTGAGTAATTGAAGAAAAAAAAACATTTGTATTTTGTAAAAACAAGTATTTGGACACAGTGATAATAGAGGGCAGATTAATAACTGTCAGGGGTGTAATAATTTCCCTTGAGGTATTTACTACCTTAGTCTAATTATGATGTGCCGTTAATTATTAAGTATATAAGAATCTTAGTATGTTATTTTTTTCGTTCACAAGGTTTGTATGCATAATTTTTAAATAATAAATTTGAAAAAAAAATTAAAAACTCAATATTTTAAATTAAAACTCATGATATTTTGAATAATAATATAAAAAGATTATTTGGTAATTATATTATAATAGAAAAATGCAATTTAACATCAAATCAAAAGTACAGAATATAAATTTTGAATTTCATCCGTTAAGTCAATTGAAGGAGGCTTTTTTTTTTTTTTTTTGTAACACTAATAACTTTTTGATGAATCATGGGACAGGTTGGAACTTCTTGAAATTAAGGAGCATAAACGCATAACTTTTGGATGAATCGTGGCACATTACGAGTTGGAACTTTTTGAAATTAAGGAGCATAAACACAAGAGGAAATAGAGCACAAACAAGTCGGAGAGCTGGAAAGTCGGACGAGATCATAGGTTACGGCAAGAGTAGCGATGATGCGGAAACAAAAGCAGAAGTAGAATTTCAGCGACGTGGTCGGATTTGAAGACGCTATGCCACGGAAGGTAACCCGGCGAGGGCCGGCAAGCAAGCGGACGAGCCAGCACGGAACCATCTTCAGATTAACGGCAAATCAAGCAGCCGTAACGTAACATCAAATTGCCTCTAATGCTGAAAATTTAATTCTTTTAAAAAATTTTCACAGGAAATTATCCTATCTAAATAACATGTAACATTATTTTGTTTACCGCAGAAAGCAGGTTTGAAAACATAGACAAGAGTTGTATTTTTAATTCTCTTTAATATCCATCTCGGGAAAGCAATTTATTTACAAGCAGACGCAGCTCGGCACAAAAGCAGAAGTAAGAAAGAAGGGAGAGGGCGAAACAAACTAGTCTTATATAAGATTGTATTTCCGGCCACGCGCCAATTCAATACGCGTGGTGATCTTTGACACCTTTTCAAGGGCACCGATGGGATCACTTTCATTTGATACGTCGTACTGATGGCGCATTATTTTTACAAAGGAATTAATTAAACCGAAAGTGGAATTGGATCACGAAATAAGAGGATATTTTTAGAATGAAGTTACTATGGGCTAAATTAAGATAAAATCTTGGAAATGAATTAAAATATCATTATATATATATATATATATATATATATATATATATATATATATAATTTAAATATTAATTCATTTCCAAATTTTTATCTTAATTTAGTCCACATTAACTTCATGCTAAAATGTTCTCTTATTTCCTGATCCAATTCCACCTTTTATATTTAATTAATGCTACACGCGCTCTATAAAAATGCTTACTTCTGCAAGTTCTCGTAATGGAGAGATAAAAATCCTCAATGCTTAGCAAATTCTTTACTTAAATTCCCATACCTAAATAGACGCGTGTCAAAGAAATCCCTATCAGAATCTCACAATATAAAACCACTGAGGAAAAAATTTCTCCCTCTCTTGCCCTTGTATCCCGATGTGAAAGGACGTCTGTTTCGTCATCGCTCCTTGTACATAATACGCCTTCCGGATGGAATAAAGTAAAGTTTTAATCCCGTTTCCCGTTTCGGCGGACTAGTGCTAGTTCTGCGCTACCTCTCAGCATAATTCCCGAACCACTTCGCCAGTGGAGTACCCTCTGCCGTCCGTAACTGAAGTTCCTGTTCAGCCCTGCAATTTTTACAAATCTTTCACAACATTCACCCTTATGTGTTTTCCTTATCACCTTTTCTTTAAAATGTTTAAGCTCCTTGCCTGTACCAAATGACAGATATCGATGCCAATTATGTGCTCCATTCTCATCTTAATAATCACCTTCCTCGCTCTGCTAAAGTTTAAATGTGTTGCTCTACATTCCAGTGCTCAAAATTTTGTCTTGGTGCAATTCATCAAGAAGTTATTAAAGTGTTAAATAATCTCTAGCATAAGTTCCTGACTCAACAAATGAAAGATTTTAAGTGAATTCATCAATGTTATTATTCCTTACAGAAATTTAAGATTTATATGTGTATTCTTCACTTTATTTTGTATTGTTTATTTAAATTATAATACAATTGCAAATAAGCTTTTTAAAGTATATTTAAAATATTGTGAATTTTTTTAAATTTTTTATCAAATCTATTATTTATACATGATATTAAAATGTGTTGCACTTGAGATTTACCTTAATGCTATTAAAATCAAGAAAAATGATTTACCCATCGAAATTAAATTTATCTAACCCCAAGGTTTTAAATTAAGTATAAATAAAAAAAATCACAGTAATGGCACATGATAATCAGAGAAAATTAGTTAAAACCTCAGAGAAATTTTTTCTACACCTCTGATTGTAATTAAACTATGTTATCTATTATGCCAGAATACTTTATATTTTAGTGTGCATGCAAACCTTGCAAATGAAGAAAAGATAATAATCCAAGATTCTAATACTTCCTAATGATTAAGGTAGTAAATACCTTGATAATCAGATTAAGGTAGTAAATAACTCAGGGGAAATTTTTTACACCTCCGATTGCAGTTAAGCTATCCTCTGTTATCTCTTGTGTCAGAATACTTCCAAGTTTCCAAATACAAATGTTTTGTTTTCAAATACCCAAATATTTTTTTATTTTATTTATTTCCCAAATATTTATTATAAGAGTATTTTTGAAGCTTGTGTTTATTACATTAATTTACAAGTGTTTTGTATGAAATCTTTGAATCTTACATTTATTATTTCCAAGTGCTTTTTATGAAATTTTTATATCTTGTGTTTATCATTATCATTTCTAAATATTTCATTTGGGTGGAATCATAATAATATTGATATTTTATTTAATAAGTTTGTTGAGTGAAAATTTCCAAAATTTAAGAGTAATATAATCAAGTCTATAGATTATCTTACCCAAATTAAGTTCATCAACTGAGTTTCTACCGTAAAATGGTCAAAATAATTGTGCACTATATCTTTTAATTCATTAATATTTTGTTGTTATTGTTGATTATTTAGGTCTACATACTTTCTTTGCAAATATACCTTTTTAACTTCTTATATTTCTAATATCCTGGTTGATAATGATTTTTATATTAATGTAAAGGCAAAGAAAACTTGAGTATCACTTTCAGTATGCATTTAAATTTAAATTTCTCACTTAGACACCACTGTAACGTAGAATTGTGTGTCAAAGGACCTTGGCGCACCTCCACGTCTTGAGGTAGGGGGAGGATTGTAATGATATTTTAAAATCTAATTTAAATATTAATTCATTTCCAAATTTTTATCTCAATTTCGCCTATATTAACTTCATGTTAAAATGTTTTCTTGTTTCCTGATCCAATTCCACTTTTTTTATTTAATTAATGCTACATATGCTCTGCAAAAATGCTTACTTCTACAAGTAATCACGCTCCGAGTGAAGGGATAAAAATCTTTAATGTTTACCAAATTTTTTTAAAGATACCTAAATTCCCTTTCCTAAATAGACACGTATGAAAGAAATCCGTATCAGAATCTTATAGTATAAAATAATCGAGAAAAAAAATGTCGGTCTCTTCTGCTGTACTCTTGTGTCGCGATGTACATTGATGTATCTCGTCATATCTTTCATGTACATAATTTATGCCTGCCGGAAAATCGAAGTTAAAAATTCAAAAATATTTTCTTCTTCGGTCACGCAAGTGCTAAAAAATGTGTTTTACATGTACTATATATTAAAAGGAATTACAAGAAAACTTCGAAAATCGAGTTCTACTGATTATTATTTTAAAACCATTAAAAATTACGCGATTTTTCTAATTAGCAAAAAATTGAGAATATACTGGGGTCATGAGTTGTAATAATTAAATAAGAGGCATTAATAAACAAAAAAAGAAATAAAATTTTTATTCAAAATGTAACTAAACTATTCTTTTACCTTACATTATGAAGAATTCGTTTTAATTAATACTTAAATGCTACTAAGATATATAACAACTGATTTCAGTGTTATTTTCTTTACTTTTTACGAATTGCATGATACAGAGAATTAAAGAAATTGGTGAAATGCATTATACAGAGCGCTTTATATTTCAACATATCTTTACAGTTATTTTCCAAAACAAAATCTTAAAACTGCTATACCGCTATCATACAAAAATTTATCAATCGCTTCTGGACAATTATGAATATTCTAGGAAAAAAATCACATAACAAACGGTGGCCTGTAGATGACTTTTTCACATATAAAAATTGCAGAATATGTGATAGATAGTAAATTAAAATATTTCGCTATAAATGCGTAAATTGCATACGTATCTGCTTTAAATCTTATTTTCTGTGGTATATAAACTGACCAAAAAAGTTAAGATACAACTTGTCTTATGCGTCTAATTTGAACAAGAAATCGAAGGAAATGTGCACTAAACAGTTCTTTAATGAATGCAACATAAAAATTTACTAAAGTTCAACAGTAATATAATTTACAATAAAAAAATGCACTATTAGCAGAAAATCCATTCTTGAAGAAAACGATACATCATAGTTTTATGTGAAAAAATATCACAGAAACATTATAAAAAAGTGTTCTAGCAAGGAATGTGTCCATCTCTAGCTGTAGTGAATTGGTGGCACCGATTTTCCATGCTGATAATTAAATTGTCGCTCACCGAAAAGGGAAACGAAGACTAGACACGAAGTAATTTTTGTTCCAGCTCATCTACGACCTTGGAGGAGGTGTTATAAGCAACAACCAGTCTTCAAAGACAGTTCCGAAAGATTCTCTATCGGATTCCGGTCTGGGAATCGAGATGGCCATTACATTCGCTCCATACTATGACCTTTAAGATAGTTCTCAGTAAGTCGAGTTCGGTGCGGTCGCGCATTGTCGTCTATTAGAAGGAAAGATTGGTTGTATCTGGTGCGTTGTTCCTTCGAAATTATCTGACGACCTGAAACACTCACTCATGGGAACCTGACCTCGTCTGTGAAGAGAACAGATGTCCGTTGCTGACTGGTCCAGGAGACATGTTCTCTTGCTCAACATAAACGAGCAGGTCTGTGTCCTGGCTTCAAAGGAAGACACAAGTTATCGTAGAATACAGATCTGCATTGTGAAAGCGCCTTCACACAGTAGTTGAGGAGATTCTTGCTCTTGTTGCCATAAAATGATCTATGAAATGAGGCTCGGTAGTTTCTTCTGCTTCAGGCAGAAAAAGGTAAATAACATCTCCAGCAGGCCATGTAACTCAAAGTCGATGCGAAACTTCTAGACACAGAAACATCAGATTGAAACTGATTTCAAGTGGTTTGACCACAATACGAGACGCATTGAGATATCTAGCAGCATCAGCTTATGACAACCCCATTTTCATCCATCGCTATCTTAACAAATCTGGCAAACGCCTTCTAGACATTGCTAAACTCTCCTGGATATTATCAACGAAATTACCAATAACAATTGAAGATCAACAATCATGCACATAAAAAACATAACTTACATAAAAAAAAATTACGAAGATTAGATTTTTGCACATTTTTTCCCACTCCTATATAAGTATTCAATTACTTAAAATAAAAGTAGCTATTTTTTTGTATAAGTTTTCTTAAAGTTCGTTACTACCATGCATATAAACTGTGAATTTTAATGTTACTGCTATTTTTCTTTAACGGCGAGCTCAGAAAAACATGCTGTATTTTAACTTTTGTAGGACAGTGTACATAACAATTTGCCAAAAAAATAAGTTAAATCTGGCTTGTGCAAGTCAGTTACCATTTCAGAACATAATGTTATCCTATAAAGACTAATACTTCGAGCTTTTCTTGTTTGCTATTGCATTTTTTAATACAATCAAATACATTCGATAGAAAGAATAAAAATACAAGTTCTGACCTAAGGACCCCTCCTCCACCCCAAATCTTTTAAGATATTTATTAAAAGTCGCATAACTCCAATTTTGGCATTAAAACAATTTTAGAAAAAAAAATTCTATTGTATGTAAAATAAAAATAGCCTGATGGGAATCTTCGTTTTGATTTGGCCACATAATTTGAAAAATAACCTGTAATTTTTCTTGCTTTCCGTTCATTCAACTCGTTTCACGGAGGAATACATAGTAAGCCCTCCTGTCCTTTGATTCATACGACAGTTATTACAATCCCATCATTACTATATCCCCAACAGTATAAAACAAATTTCTTGATTTTTTTATCTAGCATGATAGCTACATCATCTGAACACTAACAGTCCAAATGAAACACACAATCCAAACAAGCTGAATTTAAGGGACTGATTGTTGGTATTTTTAAACGTTACTAATTTGCAAAAAGATTTTTCTACTTTTCGCAAAAAGTGACATCTAGTGGTCAAAATTTAAACTAATATTAATATTTTTCTTGTTGTCAATATAACACATAAAGCAAATTTCCATGAAGTATGTCAACCAGAACGTGTCTGAATAGGGTTACTTTAATTATAACCACACTGTATATGTAAAATAAAGGAGCAAATGTAGCGTTCTGCAAATTACATGTTCATTTCATTTGATTTGATTCATACTTGATATGGCTAAGTTCAAAAGATACAAATAGTTTATGCATATTCTTAAACATTCTAAATTCATTAAGATAAATAAATTCATTAAGATTGGGCGTCTCAAAATTAAATCAATGCCTTTCTTTTTTTTTAATTTTGAAAAAAATAACAGAAAGCGCAGAAAAAAATTCAGATATAAACTGCTCCTTTTTCAAAATTTCATTGTCAAAAAAATGTATTGAATTCCGAGGAATGTAACGCATTGAGACAAATTCCAGTATAGTAAATGTTCAGCTCACTGTAATAAGAATAAACACATCAGAAAATATTTAAATAAATATGTTTATTTTCCCTTTTATAAAATGAGTAAAATATCATTTACATGCTTACAACCCTTTGCTTTAAAAAAAAATTCTTCAAATGTACAAGTTGAAAATTGCACAACCACTGTATGCGGACTAGAAATAGAAAAGAGATAAATCACAATAATAAACATTACAGAGACACTTCTTGTTTAATTTTAAAGGTTCAGAATGCAAAAATTTTAAAATATTTAAGAATGAATTAGAGCAATTGATAGTCGCATACTGTACAGGAAATTTACAACCTTGAATTATAAAAACATACAAAACCTATTTCCCTATTATTTTTCATAATTTACACATCAATACAAAGAGCTGAAAGGTTGAATATTCTAAATTTCGTGTTAATACCTTTCTTTATATAATATTTTTTTCTACTTCAGATCATGAGAACATAAATGTAAACATCAAAAAAAGTAAAATCCTTTTTTTTTTAACCATTTTGTTTTTTTACGACATACAAAACAAAATAAAATAGATTTCAGAATATTAATAAAGTTACAAAAGTAGAAATAAACATTTCCATACTTATGACAATTTTCAAGATCTAAAACACAAACAACAAACTTCCATTCATGGTGAATTATCAGGGTCGCTTGAATTTATCCTTTTGTGGAGATTATCTGATTCAGAAACATCCACAATATTTGATAGAAGAGCAGCAGATATATCCCCTGCAAATAAAGAAGTAGATGAAAAAACTTTATTCATATATTTACATAAGATCTTTGATATAAAAAGGGGGAACATCAGTGAAAATAAAAAAAAAATCTTCAATGAAAAAAAAAAACATTTCAAACAAACTTCGCATTTTATTTGCATTTTTAAGTTAGAGTGTAGCAAAGGTTAACGAACTATGCTAATATTTCCTTCAGCATTATTTTTATTTTGCATATGGAATTGGAATTTCGCGGAAATGATTTGTGTTTTTGGAATTGAATTTTATCTTTTTTGAGATCAATTAATTTCTACTGTACAAATTTATTCGTTTTATTTTTCATTTAATCATACTTATTTTACTAACCAGTATTTATATTTGGCGGAATTCCTTATTTTATGAAATCAGGTTTTTTTTAAATTATTTTTTTTATTCCAAACTCGTGTCATGTTTGAAATCTTTCTGATAATGGATCATTCATTACTTGTTTCAAACCGATTTTAGCCATTATTTTTCACTTCAGTGTTCGTGAACATTATGAAAAGAGAGGATGCCGCAGTAAGGAAACAAAATTCCTAATGTACTATATAGTTTCATTTAAAGTCTACTAGCCGCCTTTGGCGACCAGCTGGTTCGCCAATCTTAATGCTCGTTAAAATTTTAATAATTAAATATTTTATGCAATTCCTACTTTAATAGCTTCTTCATCAAAATATTTTAAAACTTCAAATTTTGATTGTCATATAATTCACTCATAATATTAAAAAGGCATTCAGTCATAACGTAATATGTATGTCTCTAATTTTCTGTTAGCTCCCGTAGAATTTATGCTTTAAATTAAAGTCGAAAGGATTAATCTGCAATTAATATAATATTTTTTACTGAAACAAAGCATTTTTTTTATAATATGATAACTGAAAACAGAATCACTGAGCTTTTAAACTTTATCGGCACTAAATATCTTTCTTAATTTATGTAATATCTCAAGAATTTGTCAACAAAATTTTCTCAGGTTCATCATGAGCAGATCGATTAATAAACAATGCTTAATTTTAAATGCGTCGAACACTAGGAAAATAAAACGAATAGTTTAAAATAATCGGTTGAAAAGGTTTAAAAAAACTACTTAAAAAACGATGTACTTAAAACTATAAGCATATACAAAAATTATATAACTAACATAAATACATTTTAATTAAAAAAGCATACAACGAACCTAAAAATAATTTAAATCAATTTCGCATCCGTTGATAATAGTTGTCAGCAATCAGAACACAATGCGCATGCGTGACTTTTCAACGCCAGTTACGGTAACGCAAATGCGTGAATATTTCTACGCCAGTTGGGGTAACGCTATGCGGATTAGAAATTTTTAACTTCCTTTATTCTGTTTTATTTTAATTCAAAAGTACTTCAGAATGAATCTGAAAGATTGATTAATTAACAATGTTAAATTTTAAAAGCATAAAACATTAAGAAAATAAACAGAATCGTTTGAATTAATCGTCCGAAAAATGTTAAGCCTAGCCTCATTACTGTTGGGGGGGGGGACCCTGAAGCCTTACTCATTTGGCGGTGGGGAAAATGGAAGAATTTTTTTGGCGAGAAAGTTTTTAATTAATAATCAAAATTCTAATTAAAAATTCAAGAAAATGGACCCCAGGTGCACATTCCCGACCTCTAAGGTATACGTGTACCAAATTTGGTAGCTGTAGGTCAAACGGTCTGGCCTGTGGAGCGCCAACACACACACTGAGCTTTATATAAGTACTAGCCGCCTTTGGCGACCAGCCGGTTCGCCAATCTTAATGTTCGTTAAAATTTTAATAATTAAATATTTTATGCAATTCCAACTTTAATAGATTCTTCAGCAAAATATTCTAAAACTTCAAATTTTGATAGTCATATAATTCACTCATAATATTATAAAGGCCTTCAGCCATAACGTGATATGTATCTCTCTAATTTTCTGTTACCCCTCGTAGAATTTATGCTTTAAATTAAAGTGTAAAGGATTAATCTACAATTAATATAATAATATTTTTTTTTTTTTACTGAAACAAAGCATTTTTTTTAATAATATGATTACTGATAATAGAGTCACTGAGCGTTTAAACTTTATGGGCACTAAAGAATATCTTTCTTAATTTATGTAATATCTCAAGAATTTGTCAACAAAATTTTCTCAGATTCATCATGAACGGATCGATTCATTAACAATGTTTCATTTTAAATGCATCAAACACTAAGAAAATAAAATGAATCGTTTAAAATAATCAGTAGAAAACAGGTTTAAAAAAACTACTTAAAAAACGATGTACTTAAAACTATAAGCATATATAAAAAAATATATAACTAACATAAATACAATTTAATTACAAAAGCATGCAACTAACCTAAAAATATTTTAAATCATTGAAAACAGGTTAAAAAAACTACTTAAAAAACGATGTACTTAAAACTATAAACATATACAAAAAATATATTACTAACATAAATACAATTTACTTACAAAAGCATACAACTAACCTAAAAGTAATTTAAATCGTCCGTTGATAATGGTTGCCATGCCAACAATCAGAAAACAGTGCGCATGCGTGAATTTTCTTCGCCTTTTACGGTAACGCAAATGCGTGAATTTTTCTACGCCAGTTGGGGTAACGCTATGCAGATTATACATTTTTAATTTCCTTTATTCTGTGTTATTTTAATTCGAAAGTACTTCAGAATGAATCTGAAACATGGATTAATTAACAATGTTTAATTTTAAATGCATAAAACATTAAGAAAATAAACAGAATCGTTTGAAATAATCTGCCGTAAAATGGTAACCCTAGCCTTATTACTGTTGGGAGAAAAAAAAACTAAAGCCTTACTCATTTGGCGGTGGGGAAAATGGAAGATTTTTTTGGCGGAAAAGTTGGCGGTGGGGGAAATGGAAGATTTTTTTGGCGGGAAAGTTAGTTTTTAATTAATAATTAAAATTCTAATTAAAATTTCAAAAAAAGGGACCTCAGGTGCACATTTCCGACCTCTAAGGTATACATGTACCAAATTTGGTAGCTTTATGTCAAATGACCTGGCCTGTAGAGCGCCAACACACACACACACACACACATTGAGCTTTATTATAAGTATAGATGGATTATAAATAATGATTTTTAACTTTCCCATACACGAAGTATAGAAAAATTATTATGATCGTTGAAAAATGCGAATTCGCGATCTTGGCGAATATCCACATTTCAGACCTTTCTGAGTTTGAAAACCACATTTTTGGCATTCTGTTAATCTGGAAAACGATAATTAAAGAATGTTCTGCACTAGATGGATGAAATTTGGTTATAATGGATTTAGACCAGATTTGAGCAGCGTCCTGGCAAAGGGGTAGCGCGTCTTCCCCGTGATCTGGGCGTACCGGGTTCGAGCCCCGGTTCGGGCATGTTTGTTCTTCTGTATTCTAACTGTGAGGTATGTGAATGTGCCCCCCTGTAAAAAGGGGTTGTGCAAGCGAGTGTGACGCATGAAATAGCTAGGTCGCACTCTTGGCCCTAGTTGCGCTACTGAAAAAACAAGAGGCGCTCGCTCGGCTTAAATCGCTGACAGATAACTGTCAGCCAGCTTGTAAAGTGTCATAAGTTACAACATTACACAACACAGACCAGATTTGTAGATTTCTATCGGATTTCGAATTAAACCCATGAAATTAATTTTTTTAATAAAATTTTGAACGAAATCATTTAGAGAAAGTGTGTCGGTCTATTTAAGTATAAAAACGCTCGATAAATTCAAAACGTAAATAGCTAAACAGATAAAATTGGATACATAGGTTTAGCATCTAAAATGTAGAATCTTTCCAAATTTTGAATCAAATTTGTCAGAGCTGACCATCTGTCGCTCCGCAGTTTTGCATGCACGTAAACGTAATAACTTAAATCAATGAAATTCGGTATATGATCTTGCCACCGTGTTCTTCTAATCTAAATTTGATCTTCCGTTTCAAATTTTGGTTACAATCAGTTGGAAGAAAGGGATTTCATATACATATTAGCAAGATCCATTCATAGAAATTCTAGACTAACCTTTATTCCATAATTACTGTTCGCTGGCGCCAAGCATAACATTCCCAGCCTTACCTAAGGTTCACAATTTTATGCGGGGAGAGAGGAATCCCACCTGAATATCCGAGACCATACGAGATTATTTATTTCTTAAGTACTCTGTCAATGTATATGAGATTTTCTATTACAAATTCTTTTATTGAATCTGAGACAACCATACTCGATATGTTGCTATACCGTACCAGAGTAACAGCATGTCTCGATAGGCACATTTTTTAGCTCTACAGAAAAGCAGTTGAATTCTTCGAAATTAGATAAAAGTCTCTGAAGTAATATTGACATTGCATTGCCTCTCTCATAGTCTCATAGATATTTAAAAAAAAAAAAAAAAAAAAAAAGGTAATGCACTCAGTGGCGGATTTTGACAATATAAAACCAAAGGCGCTAAAATATTTTAAGACCCCTGTTTGGTAAATAATGATAACAAAAAAGTAAAGTTAGCTACACGTTTTGAACTTTATTTTTATGCTTATTTTCTAATACAATTTGAAGGCAATTCCTATACATAAATGCATATAGAGCCTTTATTTCTCATTTTTACACATAATATATCTTTTATCGGCACAATTTATATACTATGTAATTTTTTAATGGCTTTACATCACTGAATCCGTCATTTCACACCCACTCACCAGGTGTCTCAAAAATGATTATTAGATTTTGGAAATCAATAACAATAATAATAACAAAAAAAAGAAAGATTGCGACAGAAATGCACCGTTTGCGGCCTTATGCTCGAGAAATCAGGGAATTTTATCTTATCAAATTTCCAGTTTACTTAACATTGCCACCAACAGGTGGCGTTGCAAAGGAAAAATAAAAACAGGTATGAAAATGTTGTAAGGACTATTGCAAAAAATTAAACAATGATGTTTTCAAAGTAATCCCCCTTTATAGCAACAACTTGGCTCAATCTGAGGCAAAAAAATTTCGGACATTCATGCAAATATGTCAGTTGGAATTGTTTCACATGCAATACAGATGCGTTTTTATTCAGCAATTGTTTGTTAAATTTGGCGATATACCAGGCTTTTTGGGTACCCCGAAAGAAAAGAAGTCTCATCGCTTCAAGTTTGGCGAATAAGGAGGCCATAGCATACTATTTCTAATATGATGTCGTTATCTAAGGCAATTACCCGAAATTGAAACTTTCGCTCAAGAAATCAAATATCAGGGTTTCAATGTCGACAAGCATCATCTTGCATGAACCAGGAAGCGTTCGGACAGTCCTCCAAAAGTATGAAACGCTACAAATTATTCCAGAATCCAAGATATCGCGCAATATTTATTAGTTGCACTCGAAAAAAGCCAATTATTCCTTTAGACAAAACCACAGCCTAGTCCAAGATTCAGCAATATGAGAATTTTCGGCACCCAAAATTCGCGAGTTCTGCTTGTTGGCATAGCCATCGAGGTGAAAATACAGTTCGTCAGAAGCATATGTTGCCAACATCAAGCCCATCCCCATCCACAAGCTATACTATAGTAGGATAATCTACTGGACGGCTACAGTATTCGACTCCATAACCAAAACGCGTGGTCGACCGACATTTACAAAACGATCTTTATTCACGTTCCCTTCCGCTCGAATTTTTGGAATAGAACCTTTATCGTATTGTCTGCTGGTCCTTTTTTGAGATCAAATTTCTTTGAAAACTGAGCTTTGAACAAAATTGTATTCCAGGCGGTGGAACTACAAAACAAGAAATATCCGCTGTTCAAAGGAAAAAAACATTATGGCACAACAAACTTGCAATCTGGATAGCACACGACGTGGTATAGAATAGCTTTATCAAGTTCTTCGTTTTAACTACATCTCTTGCAGATCATCTGCAGCGCCACCTGTCGGTGGCAATGTTGGCTAAATTTGCAGTTTGGTGGAATAAAATTATCTGAATTCACAAGCGTAAGACCGCAAACGATACGTTTCTATCTCATGCCGTCTTTTTTCACTGATTTTCAAAATCCATCAGTCATTTTTGGAACACCTAGTATGCATATATATATACACGCGTGTAAAATATGATTTGAAACAACACTCATAGAGTTCCTTAGGTATTTTTATTCTCCGCAATTTCAAGAAATTAGTCCAATATATATGAAGATTCTTTGTCCAAATTTAGGTCAGCAAGTTGTAGCATAAGTATAGGAAAGCAGAAAGTAGGGAAGAAAGGTCACGAGAAAGTATTTTGATCTCAAATAGTTTTAGAAAAATAATTGAGGAAGCTGCGTTTTTTGTGGAGATAGTCAGAGCCCTCGCAACTAAAAAGACAGAAAAGCAGATCTTTGCGTCTTTTTAAATCGAGAGGCTATATTTTATATAAAAATGGAACACAAAATTTTAAAAATGTTTTTAATGAATATATGACTTTAGTTTTCCGTTGTTTAAGTTTTAAAAAAAGAAAGCCTATTCATTTTAACCGAGAGGAATGATCTCCCACGAAACTTTCTAATAAAGGTGTCACACACTCCCCCCCCCCCTTCCCATAAAATCGCAGTCCTTGGGCAAGGTCGTAAACTTCACATCTGCTAAGATTTTTATTTTGTGACACCCGCACATGACAGTTTTGTGCTTCGTTATAGAGAAGAAAACCAAAAATGCAATTTTTTTTTTTTTTTTTTTTTTTTTTTTTTTGCAACCGATTGAAATCAAAATTGAATAACAGAACTATACTTTTAATATCAAAAACACACTGACCTAAATCGTTGCAATTTCCAAGTTATCACGTGTACATGCAAACAAAATTAAAGACCAACAGATGGTTAACTCTTTGATGGACAAGATTCAAAATTCGATAAGTATCTACAATTTAGATGCTAAATTTGTGTATGAAATTTTATTCAAATAGCTATTTACGTTTTGTAATTATTGTGTTTACTTGTCCTCTGACAGTCAAACAGGCAAATTTCGTGTCATGGATTTCGTTTTATAGAAATCTAGAAATTTAGTATAATGGTCACAAATCAAATTTCATTTGTCTAACTCAAGGCATTTTTGAGCTATTCTGTTCGCAGACAAATATAATTCCCAAACTGTGCTTTATGGAGTCAAAATCTTGCATTCGAATTGTCGATTGCAATACTTTCTCTTTTTTATGCTTCGTTTTACGAGTAAGTAAAAATGGGTTTGAGTTCATAAATCACTGAATTTCTTTTGAATTACAATAAATATAATAAAGAAATTGCTATTACGGGAAATTTTATATTCTTCCCGAACTTCGAGCTGATATAAACAATGTCGACTTTCTATAACTTGAAAACTGAATGGCGTATTCTATGTTCTAACATATTTTATGATAAGAAAAGTTAAATAAACATTTTTGAAAGAAAATGATATAAATAAAAGAAAATATTAATGCCAAATAATAAAGAAAATTAAATTTTAGAGGGAGGTACAAAAGTGTATATAGAGTCGCATTTTTCGTTGATAGGGTAATAAAAGAAATGAAAAAAGAGTAAAATTTTACAAACATAGTAACAGATATTTAAAGACATCAAAATACAAAATATCACTTTTCTTGACTTTAATTGGGAGAACTTATATATGATTTTCTGACAACACCATTTTCAATAAATGAGACAACTGACCTACACAACAGAGCTCCGCAAATAATTCTTGGCTATTTTAGAAACAGAAAACGATATCTCTCAACTTCCATTACAAATTCGGCATAGCTTTCCTCTATATTGTTATCTGGTAACTAGTAATTTAGATTACCAAGACCCATCAACTGATAAACAAACAGCAATCAAAGAATTTTACTTGACTATTTAGTTATCATTTGTAACTTACGACATTTAAAATGTTTCTACTAATTTAGAAAAAAAAAATGTAACGATATTATTCTCATTAATTTAAGTGATCCGACACTGAAAATGTAAGTACCAGATTTGAACAATTATGACGCTTTTGATTTAAAAAATATATATAGAATTCCTTGAACTGTCGACTTTGATTCTAGCAGAAAAGAAAAATCGCACTACAGCACCAAAATTCGATTACTGATGTTAATAATCACTACTCAAAATTAATTCTTATCATTGGATAAACAAAGAATGACGTATATTATTTTATGATTTTAAGTTAACTTCGGCGACCAGCTGTTCACCTTCTACATTGAAAGTAAAAATGTAGATATTTCAACCACCTTTTATCATAACAAATGAAAATAATATTTTAAAGCATTCTTGCACAATAAACATAGATCGTGCTGACTGATCAGCTATGCATATTAAGTGGCGAAATTAATCAGCGAATAAAACCGGCGTAATCGTTCCAGTTGTTAAGGGTGAACGTTATATATTTTGCGATAACTCTGGAAATGGGGTGGTAGGGAGGACCGGCGATGACTCATGACTTATCTAGAGATCATGAGATTTCATGTGAAACAGAAATTAACAAAATCAAAATTTGTGGTTGCAGCCGAAAGACTGGTTAATTTCCCCCCCCCTTTCTTTTTAAAGAAAAAATAACGGAAAAAATTTTTGTGAACCAGACAGAAAGGGAGAGTCCATGAACAGGAAAATTTGCCCTCGATTTGCACTACGATATATATTGAAATAGATTTTGAGACCCCTATAAATTTCAAGGCACAAAGCGATCACCCCCACTGCTAGTGATGAAACTCGTAACTGACTGCACTAATAAAATTCAATAAAAAAGTAAGAAAAATTGTTGACATTTTTCAAGTCAGATATTTAATGACTAGTCATAATAATATTCCTAAACCAAAACATACATCTTACAATAAATTGGATGCAAATATTCTTCAATTAACATGTATTTTCCTGTCAAGTTACAGAAACTCAGTAAGCGTTGTCTTTCTTGATAACAAAAGGACAGATTAAATTTTATTATAAATTTGCATGCTAATTTTTTAAGGAAACAAAAATTTCTACCAATATTACCAACAATGAAATAGAAAAGAAAAAAAAGGCAGTTGATTCAATTTCATAAACAGATCTTAGCCACTTAAAATTTTTCAACTACGATAATGAAATTTACAGCACTTTTGTTTCTTCTGTAAAATTAAATTGATTTGTAACAAAATTTTTAATCACTGTGAATGCAATGTACACTATTATTCCATACTCTGATTAATATTTTTAAAATTCAATTTGAAAATTTTCTTTCTATCCAGCGATTAGTTGCAATTTTTTAAATGATAGACATGCATGCCCATATTTGGCTAACTAAATAATTAACCCTTATCGTGGCAAAATTGCTTTTTTGAAGAAAAGCAAAAAAAAAAAAAAATGTATATAGGTAGCTTCTTTACGCTATAAAAAACATCAAAAAAATTTTAAAAAATCGTGATATGAAAATTTATAAATTATTAATAATTAAAAATTATTTTATAGTGGTAGTATATTTTTATAAAGTTGTATGTATGGTATACTATACGAAATGAACATAAGGGTTAAAATAAACAAATGAATAAATGAAGCTGAATATTTATCTCTAGACAGAGTAAATTTTAAACAAATGAGATTCTTTAAAATTCTCTTTATGAATAATTTAATCAATTCAGTCATCCTAAAAATTTCACAGCAGATTCTTGGATAAATTTAATCTTACCTACTAGACCACATCACCGTGAACCATGTAGAGTCAGAAACCAAATCATGACTTCTTAAACTTTGGGTCATGAAAAATTTGTTGATTTTTTTTTTTTTTTTTTTTTCAAATTCTTCTCAATTTTAGTAAACAAAATTAGTTGAAAAATACAACTTTAAAGATTTAATCGAAATTTATTTAGAAAAAAAATAATTTAAATAATGATCAATTATGGAAATTAATGTTTTGGAATTCTATTTATCTTTCAATTTCGGAGTAATAAAAGGGGAAAAAGTGAGATCATAATTTACTTCTTAGAAAGGATTCCCTAGGTAATTCAATGAAGATCCTACAATTTTTTTTAAAAAGCATTTTTATAAAGAGTTTAATTTGTCTACCGTTTTTAAAGCTCTCCCTTTGATCTTTCACCGATTATGCCTCGGTTAAAATGTCATATTGATAACTATAAGATGCCAGAATAAATATAATACAGGAGTCATCTTCATATACTATAGCAATTAAAATTACTTAAGCTTTTATAGCAATTACTTAAGTTACAATTACTTAAGCTATTACTTACTTATTACTTAAGCTACTATATCAATTAAAATTACTTTACCCAAGTTCTCCATCCATTACTGCCTATTATTTTAAGGCAATTTAAGAGGTTTCTAATAGTGGTTTAAAATGTTATTATCAAACAAAGGATATTAATTAATTATTATATTAATTTTTTTATCGGCATTATTATAGTAGCATCTTCAGTTAAAATCTGTTTCTAGCAGTAAATAAGAAGTTGCAAAACGTTAATTTTTTCAAGAAAATAATTACATTTTATTACCATTTATAATAATTATCCTAGTCGATTGAAGTTGAAAATAGGTCCTTTTTACTAATATGCGAAATTTCTTCACTGCAGAAATTTCAAAGTTATGTAGAAGCTGAGCCTTCACTATTGAATCCAATTATAAAACATAGCTTCATAATTTGTGAAATCGCGAAGAAAAACAATAGAGTTGTAAAAATATCACATGGCCTTTTTTTAAATTCTTCGAAATTTGCTGAAAATTTAATTAGCAAAGCAAATGTTGTTTGCTAAACAATAGTGATCAACTAGATGAAAAATACAATATTTTCAGTGAAAGACCGTGAGACCGTTCAGTGATTTTCAGTTTCATATTTTCAGTATTTATTTGAAAGAATATCTTCTCTAAAAGAATATGTAAACGGCATTTGCTTACGAGGCCATCTACATATTTATATTTGTATACACTTCAAATTTTCCAATTGTAGCCCATAATTTATACCCGTCTTTTAGCTGATTTTGCTGTTTCAATACAAGCAAATGCAGCAAACAGATCACTCTTATAATAATTTCCTTTATTTAAAAGCTTTGATTTCAATCGATATTACGGTAATTTTGCTCTATGAAAAATTAATGTTTTGCTATGCATAAAGTTATTAGTAATGAAACAAGACTAAAAAATTCGAAATCCACATTTTCATTTGCATACTTAAATTCAAATAAATAACAGATACTTAATGTTAATAAAATAAAGCTAATTAATATATACTATTATTAATAAAAATAGTTGAAATTAAAATTGTCAGAGCAACTAAAAAAATTCAAATGCTTTTATATAACTGAAATTGAAACAGCAACAAAAAAAAACATTAAGCTATTAATTTGCATGTTTAAGAATCCATCAAAGCATATTTTAATTCATTTGTGAGAATTATTTATATTTAATATATTTTTATTGGTAAACATATTAAATAAAGAAAATAATTATCGAAAACATTAATATGTTTTGATTGCATTTTTTATGATAACCACCTACGTTAAGTCGATTTTCGGCCAATTTTTAGGAAAAACATTTTTTTTTTTTAGTTTTATTGTTTTATAGTTTTATTTGAAAGCCGATACTTTTAAGTTTCCAAAACTTTTTTTGTTTTATTTCAGCTACACCTAGAAAGAAAACTAGTGCCTTTTATGTAAAAGTCGAAAGCTTAAAATGATCCCCGAAATTCCTTTAAATTCAACGGAAGTGATACGATTGCGATAGAATTTTCAGTAATTTCAATTATATAAATGAATATTCGTTTCATTTTTTTGTTTATTGCAATCACTTATGCCTGCTAATCATTTTTCAGTTTTCTATATCTGTCTTTTTAACTTTAAATACTAAAGTTTGTGAGGAAAATGAAAGCACACAGACAATTTTGTAGTAAAACTTCGAAACCACTATGGGATAGTCAAAAAACAATACAAATAACATTAACTTAAATTCAGTGGTAAACTCCGAATGGGCAGGGTTTTTTTTTTTTTTTTTTTCCACAATTTTCCTCTCATAAATCTAAACCAATGCGTGGACAAAACGCATTCACAGATAGTGCAAATATCAATATGCATACCAAAATACCAAAAGATTGCCAAAAATAACATTGAATATATCAAAGATTGCAGATCTCAATTATCTATATGATTGTGGATTTTATGTTGGTATTTATATTCAAACCGAATACAGAATTAAAACGAAGGGTTCAATGGGCTCATTTGGAAGTACATGTCGAAAAAAATGTTTAAGAAATTGCAAATTCGGATATCGCGCGTAAAATTGTAGTTATACAGTTTAACAAAGACTTTAATAGATTTAAAATTTAAATCTCAGAGTTAAATATATGTAAAAAAAAAAAAACTGCTACTAGGTGTACTGTTCTTGATCAGGAGCGAGTGAATGAATCCCTTGAGTGAAGTGTCCTTTCAGTGCCTGTAATAAAATTACTTGGGGAAAAAAAAAATGGACTAAAAAGAGTAAAATCAAAGAGGGGAATAAAGAGGGTGAAATGTATAAATGCGATGAATTTTAAATGAACTGCTCATAACTATATAAAAAAATTTGTTGTTGTAATTTAAAAGCATTTTTCGGAAAATCGACAATTTCATAAAAATCCCATACCCGTGATATGATTTTTCAAATTATTTCTGTACTAAAACTTCCAAATTGGCAGGTAAATTCTACATATCATTCTCAAGGGAAAGTACAAGAATAATGGCAACTGAATCACAGTTTTAAACTTTATAGCTTGGTATTGTGTTGATAGTTGTGCAAATATTAGAAAATACTATAATACTCACTTCAAAATTTTTTTTTTCAAATTTTACTTTTATTAAACTTTAGTACATCCTCTAGATAAAAGTGTTTAAAATATTTCAACATTCTTTCATCACAGTTTTATCCTTTTCATTTTGTTTCTATGTGTCACGGATTTTTGTGAATTTTTGTTAAATTTTACTATAAAATTTAAGTTTATAAAAATTTGTGATAACTGAAAAAGTTTTTATTGCTTAAATTGAAGTTTTTATACAAAAATGATCATAAAATGTAATTAAAAAGTTTATTTTAATGATATTTCTCAAAATGGTCTCTTAACGTAAGCAGATACCTTAAATGGTGTTTTGTGAAAGTCTGCTGACACTGCATTATCTACGCACAAGGAGCTGATTTTGCATTTTATTCAATAATGCTTGCTTTATTTACAAATTTTACGTTTTATAATTTTCGTTTTGATACAGAATTTTGCATTTGTCCTTTTCTTCATTATTTAAGGATCTTACAAACCATTTCATCTACTGTAATTATCTCCCATTAAAACTAAACAAAACCGCTTGAATCTTATCAAAATAGAATCTGTTATATGTATTAATGTCCCCGCTTCATTTTACTATTTATTATTATTATTATTATTTTGTAAAAGGAAAACAAAAAATATCTTTGTTTAAAGCAATGATGAAAAACATTTTCACTCCCGTTCCAATTTAAAAGACTTTTTACTCCAGCCAAATATATATATATATTTACGAAAATGAAATGCTCCTTCCCCATATTTGGCTGAGAATTATTAGTTTGGTGGGTAAGATCTGAAAACGTTGAGGGACGTCATCTGGAGTAGATGAGCCTAGTTCTTGGTTTCCGGAACGCCAGGTATTGGTAGAGATGGAATAGTCAGGCTTTGCCTGACGCTTGTGGCTGGGGACCAACCGCCACCAGCAATTAAACGGCTAGCAGAGGATGATGGCGACAGGCACATGATTTTTTTGACGTAGTGTGTCCCTCGAAAAGGGTGAAGAATCTGGCCTCTCCAAAGAGACTATTCAGGTTGGGAGATTTGGTTTGTTGCTGTGGTCGGAAATTGGTGAAATACAATAACCAACACAATCCATCCTGCTGTTATTCAGCTTAAGGTATCTGACTATGTTAAAAAGAGAGTTCCTGGTCAAAATTCACATCTTTTTTATTATTATTATTCTTTTGTTTTAAATCCCATTTATTTGGGTTTCCAAATCTTTGTCTATTTTACTTATACGATGAATAGAAACCGAGGTCAGTAGTTTTTATAAAACACGGTTGCTGAAAATGAAATCAGAAGTAACAAGAAGAAGTTGAATATTTTCCATCCTTTTATCAAACAAATATAAATTTTGTTATAATATATGTTCTATCCAGCCAGGTCCACAAATTTGAAACTATTCTGTTTTGAAGTTTTTATTTCGGGAAAATTGGCAATAACATCTATTTCGAACATTTTTTTTTGTTTTTTTACAAAGGATTTGCCTGCTATCTTTTCTTTCGTATTTTCGTTGTTTTACGACAGAACAAAACTTAGCCTTTCTCCCTTTAAAAAATTTTATCATTACCAACATTTTAAATGGGTAGATAAATTATTTACAGATCAAAAATATGAAATTTCACGTAAATCGTTATTTGTCTTCCAAATAAAGATGCACTTTCCGTGGATGTTTCTACGCAAAAAAGACTATATACGAAAAGAAATTAAGCTCCCAACTGTTATCCGATATGGTATAAAATAAATCGATTTTTTTTTTTTTTATAATGCTAGATATTGAACACAAATAAGTGTTTTGATGCTTTTTTTTGTTCGAAATATTTTAACAGTAATTTATAATTATTAGCAAATTTTAGATTTGAATTATGATCTAGTTTCTGTTTGAGTTGCACCAACCTATTTTCCTAAAATGGTTTTTGCAACTTCTAAAAAACAGAATTCAGACTTGCATGTGTACCTACACTTATAAGTAAGTGTCAGAAAATTCTGTGTTACTATGAGCTTGCCATCTTTTCTTTTAAAGAAAGTGCTCAAACTGCAGGAAATGAAGCTTCTTCCTGTTTTTGCTTTGTTGCTGAATATTACAATAAAAAGTAAATTGTTGCTGGAATAAGAGTTAATAAAGGGCATAGAAATTGTACTAATTGTAAAATATCAGTAGAGATGACTTGAATTAAGAGGATTTTCATCAGTCAAAGCAACAGCGAATTCAGTATCAGTTATTTGTAGTAAGTGTGTAATATTAAAGTCATATCCTAATTTTCAAGCAATGTCACATTAAAAATATATCCTGACTGCATAAAGCAAAACACTGGTGTAAAAATTATATACAGGTTTGTCAGGAAATGCGGAAATTGCCAAGGCTTAACTTATCTTGGAATGCTCTAAGAATTCTCGTGGAGTAATGTATACAGAATATTATGTAGATGGAGACTCATAAGAGTATTAACTCACAAAAGGTCACCCACATTATAAAGCTTATCTTCATGAAGTTATAAGACCAGCAGTTATAAAAAAATGTCTACAAAGTAGCACTCAAAATTCAAATTAAGAGGTCTAAAAATCTTTTGTGTGCAAATTTGCTTAAGGACACATAGGTTTAGTTACAAACTGTACATTCTAGTATATCAATAGTCATATCACTTTTTAATGAACTGGGAATACTTCCTGGTCAATACATATTTTTAAAAAAAAGGAAGTTTTGATAATGAGAGAATCTTTACTTAACATCAGCAGTCTTTGACACCAACAAAAGCTACTAGAAAAATTTAGGCTACCAAAAAGAAACAAAAATTCTGAAGTTTTTAAAAATAAATACAAATCCTACAAATGTGAAGAACTTTGATAGAAGACAAACAGGTCTATTTTTAATACAAGACAAATGAAAACTTCAAATGGGTTTTTTGAAAAATTTGGATTTTATAAAAAAAAGTTTTTTTAAACAAAACCTAATATCTTAAAAACTTATGAATGTATTACCTTGAAAATTTGGCTATAAGTTAACTTAGGAGCTACAAAGGCAATGAACTAGGGATATAAATAATTGAATCGTTTTTGCTATAAAGCTGTCTAATGTAGTTTTAAAAACTGAATTTTGTGAAAATTTTAGTACAAAAATATTCGATACGATAACTGATTTGAAAATGCACATATTGCTTTGATTCTAGTTCACTGCCCTTACCATAGCTGTTGTGTATAATAATAATTGGAATATGGAATTAGAATCTTTTGTAGTGTTTTACTTTTTTTTTTTTTTTTTTTTTTTTGCAATTTTCATTATTTTCTATCTTAACTGGTCTTTTCTTTTTCTGGATTTCATTTGACATAAAATTTTCTGATAAATACTTTTTATTGTTTTGAATTACACTGATCCAGAAAATGAGCTGAAATTATTCATGAGAGAGGTTTTTTCAAATATTTGTCACCGCAGGCAGTCAGATACGTTAACGGTGACGGGAGAAGGGGGTTCGAAAGCAGCTATTGTCGGCGCACATACCATAGTATTTAGTTGCTATAGTAACAATCCTGAAGACTGGCATTTCTGCAAGACTTTCCGTTAGTTATGGATGTTGAAATTATGGCGTCAACAAGAAAGCCATTTTCTTCGTTGGGAAAAGCGGAGATCATCATTTTTAAAAAAGCCGAAACTTTCAATGAAAATAAAGCTGATTTTGCTAAATTAATTGGAATTCCATATTCAACTTTGCAAACGACTTTAAAACAAACTGATGTTGTGAAACAAAATTCGATAAAAGATAGAAAAATTCAACAAAAAAAAATTTAAGGAATCGGAAAAATTTGTTTTAATAGTTGAACGAAATTCGTACAACTAGCATTCCTATAAATGCCCAATTTTGAAAGAAAAAGCAATAGAAATTTTTTTTTATAAACTGAGAATTTAAGAATCTTTAGTTCAAAAGGTAGGATAGACTGTTTTAAGAAGAGGCACAATTTATACTACAGATTTGTTTATAGCGAGTCTGCTGCAGTCACTTCCAAGACTGTAAAAGAATGCATAAAAAACAATTACAGCTATTGATACAACAATAAAAAGTAAAAACATTTTCAATACTGACGAAAAAGGAATTTTTTATATCTGATAGGTCTTTTGCATTAAAGGGTTTCGCATTAAAAATTAGAATGAGAAACTATCGAAACTGCGATTGGCAGTTTTGCCAGGCACCAACTTACACAGGAGTTAAAAGTTAACACCATTAGTTGTTGAGGGAAAAAAGATTGTTCAAAAATGTGAAGAACTTTCCTACTGTATACGCCTCAAAAAAATCTTGGGTGACAAACTAAAGTTTTGAAAACTACCCGCAAATTGGACAGAAAAATACGCTTACAGATACATAACATTCTTTTGTTTATTGATCAATACACAACCCATATTGTAGATCTAAAATTACAAAATATGACGATTTTTTCCATCTAACTACACAAGCAAAGCACAAGCTTGTGATCTGAGGACTGTCAGATCGTTTAAACTATACTACCAAAGCCAACTCTGAAAAATACTCAATACAGAATATGGAAACAGTCGGTAAACGTGACAGAAGCCCTTCATATGATTTCTTCAGCATGGAAGTGAGTTGAAAGTAAATACAACACAAATTCTTTTGATAAAGCTACTTTTCCGGAAGTCAGAGTTGATGAATTTGAGAATGAAAATTCTAATGAAAGGGAAGAACTCTTTCCCTTTTCAGATGAATTTGAGGATTATTAAACGAAATATGAACGTTCTTACTATACAGATTCCGATTCTAAGTGATTTGATAAACACAGAATCGGATAGTTCGGTCGGTGATTAAGAGGATAATGAAAAACATGGGATTCCCTCAGCGGAAAAAAAAATCTTTTCATTAGAAAAAATGAAAGCGTTGCTTTTAATAATGAAGGCTAAGAGAAAAATTTGCAAAAATTCGTATGTACTGAGAATGAAATTTGCGATATAGCTGATAAAAACAAGACGGCAAAGTAAAATAACCGATTTCTTTAAAAAATAATTTTAAAAAAAATAATGTCCAAGCCATCATGAAAGAAGAAATAAAAGGTGTATAACTAAATTAGTTTTTATTCCATGATCAGTGTCTGTATTTGTCATATTCCGATTTTGCATTTTCTCGAATATAACGTTAATGCCTTTTCGATCCCTTGAACGACTTTAAGTAAAGTCTGTAAAATATTGTAGTCTAATTTTATCATACGTGTACCATATAATAAGCAAAATTATATTAACTATGAAAATATCATATCGTATAAAAACATATGATGTACTTTTTAAATTTTAATAATAAATAATAGCATCAATTACGCAAAAAGATTATAGAACCCTTCAATGTATATAAAACTAATTTTATATATTACCTTGCATTTGTTTAGAACATCTTTCTTTGTCTTCAACAACGTAGAATGAGTTTATAAAAAAGCACGATGCTCCTACAACCAATATAAATACAGGTATAAAGAGAGAATACTGCATACTAAGATATTTAGCCATAGGACTTTCATCACCACCAGATATTCTATCAGAGATCTAGAAGGAGAAAAGAAATTGTAAAGCAAATTGTATTGCAAAGAAATTGTATTCAAAAGGAAAGAAAATAAAATCAACTTACACGGCCTACAATATACGGGCTACATGCATCTCCTAAGAGATGAGAGACGGTTATTTGAATAGCTTCTGCCATAGACCTACGCCTCGGCACAACAACATACTGAAATAATTTTTTAAATAGCATTATAAAAACTGAATCGTATGTGAAGAAAACTTAAATAGTATGTGGATTATATTATCCTTTCTAATTAGTGCAATGTCCTGGTTTTTTACTGGTTTCTTACTTACATTCACTAAACTTACATCCCAAGCAACTTGTTTTCAAAGAGATACGATTAAGAACTGAAAATGTTCAAGACCCTGATAATAATAATAAAAAAAAGCAACGCAAAGAAAAAATTCTGATGAAGGTGTATTATGGTTTCAAGTTTCGAACTAAGAAAATGCATGCCATGGCATTATATTGTGCCAATTTGTTTCAAAGTATTT
Source organism: Argiope bruennichi (assembly GCF_947563725.1). Taxonomy (NCBI): domain Eukaryota; kingdom Metazoa; phylum Arthropoda; class Arachnida; order Araneae; family Araneidae; genus Argiope; species Argiope bruennichi. The sequence goes on along the minus strand of NC_079163.1, from coordinate 70,138,162 downwards.
ATGCCTGAATATTTTAAATTTCAGTTTAGAATAATGTACACAAAAACAGGTGAATTTAATATTATTTATGAGAAATAATAAAAGCAACATCAAAAATATTAATACAAAAAAACCGGCCAAACGATTTATGATATTACTACAATTTTATAGACGATAAATGTGCTTTCATTACTGACATTTACTAAAAAAAATTTAGAGAAAAATAGCATAAAACTTCAACTATACTTTTTACCAAGAAAAAAAACTATATTTAAAGGAATTATTTATAATTTATGTAACGCTAATTACATGAAAGATATATACGATACATACCAAAACAATATCAGCTACTAACACCCAATTCATACATAAAAGTGTCACCCCGAAAAAGATGAAAACCTAAAATATAATACAACAATTAGCTAGAGAATATAAATCAAAAATATCTTTATACTAAAAATAAGGCTCTATCGACGAGTATTGCTTTTAAAATGTGTGTTGCATAAAATAAAAAATGCTCAAAATATACAAAAGTAAAAATGAGAGAAGAAATAAATGTCAAGATTCATCTATTTTTTAAAACATAGTTTGCTCATTCTATAAAAAGTTATTGCAACATAAAATAATGAAAAAATGGGAAGTGCAAATCAAGCAACTACAAATTATTAAGAGGATTTGCAAATTATTGGCAGACATAACATGATTCTGTAATTTCACAAATATAAAATTATGACCATAAAGCTAAGAAATTTTTGTTAATTAAAATTAAGAGGACAGCTAATTCATACAAACAAAAACAACAAGTTTGAAAATTAAAAGATGTCTTAAAAATGAGGAAATTTTTGAAGTTCAAAGAAAAAGACAATTTTTTTTGCAAAAATCAAAGAAATTTTAATTTTTCTTTGAAAAATCAATAAAACTTGCCAGAAATCATTAAATGCCTACTTTTTAATTTGTCAGGACTAAGCATTAACCAAATCATAAATGTTTTATTTTATATCATTTATTGTATTTTGTTTGGTTAGCAAAAATAAAATCCTTCTTCAACAAAAGGTAGAATCTATAGTATATCTGTGCATAATACAATAAATACCTTTATGTGGAGTAAGAATGCGAATTTACACGAAAAAGTGGTATACGAGAATTTCTCGACCAAGAGAATAATCTAAAGCAACATGTTTATCAGACTATATTTCATTTTCATCTTTTACCAAACAATAGGACCATGTTTTGAAAATAAGTGCCATATATGTGCTATTGGTTCCAAAAATTCTATATTAACGATAAAAAAAATTCCATAGCATAAAGGTTTAAAAAAACATAACCCTTATTATACACATTTGTTTGTTCAGTTATAAAATTTTAAAAACTACAAAATACAAGAAAATGTTTCTGGAGAATTAAGTATTCATTTTCAACTACTGAATCAATCGAATTTATCCATTCAATCCTTTAACGGCGAACCTATTATCCTGATATATTATGTTTGCACTATTTCGTTAAGTACCTTTTACTTTCTGGTATACGAATTGTTGAAAAAATATTATAATCGTGAAAAAATTGAAACAATCTCCATGTTTAAGAACCTGATCTCGAAAAACATTTGTGGCATTATGCCTGTCTGCGAACATAAAAGCTTTGAGCTAGACAGATGAAATCTGGATGTAGACTTAAGACCAAATTTGTGGATTGCCACCCAATTTTGAACGATATCTATTAAAAGAACGTTTGTCTGTCTTGCTGTTTCAATTTAGAAAATAATATAATAAATCCACTGGAATACTGTGGAAATTATCCACAAGAATATTGTCTGCCAGTTTGAGTGCAAGTGAACTCGATAATTTCAAAACGTAAAGAGCTAGATAAATAAAATTTGGTATACAGATTTAGCACCTAAAATTGCAGATTTTTATCAAATTTTAAAGCAAAGCTGTCAAAGGTTTGACTATACTTCCGCATGCACGTAAAAGAAATAAATCATAAATGCAAGACTTACATCAATGAAATTTGATATACGATCTTGTAACTACAAATGAAGTTTCCTTGTCAAAATTTGGTTTCAATCGGTCAGAGAAAAAGGTTCAAAACATATATACGCAAGATAGATTTAGTAAAAATATGATTAACGTCAAAGATCTTTATTTCGTAACTATTATTTACCAATGTCAGTCAAGCTATTTGCGGCTTTACGCAAAATCCTCAATCTTAAACAGGGGAAGGGAATAACACCTTCATTGGAGAGTATGCAAGAAAGTTTCGGGCAGACCATTTCTACTGATTTAAACTTGGGATTTTAGCGTTCAAAAATTTAGTAACTTTATTTCAAACTGCTCTAACAATATGCCAAATATCACAAAATTCACAATGTGCCAAATTTCACCTTAAATAGGAACTTTATTTTAAAATGTAATAAGAAATATTCCGGATAAATATTGCAAATTCCTTATTTATAGTGAGCCAAGTTTGTAAAATGACTTATATGCAATGCACCTTAAGTATGCGAACAGAAAGGTGAAAGTCGAAGAAGAATATCAAACGTGTAATGAAATCTTAAGAAAAATCATCTACCACTTTTTCGTGAATTAAAAATATTGTATCGTTTGCAGATCATTGTAGTCCAATTTGTTCCGTAGTTGACTGATAAGCAAGTCACCAACCTTGGCAAGCATCAAAGTTACAGTATCAAAATTGTGTTAAAAGAAACTTTCGTGTTTTAGTAATAAATCTGTTTAAAATTACTTTTAAATTTAATTTTTTACACGTCAGATAAAGAAATTAATTCTCCTAAAGGCAACAATAAATTAAATGTCTTCTTATTTCAGTTTGCCATACTCTTTTATGCAGCCAGAAAGCCAAAAGAGGAAAACTGAACCTTGAGGAAGGCAATTCGATGTTTTGGGATCATATTTTGTCACTAGGTAATTCACTGGTAAAAATCACCAATGAAAGGCTGTGGCATATAAACCAGTTCCCAGTAACAAGGAAGTTAAATAAAAATTTCAGTCCTGTACGATTTAGAAATGACGCAGGGTTTTTTTCACAAATCGAGTCTTTAATCTTGAATCTTCAAATGTTGATTCTGAATTCTATAAAATTTAGGATATATATTAAATACTTGTTCATATACATAAATTAAGAAAGCAGCATAAATTGCAATAAATTAGGCATTATAATTTTTTTTTAATTATGTTAGCGATTATTATTTGCACGAATATTGAACTTCTAATATTGTGTAACTTAATTTACAAACACAATTAAAAGCATCTGGACACCTTTATACTTTTGCTTATTCTGCAGATGCGACGATTACTAATATCAGATAATTTCACCCTTTGCTGCTATTCTATGAGGGATATTATCCACTAGTGTTTTTAATGTTACTGCAGGAGTTATACATCATTCTTGTAAAAGAAATCTGGAAAGCCTGTCACTAATAACAAAATGTTTAATGGAAATGAGATACGGATTCTGAGCAGATTTGTGAAACTCTTTTAAACCTGTGGTTTGAATTGGATTGTCGAGTTCGAGGAAGATCACAACGCCCCACATATAGTAGTGGCTAAAATTGTGAAAACCTTTGGAAAAAGCGCATTTTTGAAGTTTGATGACTCATGAAGGCAATTTTATTAAGAAAGATACCAAGAAATTATACATAATTTTGAAGATGATTTCACCACCAATTTATCTAAAATTTTAAAATGTGAATTTGTATTGTAATAGCATTTATAAAGAAGAAAAATGAAACAGAAATAATGATATTTACAAAAATTTTCATTTATGGCAGTTAGTATTTAGTTGAGTAACCTTTATCATCAACTACGAGTTTGCCAGGCTGTTCCATACCAATGATTTTAATTTCTCAGGTGCTATAATGTGATACCATGAATGAATTATTAGTTCAATTAATTCAGTTTTATTGTTGGATTGCTTCTGTGTACCTAGCATATTCCATAGATTTTCGATTGGGTTGCCTGGGCTATTTCCAGGCCATTCCAGTAGTGAAATTTGTCTATTTGGCCATTCTAGTAGTGAAATAGTCTTGAAACCAGTTTTTACACACTTTGGCAACATAATATGGAGCTGATTTTTGTTGAAATATCAGTTTTTTATAATTTGAGAAATATCACATGCAGAAGGCAGTAGCTTACGGAAAGAGTATTTCATTTCTACATTTTGGGGCATTTATATTCCTATTAATCCCTCAAATTCTATCCACTCCTTTTGCTGTTCTAACACCCAAATAATAACAATAACAGAGTGTTTAATAGTAGCCTCAATGCAATCAAGATGGAAATCTTTCTATTCTTCTCCGTCTGTATTTTATGGCACTGCAACCAAATAGATAGAGATTTTTCTTTCTATGCTCCAAATCACACTTACCCATTGTTGAGTTATTCAATTAACATAGGATTTTGTTTCATTTAATCTTTTCAAGTTTCGCTTCTGATTTAAAAATAGCGTTTTTTATTAAATTCTTGCATTTACACTAGATTACTGTAACTTGCGTTGAATGGTCCTCGCACTCAACTTCACATTGCACTGCGATATTTGTCTTTGTATACTCTCAGATGATTTCAGTCTATGACGTAAACGTAATTTTCTAATTATTCTAATCTCATTTGATGTTGTGCAACTTTCTCTGCCTTTATTTTGTTTTCTGGCGACTGAGTTTTCTTATTTTTCTTTAAGAATTTTAAAATACCGCCTTTAATTAGGTATCCACCATTTCCTTTCCTTGTCTCATTATAAATAAAGCCTTTAATTTAGCATAAAATAAGTTTTTTTATTGGTTTTATTTAATCTCCTTTTGATAAATAAACATGAAAGAAAAAAATGATTTTGAATACACATTTTATCACACACATCTTTCAATGCCTATTTTTGCAAGACGACACATACATGGTCTATCGATAAAATACGGCATCAACTAATCATTAATAGAAAATACATCAACTATAAGATTAATAGAAAATGTAGGAAAAGCACTTATTTCCTCTATTTGCTTTTAATTAAACATCTCTAGAGGGGTTTTTATTCTCGTACATTTCCCATGGTTTTGCAATTAATTACATAACATTTCATACTCTGTTTAAGAAAAGAAACTATGTGGCTTCCTACTGAAAAATTTAATAGAATGAAAATTATAAAGACAATCCCTAATGCATGTGCAATTCACATAATACTTAAAGAGGCCCAATAAAAAAATTCCTAAATGTCACAATAAACCATAACATTTATAGACAGCAAGAAATAAGAAGCGTTCAAATCAATGGACAATACAAAATAATGAAAAGTAAGGCTGGATAAACGTTAGAATAGATACAAAAAAGTTATTACTTACATATGATAAATAAGTATAAGGTGAGGCAGTAATACAAGCTAAATACACAAGAGGAACTGCTAAAATCATGCTGTATGCACAAATTAATGGGTCAGCTCTAGGATTATATTTCCTGTAATATTGAGAAGTAGCTGATCCGAGAACTACACCAACAATCCCAGCAAAACATGTAATAGCACCGAATACAATAGACACACTGGAAAAGAGAAAACTTGATGCTGTATAAGAAAAGATTTTTTCTTTTCAATTTCTATTTTTCTAAATGTATTGCAATCCTCATTACAACTTAATATGTTAAAACCATGTAAGAAAGTTCAAATTTACTTACTAAACTTTGTCAGGTTTTTCACCATGCACTTCAAGAGCATTTGTCATGAAATCTGGTACCCACCATGCTAAAGCTCCAACAGAAAAGGTAACACAAGTGAAGCCCAAAGTCACCCATAAGAAAGACGGTCTGAAAAATGTTTTAAAACTCATGAATAATTAAAGCACTGTGTTTTTTAATTAACAAATAAAAATACACCGAGTTCTGGCTAACACAGTAATAAACGGAATGTCAACGACTTTTAACATTAAGTTATAAAATATACCGAAATATGCATTTAAAATGTTATAAAATAAATATTTTAAACAAAAAAAAATTACATTTTGAATACTGCAATTATGTCTTCAATCACACTTGTAGTCTCTAGTGAAACTCCACCTTCAGCTTCACCACGGGGAGGTTCTACTAGAACAGTTAAGCATAATACAACTGCCAATATTCCAAGCACAGGAGTCACCTACAATTTAATATATTTTATTAGATGTAATATAAAATAGATAGCAGTAGCAAGTCTCATTAAATTAAACTATACCTTGCAATCTTCAAGAGAACATAGAATCTAGATTTAATCTGATATATTTTTGGAGAGTTTCAAGATTTATAATTGTTTTCCCCACCAAAAATATACGAAATTAGGTCACACTTTAGCAAAATATTATTTTGATAACAATAGAAAGCCATTTAAACAGCCATAAAACAGAACAGCCATTTTAAAAGTTATATTAAAATTTCTATAGTATTATGGATTTAAGGATATTTTCATTTAATAATGCAACATCATGGTTAGATACAAAATGGCTTACAGGTATCGGCATATGAATACACAGGGGAAACAATTAAATATAACTTATTTACTCCTTATTACATATAAGGAGACGTTCCCAAATTTAGATATGTAAGATATAGATATTGCCTAGGCATCGGAAATGGTATGATTATTGTAGCAAAATAAAAGCATGTGTAAAATTACAATCGACATATTACAACTGACTGCTACTTGATGTATAACAAAATATTACTGCAAAAATTTGTGGTAGAAAATTATTTATTATATGAAACATTATTCAAAAACTTTGAAAATTTCGTCTAAATTTCACCTGCCCCTCAATCATCATTACGCTCAAAGCACAAAATTGGAAAATTTTGTTTTGTAAATGAAAAAAAATAAAAAATTAAGGTCTTTTATTGCTTGAAAGAAAGACTAATTTTAGAATTGAAATTAATTTCTTCTTGATAAAAAGAAAAAGCACATCTAATCGTCTTACCAGGCTATACTAAAGATATACTGAAAACACTGAATTTGTTTGGTTTCTTTAAAAAAGAAACCAAAAAAATAATGATAAATAAATGGATGTAAAAAAAGAATGACTACCAGAAAAAATAAGTTTTAAAAATTAAATGCTAGGTAAATCCAGTAGATTAAGTATATTCCATCCTATCGAGTTCTGTGCTGGCTTTACTGATTATATATTTTCACTGATAACAAATTTACATTTTTTAAAGGACATTTAAAAAAAAATCCAGAATGATCATAACATTTTATTGCAATGTTCAATCAAATTAGCTCCTTCTCAAATTTTGACTAGTAACTAAATTCATCACCTTAAAATTTTTAAAATTTATTCTATTATTTTCAGAAAGTTCATAAGATTCTGGATTGCTTTACAACATTCATAAAAGTCACAGTATACATGACACAATCAAAATAAATAATTTTTGTAAGGAAAAAAGCGACACAAAATAAGTGCAGAAAAATTGAAATCTTAAAGATATATTTTATCAATGAAAGTTATGTTCTACAATGTAATAATTGAACTTACTCGTAAGGCCCAATACCAGTGCCCAATAAGGTTAGCAACTCCAGGTCCAACAATATAACCTAAACCACTATAAGAAAAAATTTTATTTCATATAAACACTTTTTTTAAAAGTAGAAAGTCATTATGATTTAATCTTTTTATGATTTAATTATAAGCATTTCAAAACTATTTATGATTTAAATAAATACCACACTTCTTTTAAGCAATAATTCACAAGTGTTGAAATAAATGTGCAACAAATTATGCTATAAGCCTAAAGAAAGTGAACAGTCTAGTAAGTTCACAGATCTAAGTCGATATCACACCAATCTATTTAAATTAGAAGAATATCAAAGATTACCTTAAGAGAATTAAAAGAATACAATGAATATATTCTTTTATAAAAAATACTGTTTATGCTTTACATTCATACTCTTCATTTTTATCAATTTTTGCAGCCATTTTTTACATTCTTTTATAATTAATAAACTTGTTTTAATAAAGATAAGTGTGTGCGTGTGTGAGCGAGCATCTGTTTTTTAAATGCCAAATATATTATTTACAATTGCTATAAACTAAACCGAATGAGAAAAATTAAGAATAAATTTCATTAATATATAAATGCTAAATATTTAAATTATAGGCAAAACAATGCGATAGGCGAGACGTGAACAGAGTAACAAACTGTTAACTAGATATTTTTGCTACTTTCTTTTGAGGCTGGAACCTTTACTCCCCCCCCCGGCCTTAATATTAGCGTTGCACTTGAAAATAAATCTTCAGCCTCTGAGAAGCGTTGTTTGTAAAGAAAATATATTTCCAAGTATTCGCAAACATGTTTTTCATCGAATTAAATATAAAAAAAACTCATTAATCTATCCCACAATCATTGAAAATATAAAAAATAGCAGCAGAATAGTGGCTAAAATCTTTACTTTTATAAGAAATTACTGAAGTTAAATATTTTTTTTTAATATTCAAAAATTATTTTAATTCATTTAATTTCATTGTTTTGAAATTAAATGAAGATGAGTTAACATACTGCATTTAAAAAAAAACTAAGAATTTAGAGCAAAACATTAAAAAAAATGAAAATAATTTTAATTTTTAGAAAATTTACATCTGTTCTGGAATTAAATAAGATTTTGTAACTATAAAGGAGTTCTTTGGCGAATTATTTACTATTAAATATTGTGCATGCATAATTAAAAAACATCTATACCTTTAGAAGTCATGAAATTCTCCTGAATAATTTATGTACACTTAATAAATATGATTCAAAAAATCTAATCCTGAAATGAATGTCAACTCATGATTAAGATCAGAGGAAGAGAAAAACAGAAAGAATCTAATATTGGAAAGATACAAAATCACTTACTTCCTTTTCATTGATTAAGAATAAAATAAAATTCTTAATTTAAAATGTTATTTGAGATAAAGTAAACTTTTTTGACCGAAGGAAAACACACAATTTACAGGTTTGATAAAGCAATGAAATAGGTTTGATTTAAATTTCAGCAAATAAAACTACTGTTGCAAATCATACATAAAAATGTTTCTAAAAATTCGCTATAATTAGGGGGAAAGGCAAAACTACATATATCACGAATACATGAATCTTTGTATTTTAATTTGGTGTAAAATATTTGAAATTTTAAGGTGATAATAGTTTAATTCATAACTATTTGTGTATATAAAAATATGATTATATGCACCTTATAAAAAAGATTTTAGTAAGGATTTAAACAAAAAAAAATGCCAAAAGATTACTTCACGTCTTTTTTTTTTTTTTTTTCTTTAATAAATCATAAGAAATTACCTCTTCTATACAAAAACGTATGCTTTTATCAATGAATAAAAAAAATTCAACTCCAATTATTATTACAAATAAAACTAGATGCAAGATGCTAATTTAACCCTAGAATGCATGACTTTTATTTTGACAAAAAAATGAGTTTTGAATAGCTGCATGCAATTTAGGAAAATTATTTTTAAAATGTTTAATTATTTTTTATGAATTATTTTTTTAATGTGTCAAATGGCAACATTATGAATCAAACAGTATCTCAGTGACACAAATCACAATTCTTTAGTAACAAAAAAAAAGTCTCTGCTTCCAATATATTTTTTTCACTTCAAAATAAATATTTTTTTTTTAGTATTTTTAATGGTAGAACGTTTTATATAACAGCCATCTTCGTATTTTTCCAAGTTTCCTATTTAAATTTAATTCTAGTACCGCTACTGCCCTATATCAGTCTTTCCTACAAATGTTAATCAAAAAACATTTAAATCAGGATTTCTTAACAATCATTGTTGCTCATTTGAACTGTCATGTAAAGCATATAAATGAAAATAAAAATGTAGCCAAATTGCTGTGCGATGTACCGTCTTACCAAAGATAATAACTCAAGTAACAAATAAATGCTTGCATATTACATTAAAATGCAAAAAATTACAGCATTACTTTCAAAACTGAAATATCAATTATTAAAAAACTAATAAAAAATTCTTGGCTTAAAACAACCAGTCATGATTTATATGAATTAAAAAGTTATAAAAGATTCTTTTTGTGAAGTTTTGAGGCTTGTAATTTTTCGTCAACTCTTGAAATTCTTTCTAAGCTGCCTGAAGAATTTTATTTATTGCTTTTCATTCTTTGAGATGATGCTCTTCTACTCTCCCCCCCCTCCTTAATTTCCTTTCTTTTTAATTCCCAAAGTTTTGCTTACTTCCTTTCATTTCTTCTCCTCATAATCTTCATATTTAGCTCATGAATTCCTGACACTTAAAATCAATTATTTTTGCACTTCAATATTATTTATTCCACTATTTGTTTGAATGCTGTTATAAACTATTCTTCTTGCAGTGAGTCTGTGTTCTTCCATATTCCCCCATGGACAATATTTATTGATCGAAATTCCTCTCTCTGCATTACTGTTGCCATGAGAAAGTAACATTATTATCTTTAACAATGATATAGCATCATTGCAAGGTTCTGAGTTGAAAACAGGTTGAATCAAAATTTAATCACTTCCTATGTTCTTTGAATTGGAAATAGTTTTGCATAATGACTTAGCGACTACAAACTAGTAGATTCTTATTTTCACAGAGAGTAATGGAGAGAAGGAGGTATTATACATGTGATGCAGAAGCTCACATTTATCTTACTTTTCAAGTTATCCTCATGTAAGTGTAAGAACAATCAGAGTAGAGCTTAACATTCCAAACTCGACAATGTATAGATTATTTCTGCGTAATAACTAGCATCCATGAACTGTTATATAGTCAACTACCAAGGTGACCAGCATTTCTGCTGTTTGAAATTCCCTAACATTTCCAAATTTTTGAAGAAATTTCCCTGATATTTTTCGGATGTTTCGAATATCTTCAGAACGGTGTCGCTTTAATTTATTCCATTTAATTATTGCACAATATGTTCTTACCTTTATTTGAAAAACTGTTCTACTCTTTTAACTAAAATCAATGTAAAATAAAATTTCATTCTCAGAACAAAAAACATTTTCATTTATTGAATTCCAGATAAGCTTAAATTATGTAAACCTCTTCCCTTTTTTTGCAAATATATTAACCAACACTAGAAGATACATCTCCATCTAGACAGACCTTTAGCCAACCAGTCATATCTTAGAACTGTTCATCAAATTTACTCACGAAAAATGCAGTACAAAAATACTATATGCACATTCATGGAGTGCTTAAGAATGAAATCATTTGTTTCCTTCCAATATTGTTTACCAACATACCAATCAGAACTGAATAATAATTTTACTAACAGAAAAAAAAAATAATTTACAAATACAAAATGAAATCTCTGCATTAGAATCATTAGAATAAGAAAAATTCTTCAATAAAATCAAAACAGCATTAACTTTTAGTCCCCCAACTATAAAATTTAAAAAATAAAAAAACCGCTTGCATGCTGGCTTAATGCTTAACCTGTAAAATTGATCCTTATCAATTTTTTTCTTCATTACATTAAAGGAAAAATATTTTTCAAAATAAGTAAATTTCAAAAAGGTAGTTTGAATGAATTTCGTAAATTTTTGTGGCAAACAAATTATATACAACAAACCTTATAAAAAAATGCTGCCCTACTGTTAAAAAACATACAAGAGGAATGTGTACCTATAATGTATCAAACAAATTAATTTCTCATGTTTAATATTTTAAAATCATAGAGCATTTTGTTGAATGGTGGAAAATGTTAAAAGAACACAAAATTAAACAAAAAAATACTCGAAGAAAATATTAGTAATAACATCCCTTTCATATCGTCCATAGCATTCATTCATATGAAGAATTTAGTAATCTGTATTCATAATGTTTATAAATAAACAAAAAAAATGTTTCACGGAAAAAATAATAATGTCTGGTACTTTATAACTCAACAAAAAGATCTCCGAAAAGATGGGGGGAAATAATTATTGTAAAGTATTTATTTGCTGCCTGCTTTGGAATTATAATAATGGGTCAATATTTCACAATCAGTTTTGAATATTAATATTCAAAATTCATACTTTCACTTTCGTAACCCGTGGTATGATCGGATTAACGTTCGAAGAAATGGGGGAGGAGGGAAGGGCGATAGTTCTATATACATCTTTTTAAATAAAAGAGACACCATTAAAGCTTAAAATCATAACAGAAACAGGAGTCAGCCTTCAGTTAGGCTGCCTTTTTCCATAGTACGCAAAATATTATATATTTATACATATATATAATAAATTAGATGGTGGTAAATCTTTCTCTTTAATAATTTGTTTTAGACAATCAGCAAAAGTTTAATTTTCATCAGTTGCCAAAGATGTTTCCTTCTACTTATGAAAAAATACCAGGGAATTATCATGTTCGATAAAAATACCAATTTATAAAACTTTTCCAACTATATAACAAATTTCCCTGACTTTTCCAGACCTCCCGAAATTCCCACACGATTCCTGTTTGGCTGGCGACCCTGCCTACATGATCGACATCTACAATTTTATAATTGGGCTCTAACCTTAGGTAAAATCAAATCCTTTTCTGAAAATGTAATTTGGATAAACGAATGTAGCTTTTGTCGAAATAGAAAGATAAATCGTCAAAACTATCTCTTTTAGAACGGTAAAAACCCATTATTTGTACTAATGGTTTAACACGAGTTTTCTATAAATGTGGGTATGACATTTTTTGAAACTCTTTAGTAGGCTTCATTTTGTACAATACACTAAATGGTAAATCGATATAATTAATTTTGATTGGCATTATATCTCAATTAAATGATGAATTGACTTTGGCAGTATACATTCTCAATGTTTGCTGATAAATTCAAAAAGCTTGTTTTTAAGGCACAAGTTAAAAATTTGATCGCATGTGCTCAAGTAATTGAAAGAATGCAACTTTTTATAGTTGTCGAAAGTGTTCATTTTAAGAGTTTTTTAAACGCTTCAATTAATATATTATCTTACCTTTTTTGTAAATTTAATAAAAGATAATATACACATTATTTTCTGATTACGTTATTTCTATAATCGTTCGTGATATGTACATTATACCTGAAAAATACAAAGAAAATCGCTCAAATACAGCTCAGGAGAATAGAAAAATGCTGTAAGTCGACAATTTTTTTAAACAGAATCTTGAAACTGTGTCCTTATAGATTTGTATAGGTAAAACAGTTTACTCATTGACACTTTTTTATTATGGGGCCGTATAAATATTTAATTACATCAACTTTTTATTATCCTCTATACAGAAAAAACTCTGAAGAAACTTTTTCGTTAAAAGAATATGCCTAATTTCAATATTCAAGGAAATAAAGCTTTTTCAACATTTTGGGGGCATCCTGAATAAATATAAGAAAATCAATTTATTCACATTCTTAAAATTAATAATCTAAGCACTTGAATTCAGACAAACTTTAGAGTTATGTGCGGTTTTCCTACCTATCAGAGTCTAAAATAAAGATAATTCAAATTAAGAAAAAATTCCCTTTTGAAACTATATAAACTTTGAATGCATTTTCACCTTCTCTTTTTCTTGCCATCTGCTTACTAAGATGAACAATATTAATGTTGAACTTTATTTTCTGTGAGTTATTTATTTAACCGGTTATTATATTTCAAAGAAAATATAATTCACTTTTATGCATTTGCTTGATAAAGATTTATATTCTTTAAAGAATGAGACTTGAGATATTTTTTGTGTATTCAAAATTAAATAAATTTAAAAACTCATAGCTGTGATATTTAAGATAGTTAAGATATAATATATGACTATTTTATATTTTTTCTGAATAAGCAGAAATAACTTTGCAGTGAGAAAAAAAAAACCTTTTTTTTTTCTGTAACAAAAATTCAAAGTACATTTTAATGCAAACGATTTAATACATAGTAAAATGTTAATCATATTTCTTGATTTGCATTAAAAACAAATATTTAGAATAAACGCCAATTCATAATAAACTAAATATTTTTACATTATGATGGCATGATCAATGTGTATTCTAAGAGAATTAGATCTTACTGAAAAGAAAATGTTACAGTAGATACAAAAATAACTCGTAACTATTATTTGCACTTTTCATATTAACTTATGCTGTATTTAGATTTTTGCGAAAACATTAAACGTTTTCCATATAGTGAAAAACTTCTAAGCGTTAGGATTTTAGTATTAACAAATTATTAAGCATTGTTTAGTAAAATCCTTGTTTTAATAGAAAAAACCGATGCATATGCTTTTTTCCAACGAATTTTTGTTTAATCAAAATTATTGTAAAGTACACTGCATTCGGTAACTGGATATTGGAGAGTGTTAACTGGCACCAGAACAGCACTATATAATCTAATTGGAAGGCCTAATTCTCAAAAGTCATAGCAGCCATTCAAAATTATGTTTGCCTTCTCCCGCAAACATTTCACTTACATAAAAAGTTGCTTTAACTTATTTTGAAGAACCCAAAGCATTCTTTCAAGACTAATTCAGAAACACTTAAATCTAAATTCATCAGAGAAAAGGCACAAATTTTGCTTTGTAAAGAATAGTATTCCTAGATCTATAAAAACAGAGTTTTTTTTTTATAACAAGCTGAGAGAAATGCATACTATTGGCCTTGGTTCTAGAGGCCTCTCTCTGACAGGCATTCGTAAACAATTTGCATGGAAACTCTGATCAATACATAATAATCACATCATAAGAAGGCTCATAAGCTATATCTCTCATTTACAACTAATGGCATGTATCAAATTCACCCTAAAGTTTGTGGCTGTTTTGGAATTTCGGTCCTTTCAGGTAATGGTAATTGTAAATTTGATTTCCCCCCCCCCCACATAATCTGACCATCAGCATTCGAAACAATCAAATGTCTTCTTTAGATTAACCAGTTTCGATTCTGTCAAATATTCTTCATTTCAATCATCATCTAAACAAGCCAAAAAACTTATTTTAAATGCAATCAACTAGTCTTTATTTCATGGCAGAAGTAATGATGAAGATGAAAATCCTAAATCAGAAAAATAACAATTTTCATCTTGTAACAAAACATAATCATTCAATAGGTAATAAATGCTTATATGGAATTCACTATTCTCCCAATTATATATAATTTTAAAATATTAGTCAACGTATTTTGAATAATTACCAAAAATGTGTTAGTAAGTTTAATTTGGGGCAGCAGTTCATCAAGTTACAAATATACTACATTAATATATAAAAAATATTAATGGCAGAGTTAGTTAACTTACAAAAAATAAGCTTTTTCTAACTTTAAAAATATTAATGACTTTTCAGGGCTGTCAATCGACTTCACAAAAGATTTTTTGTTTATGTTAATATAGTTATTACATTATATGTATATATTTTTATCATATTATTCATAGATTCTTTCTATACATCTGTTCATTTTATGAAAAAAAAATAATTTTGCAAGAGTTACTGCTTTTTATATTATAGATGAAAAAACTTTTAAGAAAAATTTACTCTTTATCTAAGTAAAGAATAAAAGAGAAGATAATACATTACTTATTCAGTAATGTATTTGAATTAAAAAACTGACTTGAGAAAACATATTTCCATTAATTAATTTTCATCTTTAAAATTTTCTTAAAAATACAATTTTAATTGAATAATGAAAAACATCACATGTGTAAACAAAATGTGTCTAGAAAATATAAGGAAAAGCTCAGTCTAGAGTACTTCAATAAATTTTATAACATTTTTAAATTTAAAAAATTCCAATTTAAATATACATTTTTTTGAAAAGCCCACAATCAAACAAAAATAACATCTCTCAGGGGAAAAAAACCAGAAAAAGTTGATTAATTACTCTATGATATTTAAAAAGGTAAATAAGAAAAAAGTGAACAAAATCAAAGATGTTGTCCATCAAGTTACAGTCTCCATTTAAAGAGATATTTATTATAATTAATGTTTATGCAATCAATTTATGACATTCTTTTATAAACATACCTTCCGACAGGAATGGCAAAATAAAACAAAGACAGCATTCGAGTTCTAAGATTATCAGTAAACAAATCAGCTATGACAGTTGGTGCAATAGTGGAATAGCTTGCTTCGCCAGTACCAACTAATGCTCGAGTGAACATAAACCACCAAAAATACTGAAATTAGTTACAAGAATTATTATATTTTTATATAAACAATACAAACTAATCTTTAATAATAAAAGATTCATTAAACAAAAATATCATGAATTTTATTCCAACTTAGTAGAAATGAGTATATATAAATTATGATGTACACACATAAAAATAATTGCTTAGATAGCTATGCATATTTTTTTTTATTGCAAAAATTTTTTTAAACATAGCTTATCCACTGAGAAATATACATTTACAAAACTTTTTGTGAATTCACATAATTAGATTCTTCTACATATACAAAATTTAATTGCTTTTTCTGCCAATCATTTTAATTTTCAACAAAGTTGAACATTGCTACGCAGCACAAGATAAAGAAAAATAGACTCAATTCAATGGAAGAATTCATTAAAGTAAGCAGTTATTATTTATAATTCATTTATGTAACTGTAGATTCTTTATATATTAGATTTTTAAAATGGAGTTAATTCAAACTCGCATGATACATGTAAACTGGTACGCGCCAATAAAAATTCAGAATCCTGGGCAAAGAGTTCACTTACTGCTAGCAAATAATTGCTTACTGCTTCATATAATTCCAACTTTTAGCTTTTTTAACTTTTAATTATAAATTTTAGCTTTTTAATTGCATTTGCTCTTAAACTCTAAAAGAAAAGCACTAAAAGTTACTAATATTTTCTATTGAAGCAGGAATCATTCTTTTAATTCAGTATTACAATTTTTACTGTATTAAATTAATTATTATATATTAGATTACTTCCATTTTTATAATTTAATAAATATGCATACTAATATGTAGGGAAAATCCTCATATTTCAGACTACACAGTATGGCATAATTTTACAGCTTGTACTTGAATCCATAATGCCATATAATCAATATTTTTAAATAATTCAAGATATTGTTCCAGTTTCAGCTTAACAAACAAAACAATATTTCTGCACAATTGTTATTTTATAATAACAATCATGATCTCAGTATCAATACATTTTTCATACACAAAATCTTTACAAAAAATGTATATACAGTCTCACAGTACACAATAAGCCACACAACCTCACAAATACAATATTTCTCACTTTTTTTTTAATATAAAAAACTTCACACTCAGCTAATTCATGAATGAATATTATAGAAACCAAAAGTAAAAATACCCAGTACTAATCTTCTTACTATATAGCATAACATTTGATTGGAATGAAAGAAGTAATGTGTTTGATTCACATTTATTTAAATAAAATTTGCATAATATTTTTTTCAGATGTAAGCAAATCTAGAAGAAAACTGTCTGGGGGAAAAATGTTAAGCAATTAAATATAATAAATTCTTATAAATCAATTTTGAAATCAAATTAATTTAATCAATAAATCTACTCAAGATAACTATTAAGTTGCTGGAAAAACTTTCATAATTTTTCAAAGATTTTGAGAATTAAAATTTATTTCAAAACTGAAAGTAGAATTTAGAATCATTAATGCTTTTAAATGTTTTTATTAACCATTACAAAGTATTAAATAGCTGAAATTTTACTAGAACATAACATTTCTTGCAAATAGTTATTTTATTTATAAAGTTCACAATTTTTGCATGAGTTTTGAATAACGAATTTTTTTGACTGAAAATTAACTTACCACCTTCTAAAGTAATACATTCAAAGATTTTAAGATTTAGAGCAAATTTTATGAAACACATATAATTTGTCTATTTTTTAATAAATTTAAGAAATTCAAAGTTGAATTACTTACTGAATTAGGAATGCATGATCCTAAGAATGTAGTAGCACTCCAAAACAATATACCAAAAGCCATAATATAGCGTCTATTGTAACGATCTCCTAAATACCCAAATACTGGAGCCATAATTAAGTAACTAATTATAAATGAAGTTTGGAGAAGACCAGCATCAGAATCATCTAGTCCATAATAGGATTTAACATCTTGCAAGACACCTACAAATGAGGCAAATCGTATAAAAATGCAAAAGAATAAAAATATTGTACATTATGAAAATCCGATTCAACAGGCAAAACAATCTAATAAACACTGCAACAAACAAGTCTTTTTTCTTAACAGTTCAAGAAAAGTCTAAATAATAATTTTTAAAAATTCTTTTTAAATAATAAGAATTTTATTTTTGCTTTCAAAAATTTCAATTACCTATTCAATAGCACAAATTAAAAAATAGATGTGTTGAAATGATAATTAAAAAATTAGTAAATCAAATCTTTGAGAAAACTCAATTTAAGTTTATATTACTTTGCACAACTTATTATAGGCATTATTCTTATAATAGGCATTTAAAAGTAAAAAAACTATTAGTTAATAAAGCATTACACAACTCCATTATGTGGTTCAAGTACATTTTTTTCTGTTATATGATCAAACATTTCTGCAAATTTTTACATATACTATTTAATTTTCTTAATGTTATATGTAATGGTGAAATACTTTATGATAAATTGAGCTTACAAGTCCAAAACTTTTATATAATTAGTGTGTTATTAAATTAGGACAACAACTGTGAAAGTTACAGACATAGCAACATATATGTAAAAAAAAATGATAAAATCATATATTTTATTTAATAATACCCAAAACCATTCATTTTATCTAATAATACATGCGATTATGCAAACTTATCATAAATTTAAAACAATATCGAAGAAGAATGTCGCAATTCTATGCGCAAAGATTTCAATAAATGATTAGCAATTTTTGAACAAATACTTCAAATCTTTTAGATTTTCATATAACTTTAATGCCTTGTCTGGTGCAATATAAAATTTTAACTTAAGTCTTATACTGAACAGGAGAATAAACAGGAGAGAAAATTGAAAAAAAACTGTAAAATTAAAATAATCGAGAAGTGAAACATATGAGGATATTATAAATCATTATGTAAAGCAAGTCCTAATTTTTTTCAGCAAATCAAAAATAAAATTATATGTGTAGTTTCTGGTCTGTGTTTGTACTTCAGACACATTATTGTTAGTATTTTCACATTCAGCTGCGGTCCTATTCACATCACCAGACATGTTATTACTTTGGTCAAAATTTAAAATTTCTTTGTCAATATTTCTGTTATCTTCCATGATAAAATGTGTTCAATTTCTAATCCCAGTAGCGTAACAAGGATAGAGCAGACAAAGCAAATGCCCTGGGCACCATTACCAGAGAGCATAAAAAATGAAGAATCAGTTATTGTTATTTTAAGAGAAAAGTAATATTTTTAATTCTGATTTTCCAGATTCTTAAAAATTAAAATGGCTCCAATCAAACAGGGAAAAACATATCAAATACAATCCTTTTTTAGAACATAAGAACCATTTCAAGCACAGTTTCTCAAAATAAAATAAAAAATAATTTTATATTACAAAATATTGATGACCATATGTCCTATTTGGGAAAGTAAACACTGATTAAAGTCCTATCAAAGATTTGTGTCTCAATGAAGCACGAGAAGCATACATGCCTATTCTTAATTGTATTTAGATAAAAGGAAGATAATATATCAATTAATTAACTCCAAAAGACATCACAGTGTACCTTATGATATATATGGAGACAAAAAAATTAACAGAAAATGTTATAACTTTCAACTATAGCACAAGTAATAAAATATCAAATTTGAGAAAATTTAGTATCATTTTATTAAAAAATTTGAAATGATTTTCAAAAAAAATTTTTTTAACATTTTAAATATATGTAATTATGATACATTTTACATGAAAGGGCCATATATTTAAAGCCCTAAGTTCAGTTATATTTACTAATACTAAAAACAAACATGTCTGCCGTTGTCTCTGTCCATTTACACATTGTAGGACAAACCATTCGACATAAAGTTCCCGAATTTCAAACTAATGTATTTTGGAATGGGGAAATGTGTAAATCAAAGCATTTTTTTTAACTCTAAATTTAGAGTAAGCAAAATGTTAAGGAGTTTTGATGAACACTTCTGAAAATATTACAGCACAAAAATAATTTTTACAACTTCATAAAATTACAAAAGTTATATTTTTAAGGATATAAATTTAACTGTCATAGAATATTTTTATATTTTTGACTAATTTTTAAGAAACTTATGATTTGCCACACTCATTTAAATAATTGAAACTTCAAACCCATTCCATTGTTTCGTAAAGTTTTTTTTTATTTATTTATTTTTTTTTCTCTTTTACTTGGAAGAAAAATATCATTACATCCCTGATAACTTCTTTATTTTACTCTTAAGTTATGAAAATATAGTAATTTAATAGCTTACAAATATTAGGGATTTCTTTTTCTTTCTCTCTTAGAATGATTTTTAGGTAGAATTAATTAAAGTAATTGGTCAATAAGTTAAAGTACCATAATTTTATTGGAAAAAAACTTTATAAAACCAGAAATTACTGAACTTTTTGAGAAATGAGAAAGAAACACCCAAGTATTCAAAATGCAGTTTAAAATTAGTAAAAACTTGTACTTCAGTTTAGTAGTAGAAATTACAGCTCTCAATTTGAGCAGAGCATTCAATCTCCTACTCAACTCATTTTTCTCTGGCATTTACACTACTTGGAACAGTGTACTTAATTGATAGAAAGCAATAGAATAACTTATATGATTCTTTAAAAAAAATCTATCATTAATATCACAACAAATTTTGATTTAATGAAACTGGTGCTCGTCAAACCTGTTACATTCAGTTGACTACCATCGATATTCTAAACACACAAATAATGGGCATTCATTCAGATACTTTTAACTTAATCAAAATATACATATTTATTGAAAATTCAACAATAAGCATCTGTTCTTATTAAAAAGGATAAAAATCATCATTTTCAGATTCCTCCCTTAGAATCGCATTTTTTTTTTCTTCAACAGATGGGCTTTTTTTTCCCAGACTTGATTTTATTCTTCAAACATCAAATTATCATTAATAATCAACCTTTATTCATCAAAGGCAATAAGTAAAAAGCTCACATTGTAGATTCTTTTAAAATGTCAACTTTTAATCTGATATAAAATAATTAACATTATTGGCAAGACAGGATACTGCTGCACTCCTATCTCATAATAAATTATTCCAAATGTATGAAAAGTACAATTTTTTTTTATGATAAAAGCCTGTTTCTAATTACCCCAAGATGAAAATTTTCAGAGGTAATTGGAAATACTACACTATTTCTTGAGAGAAAGTTCAAAACCAAAAACTGAAGCTCATTTCTCGCCATTATAACCTACGTATCTAAGAAATATACTTCTTTGCAACCAATCTTACAAAAATAAGGAATAAATAATACTTAGGAAAGTTTTTGTTTTGCTTCTTTTGAATATGGGTGCAACCAAATTAAACAAATGTTTCAAATTAATTCTAGAGAAAGTATTGTTTGTACTCTAAATGCTTTAAAGAAGATGTATGTTTGGCAGATCACTGAAGTTGTATTGTGTTTACTGTAATCACCATTCTCAATTACCATTTCAGGATCAATTTTCAATTTGTCTAGTGACAGATTTGGATATTTTATTGCCCAAGACAAATGCACATTATGATGTTCCTCTTTTAATTACTGGTCAATTTAGTTTCACATATCAATACATAGTTATCTTAATCAACATGTTAATTTATTTGAATTACAACATGAAAAAATAACTAGAGCAGTAAAATTCTTGGAAATTATAGTTATTAGTTTACAATTTCCTTATTTCCAAATAAATCATTTAATTATTATGATAAATTACAAAGAAATAAATTTCAAGCAAATATAGCAGAACATGTCAAGTTAAATATAACAAAGAATTAATGAAAGGTCAATATTCATATATATTATAAAGAAATAACCAGACTTTAATAAATGACTTTAAAAATTTATTGTGAACATATATTGTAGTCCTAATACTTTACAAAACAAAGAATTTGTATTTTTAATAAATTTATTTCACAATCAGATAAATAAAATTTTTTAAATGATTTGGATACTTCCCTTGACTTTTAAACACAGCAGCCTAGAAAAGACCATGTGATATTTATTAAATGCACATTAATTATTTTGGATTTTTAACAATTATAAATATTTTCTACTGTGAATTTTCTTAGATAAAATATCTGAAGCAACAAATTCAGATCAATCTTTTTTTTACAGTGCTACTAGATTTAAATATGTAAATTCTAATCACATAATAAATACAATTATTATAATAATCAATAAAATTATTTTGCTACTTCAACAGCTAAAAAAAATTATATAGAAAAGATATTTTTTCACCAAGAATTTCGACTTCTTAGATATTTTATAACTTATGCAAGCTATTGTATTTTCCCCTTATTTCCTGAAGCAAGTTTTTTTTTTTTTTTTTTTTTCCATTATGATTATATGATAATTTTTATTTCAGAAATATATTCGACATTGTTTACTTCAATTATTCAAAATAATTTGCCTAAGCATTTATTTCATAATGTGTTAGTTAAAGTGAATTATTTCAATTTAAATTAAATTTAATGCCGACTAAAAGAAAAATATTTCTTAAAAAAATTCACCACCTAATGCTTTTTCAAAAGTAAAATGTAAGAGCCTAAATCCTGAACATCATTTACAAAGCATTCAGAACATTTCCCTTTTGTTTCCCGATCAAAATTTAATTCAAACTGAAATATTTTTTTTTTCTTCAATGATTTTTTATTTTTCTATTTATTTATTTGTTAGCAATTAATGCTACAACCTGCTAAAAATTAAATAAATTCAATAATTAAAGTTTGTGGGCATTATGAAATTAACCTCAATTTGATGAGTAAACAGCTGGTTCACTGAAGACAACTAGTTTATAATATGTAAATAATATTTAAAAAATGTTTCATATACTATTCAGGTTTAATATTTGTGTTTTGATTTTGTTAACCCGGAACAAGCTAAGAACCCATTCAGGAGTATATGCTGGTAAACAAACCTCCATCCTTCCTATTCAGGTTTGATTGCAATTTCACTTGTAGCCTAGTGGGCATAAGAGATTATATAGATAGTGTTCGTTTTTTTTCCCCAGAAAGGAAGAGGGGTATATTATTTTAGTATTTGCACTGAGTGTTATTTTATATTGATATGCCCCTGCCTAATTCAAAATAAAAATTGAAATACTCTTAAGCTTAAATGTTCTAACACTATGTCAATATAGTTCACAATTGTCATGTTGTATTACAAAAACATTTAACAAAATTTTAGTGAAAATGCACAGTTTGGAACCCATATTTATTAAGGAATAAATATTCTTAATTTTTACTACCAAACTACAACATTTCACAAGAGATGGATTAACAACTGCTCAGTATTTATACAACAATGCTGTTAATATTTTAGCATTATGTGTCTCAAACATAAATTAGGGCCTAATTATATACAAGAGAGATCCAATAGGAATAATATTTCAAGACAAAATTTTATAAACCTACTTTTACAATTATCCATTGATTAAGAATCATAATGCTAGAATTAGTTCCATGTTCGGAAGTAGTAGTTGCTTATACTAACTAAAATAAATAAGTTTCACCTTAAGATACAATAGCATTTAAAGGCCAATTTTGTTAATTTGCACTGAACAAAATTTTGCTTCATGCAAGAAAAATGATAAAGAGATTCCATACGATACACATACACACAAAAAAAACTCATAACATTACCAACTTCTAAAGACAAATATACATTACTATAAAAACTGATAGGCTCTTTACAAAAAGCATCAGCTTAATTATTAATAATTGTTATTAATTAATTATTTATTATTAATCTGACATATATTAACCTTTCAGTCTGAAGTCCTTGTTTCAATCTTCCAATACAAGGCTATTTTTAATCATTCGAATGATATAGATGCAAATAATTTTGAAACAAGACAAATCAGGTTAGCTAAAATAATATTCCAGCAACAGAAAAAACATGACTGAGCATGTAATTCAGCAACGTATTGTATGGTACTGTGATACGATACCATACTGTTTACCTTTCCTGCAAGATGCATATATGATTCCAAAATTAAATATGTGAATGACACAATCACATAAATTGTTTTTATAACTATTCATATGAAAACCTATAATATACCATAACTTAACACTATAATAACATTACTTAAAACATACAATCAGTCTTGCATAATGTAAGACATATAATAATTTCAAATAATTGTGATACAAATGCCTACATTGCCTGGCTGAAAATAAAATAAATTGAAATACAAACTTGGTAATGTGATATAGAAAAAAATTCTAAGTTGAGAAAGATACTTAAATATTTTAAAATGAACTAATTACAGGTAAATATTAATCCCACCATTACAACATTCAAAGCAATATTCAATGAGTTCATTAAAATAGTGAAATAATTCTTTTAAAAATAAGGCTATATGATAAAATCAACAATTAATTGAAATTATTCTACATAAGTATTCCTTAAAAAAATATCCAAAGAGAAAACAGTAATTTCAAATTACAAGTGAATATTTGATATAAAATATAAATAATATAAACAGCACATTAATATAGTATTAGCAAAAATGGATAAAATATACTTTAGAAGAAATTACATATATAAATCATTTTTAAGCCTGACATAAAACAAAAGTATATCATTATAAGGCTGAACGAAGATGAATAAAAAACTCCATACACTACAAACTATCTTCATTTACAAATAAATTTAAAATAAATAAGGCATCCCCACAATACACGAAACACTCATTTTTAATTTCTATATTTGATATAAATTGCAAGTGAAGGAAGATATTCTTTTTTAAAAAAAAAGGTTCTCAATAAATAACTAATTTTATACAAACCAGCTAGAGTATATCTGTCCATGTAATTGATGAGATTTATAAAGCATAAAATTGCGACAGCTAGATAGGGTTTACAATTGACATGTGCATAGCGAACACCCATTATAGAGGAAGGTAAAGAACTAATTGAAGCATTTCTGGTCTGTGTTTGTACTTCAGACACATTACTGTTAATATTTTCACATTCAGCTGCGGTCCTATTCGCATCACCAGACATGTTATTACTTTGGTCAAGATTTAAAATTTCTTTGTCAATATTTCTGTTATCTTCCATGATAAAATTTCTAATGTCAAACTATGGAAATATCAGCAAGCGTAATCATCATGAGTTAGTTGACATAAGAATATAAACAAAGAGCAGACTCGTTAACAGGAGGACACTTTCTCCGTTAGTAGTAGTCCGAAGTAGAAATGTGCCGTTCCCGAAAGAATGGATCGTAAAAGAGAACGAACTGAACTAAATCGTCATTTTGTATAAATGTCGTTCGTTCGCGAACGATTGTGGGGAATCAGCTATTTTCGTAGGTGTTGGCGAACTACTGTGTGGACCCTACTATTCCCGTTTCCGAACGACTTGAATTCTCGATTGCGCACCACTCACCACTGCAATTTGTACATAGGAAGGCTGAGAAAGAAAAGGGGTTTGGAGGGGTTGCAATGTCGCTTGGCAGAAGAACAGTTGACCTTGATAGATAAAACGGAATGGTAGAAAAGTATTTCTGTTTATTCTCGCCATTTAATGAATGAATTGGAGGGTTACATGGAAGGGAGGGATATCGATTCCATTGAGGTTAAAGCATATTTGCTTTGATATTATCGTTTCTAAGTAAGGGGCTTCAGAGTTTTTTGACTTTTGAACTGTTGCAATGAAATATGTGCACTTTTATAGATTGATGAAAATCCATTTTCAGAATATGTGTTTCCAGTATATTACATTTGCAGAGTAAAAATTATGTTTGCAGAAAATGAGAGGTTAAAGGCTAAAAGTAATTTAAAAGAACTCAAATATTGCTTGTAAATCTATTTTACGCTTTAGAAATATTTTATATAATAGTGTTATAATAAAATACATTAAATAAAATTTTCTTTCCTTAGTTTTACAAATTCTTTGATTTCGAAGAAAATATGTCGAGTGATTTTTCTTAAGTTACAAGCATTGTTAGAAGAATATATGATTTATTTGGAAAGTAAATATAAGTTATATCACTTTTTTTGCAAGCAGAGAATAATAGGGATTGGTTCCTTCTCTTTAAGAAAATATCTGGAATCTTACTTTACACCGAAATAATAATATCCAAGCATTGCTATTTCATTCTCAAATGAGTAACATATATATTTTTCCTAGTATTCAGTTTTTTTTTTTTATTTTTTTATTTTAATAAAGAAGTTTCGGAATGAAAAGAATTAGAATTTATATAACATTTGCTGCTAATTAAAAAGATGTAGGAATTTTTCCTTGGATGCAATGTAAATATTATATTGAAAGAATTTTAAAAATATTTTTTTTTCTTGTACAATTAATTATTTCACAATATGCTATTCTTTAAAAAAAAGATTCCAAAAGTATACTTATCTAAATATCCATGCAAGTTTTATTTAGTAAGAAATTATTTTGCATTTTCTTCTGATATACATTTTAATAAAGAATCATTTATATCAAGACGGAAATGTTATACATTCAATAAAAAGCGCTATATATTTAATTGAACAGATATAATGAAATAGGTCAGAATTTCTTTCGAGAAATTATCTTTTTGATATGATATCTATTTTTTGCATGCAAATATTATATCGAATTATATACTTAGAAGCAGATGCTCACTGTTTTTATTATTTCACACTGAAGAGGAAAAACGCAGAATGTCAAATGCTAATTTAATCTCATTTTCATAGAGGAGATATAATGTTCTAATATCTGACTAGAAATATGTATCTATTAGCTGTTATCATATGTATAAATTTCTTCAATCTGTTTGTAGATAATTTCGTCGGGAAATGACAAAGTTTTTCTGTTGTTATTGTTGGATGCGCTGAGAAATACAGAGAAAAGAAGCTAGAAATTTTATTTTTCCAATTTTCTTTCTTTTAAAAAAAGGCCTGATAAGAAAAAAGAAAATGATATAATTATTATTTTCTCGAATACCAAATTTCAAAAGAAAAAAAAATTGCATTTGCAAAAAAAAAATTTAACCTTGCCAAATTTTTTGACAATTTAACTTTCTAGAAACTTTCACAGAGTTTAAGGAGTCTCTTCATTTTATACCTTATACCTTCATTTTACCAAATCCTTCCCCGCAAAAATAAATAAATAAATAAAAACCACTTTCGATATTAATTCTGACTTTTTTTTTTTCTACATGCATAATAATTACAAAAAAGAGAAGAGTTAGAAGAATTAAATTTGATATGCAGTTTTATCACTAAAAAAAACACAAAATTTACTTGTAAATTATGAAATTTTTGATATAGTATTTGATAAACTATGTCATAATATTAAAAATGTATGCTGTTTTATGATATTATTTGAATTTTAAAGTGATATAGAATAATATGCCCCAAAGTTATTGAATAAAATTTTTAAAAAAATTGATTAATTTTATTTCAATAAAAATCTAATTTAAATTCCGAAAAGTAGATTCTTAACTTCAATTATTTCACACATCTGCCTTCATAACTACAGATGGTCTGCCTTCAATGATTTGAATCATTTTTTTATCACGCAATTTATAGATTGCCTATTTATAAACATTAATACGTTAAAATATAAAGATATATATTTGATCATGCATGGAAATAGCACTTAAGAGTGGCTAAATTGCCGAATTCCAAGAGGGCCCCACTCAAAGGCACGCATTCTTATCATATACTCGAGGATGGAAAAATATTATTCTGAAAAACAATGCCAGACAGAATAGCACAAAATAGAACTACAGGTCCCTATAGCCAAGTCTTTTCTTAATTGTATTAAATAAAAATGTAGATAAATACAAAATTATTTCTTAGTTCCTTTTAAATTATGATATATTTTAAAGCCAATTAGCAGTATTATAAATAGTAATTCAGTATCTCAGAAAACGAAGCATTTATATAATTAGATACAGATGATAAGTAAACAATTTTTTACAAGCCTTATCCTAAAAATTTGTCTGGGATCACCAATAATCAAGCAATACCTCAATTAAAAAAATTTATTTATTGAGCAAAAATTTAGGTTATATTAATTTTTTAAAATAAACCCTTACCTTCAAAAGGAAAAACTTTTCGTCCGAGTCTAAAGCAATTGAATAATTGAAAAGCCATCAAAATCACAAATCCGGTTTCTCTCAGTAACTCAAAAAGAAATTCATCTCCCTGGTATTTGTGTGAAATACCATCCCCCCCCCCCACACCTCCACTTCAATCACAAAGAGAACTGGGAAAAAAACCAGTTTAGTCAGTTCGTCTGCGAAAGAATGAGTCCACTTTTTTCATTCGTGAATGAATGAATTGAATTCATTCGTTCGCGAACGAAAGAGCCTAACTCATTTGTTCACGAACGAAAGAACCTACTCCTCTTTTGCTAAAAAACGCAGAGACGGTGGCAGAGATTTGACAACGCGGGGGGGGGGGCAAGACAAATCCAACATAGGAGAAAGCACATTACCTGTAATTTGGCTTCAAAATAACCCGTAATAATTAATTTTACATTTAATTAAAGAAAGTCAAGTATTATTTAGATTCTTTTTTTTTATCCGGATGCTGATCCTTTATTTCATTGTTAAAACTTTACAAAGGTATTTGCAAAAAAAAAAAAAAAAAAGTTCCCAGTTTCTTTTACTGACCATCAAAAGATTTTCAATATTTGAGTCTATTTCTTTATGAGGCTCTTGGGATTTAATATCTCTGAGATCTAATTTTAGAAAAAGAAAATGATTATATTGTATTCTAGATCGTAGTATATAGACAGAAACACAGATAGCGCCAGAATGATGTGTCATGCTAAATGAATAAATGCATACTCTTATTATTTTATGCCAGAAGTTATATAAAGTGAAAGTTGGAAAAATAAGCTTAAACATTAGATCCCTCATGAATTTATTTTCAATATATATTAAGGTTTAAAAAACCAATGCATTTTATTATGAAATCTTGAATATGAATTCACCTATCATCATTTATAGGCATACGTTCCTAGGGTTAAATACTTTTATAATTCGAAATTATTGCAAGCTAATATTCCTTCCAAAATGTGAGTTTTATCCCCTCAGTTGCATGCATTGGTTTTTCTTAACCCTTTCGTATACAATGATGAGTCTGATTCTCGCATCGAATTACTAAATTTTAAATCTGCAATCAAGTGAAAGTATTAAGTAATTAAAAATGCAAAAATCACTTGGGAAAACGCATCATTACCTCAAATACCCTTATATTATTCTAGGGATTAAGATTTGCCATCTAATTAAGAAGTTAAGTAAATTCGTATGTCAAGGGATTAATTTGCTATATATGAATATTACATGAATAATTATTTTAATCATCCTTTTATCAAGACATTTTTATTCAAAATTTATTGAGAATTTCAAAGCATCTGAAATTATAAAGTTTTTACCACGATTCGTAACAGAAACAAAACAAAAAATAAATGATACATTCCCCGATTACATATTCATAATATTGTATGCAGAGTCTGAAGAATTTAGATAGTAATTTATTTAACAAATTTACTGCATACTTGGATAAACTCTTTTAGAGTAGCTAAAAAGTTACCATATCACAAATATTTATTTTTTCGTCATCAATTGTAGTCTGTAATATTTCTTTAGAGTAATTATTGTAGCCTGATAAATTAGATTGCAAAAGAAAACAGATATTTTACTGTTAAACAAATTTAATTTATAATTATACAATTTACTTACTCTAATGATTTACAATGAATTCACATAAATTAGCTACA
Organism: Argiope bruennichi; assembly: GCF_947563725.1. NCBI lineage: Eukaryota > Metazoa > Arthropoda > Arachnida > Araneae > Araneidae > Argiope > Argiope bruennichi. The sequence goes on along the minus strand of NC_079163.1, from coordinate 70,108,360 downwards.
GAAAAGTTACTCTTCTTAGCATTCACAAGTATAAGAGTGTCAAAAGAAAAGAGTGGTTTATTAAATTTAGTTTAACCATTAACTAGATTTTAGTCAGACAATTCTCATAGTGAAATGAATAAAATAAATTTACCAATTCGTTACCGAGGAAGAAACAATTAGATGAATAAGATGACAATTAATTTTAGAACTAGAATTCGAATGATGAATTATGAAATACAACTCTATCGTCCTGTTCATGAATAATATAAAAGCATCAATTTTTCTAATTCCACTGGCAGGTAACCGAAGTGCTCGATAAAAACAATTTTTTTGCAAAACCCATGATAAAATCTTAGACGAAGGGCAAAGATTAGTCGGGAAAATTGTGGTGTCTTATTCACTTGCCAGCTTATTGATTATTCTCCTATATATAGCATAAATTATATGCTGAATGGGCATAATAACATTTAAATCAGATGACTGATAATTTGGGAATTAATGTCGTCGACATCCATCGCATTGAATTCTTACTCAACCAATCAAAATTTTTGGCAAAATGCGACATGTCTTATGTCTTATTCACATGTCGTTTTGTCGGTTATGTTGCAAAAAGTAGTGCAAATTAAAAGCTTGATGAACGACATTTGAATCAAATGCCTGAAAATCTGTGGATATAGTCTTCGACATTCATCACTTTCAGTTCATAGTCAGTAGAGATGCATAATCCACGATTTTTTGAATAACAAATAATTTTTCTATTGTTATTTTTAAATATTTGTTCCAAATATCTGTTATTTCAATCATATTATTAATGAAACATCATTACTTAGTATTAAATATAAAATTTATTAAATGTAATTAATACTTAATTTACTAATTTAAGTAACGTGTGATTGAATTAATTTTTCTATTTCAACTTACTTCTTAAATGTGATTTTTTTTCAAAACTATTTAATTTCTTTATTGGAGTAAACCATTTTCTGAAAAATTTGAATTAAATATAAATGTCATTTCTTTAGAATGTTCACTTTAGTTCTATATTCTACCAATAGATGGCACCAGCAGTAAACAGACTATATGCAAAATCATGTCACAAGCAATTAAAAATGATTTGTAGGGAATAGTGCATCATCAAATGCGAATATTGGAAAGACAAGGTCACTCTCATGAATTGGAGCGGCGACTTCATATTTGCCAGTGAAGTAAATCCGATGCCAGTGCCAGTCCGATAAATTTCAATAATATGCAATTCAATGATACGATAATTCCAAGAATAACTGGTCTGTTCACTTTTCAACCCATTCACAGATTTCTCCTTTCCTGTTTTGTTCGAAAGCTTCCATTGGACAGATCGTATCGATTGTTACTTTCCAGTGAAGTCACCACTCCGATAAATTTCAGTGATAAGCAATTCAATGATACGATAATTTCAAGAATAACCGGTCCGTTCACTTTTCAACCCATTCACAGATTTCTCCTTTTCTGTTTTGTTAGAGAGCTTCCATTGGACAGATCGCATCGATTGTTACTTTCTATCGTGATCCAAAACCTGCAATCGAAATATCACCAGTAAGATAGAATCAATTATTTGAATCACACCCCTCTTTGAAAAGTATTGATCACTGGTGTTTGTGACTTTATGATATTGGTTACGTAATAACCGCTCGTAAAATATTCGTCATCCCTAATGGTCGGTCGCCCAAAAATTGTCGACAAATGCGGTATCTGATTCACTTGTCGGATACAAATTGTCGGATATTGTGCAAATTACAAGCTGAATGATCAACATTTCAATAAAATGTCTGAAAATCTGCTGACTTAACGTCTTCGACACTCACCGCATTGAGTTCATAGTCGGATAACCAAAAGTTGCCATCAAAATGCGCCTATCACTTTGTCGATATCTTATTCACTTGTTACCTTGTTGATTATGTTGTCAAAAGGAGTACAAACTATAAGCTGAATGAACGACATTTGAATCAGATCTCTGAAAACCTGCGAACTTAAAATCTTCGACATCCATTGAATTCAGTTCTTAGACAGTCTATCAAAAATTTTCCGCAAAATACGGCATCTTATTGACCTACCACCCTATCGATTATTTTGCCTAATATAGTCGAACTGCTTTAACCGTTACTTAAATATTTCGACGGTTTACAATATACTAACTTTAAGATTGTTTTTAAGTAATCATATTCGATAATGTGCAGCTCTCTAGAACCATCCTGAAGTGGTGAACACTTTTGTTGACGAAACTCTCAATCTCTTGCCGACGGATGGCAATTGTCCCTCTTGCCCTCCTGCTACCGCCGCTCTTAGAGAGAAGTGCCTATATCAGAAGTTCGTAATTAGTGTATCCTAACGCTGATCGGATGCTCATATGACGTCACTAGAAGCTTGGCAACCATAAAAGATTCGCAAGCTATTCGAACTGGCTTAGAAAAAGGGTAGCCATTGACCATTTCTCTCCTTGTCTTGTATGTATCTAATGTAAAATGGATTACACTTGCAACTTATGTGACACTCAGTTCTACAAAAAACAATATTTAAATGCCCATTTGTACCGCGTCCATAAGCAATCTGCTGAAGAATGATCTAAAAACTTTTCGTGCATTTATTGCGAGAAGAAATTTTCTTTAAAAAACACGTTGTCCAAACACCTAGTAAGTCATAACATTTATAATGACAGTAACTTACCAGTTCAGTGCCAAACACAAAATTGCATTGAAAGATATTTCCCATTTAAGACTACATTTGGGGTATCCACCTCTGCGGAAACTGTGTTAAAAAAAAAAAAAAAAAAAAAAAAAAAAAAAAAAAAACATTTTTTTTAAAGAAGAGCTTAATACAAATAAAGGAAATTTTGACCACTCATATTTTTAAACTTGTATGCATCTTGAAGGGAATAAATTTAATTGCTAATTTCTTTAAATGCATAAAAATGAATTGTTTATTATGTAAATAAATATATATGCATTCTCTTTATTTTTTAAATTTGATATTTTGTAATATTGTCTTCACAATTTGGTTTTTAAATAAAGAAAAAACGTTTGTATCTGTTGACTTATTTCATTTCCGTTTTGAAAAATAAACATTAAATATTTTTCTTATGCTTGCTCGATTACAAATAACTACCCTAAACTTGGTCATTGCAAATTTATGAAATTGGCAGAGTCAAAATTATATAGTTAAGAATTCATCTTTTTCCATTTCTTGTTACAAAGTGAAAATACTGTAATCATTAAAAAAAATTCAATTTTGAGATTATTTTTCAATCTCCATGTTTTACACTTTCCGGTATCTAGAAAACACATTTTTGGAATTATGTCTATCTATGAACAGAATTACTCAAAAGCTGACTGACTGAATTACAGAGATAAGATTTGATATGCGATTTCAATACAAAAATTTTAGATTTCTAAAAAATTATTATTTTAGTTTTTATTTAAAATAACATTTTCAAGGAATCAAATTCTTTAGCTGTAAAAACCATCAGAAGAATCTGAAATGGTCTTAAAAAATGTTATTCATAATGCTTAATCATTTGTGTTTAGGAACTAATTGAAATTTTGTCATAGTAATGTATTTTGTAAAAAAAAAAAAAGTTGCATAAATAATGAAATAAGATATTAGCCTAAAATAAAGCTTGTAAAAATCACAGATTTTAACTCTTACTTTATTGCAGAAAAAATTGTGGATTACAGTAATTTAATCATTAAATAATGTTGCTGCCTTGCATTCAAAATATTTTTTTTTATCTTGTATTGGGGAATTTTTTTCAAAATACCCATTTTAATCATAATAATAAAACAGGTAGAAGGCACCTAACCAGTGATGTTGGAAGGGAAAATACTTAGGGGTATGTACCCCAAACCTGGATATTTTATAAAATAAAAAATTAGAGAGCAGATAGACAATGAAACATCCACAATTTTATAAATATCTTTCAAAAAGTATTTTGCAGACATAGTGTGTTTATGAATGGTCATACGAATTTAATTTAAATTTTAAACTTAAATTTTAAATTAAAAAGTTTTTCCCTCTTAAAATTGCAAATGAGTTTTCCTTTATTTAGATTTCAGCCATGACATTTACATTAATTTAAGAGCAAAAAAGTATATTAAAGTTCAGGATCCAGATTAATCCTGTCTATCTAAAAAACTGCAAAAGAAAAAAAAAAAGAAAAGAAAGATAAAAAAAAAAGAAAGAAAGGAACGTGTGTCTACTACAGGGTCAATTACATACAACAGATTCAGCTATAAAGTAATTTACAATCCTTGCCGTTGAAATCTTGTTACAAAAATACTTTTTTCGAAAGTAATATGAACGAATATGCTTTCAGAGTAATTAACATTTAAAAACTTAGAACTTATCAGCAATGTTTGGTAATGTGAAGGGTGAAGAGTTCTTTTTAAACTTTTGCTCCTGAAACAAAGTACATAGCTTGTGGCGAGTAAAAAAATTTTTATTCCCAAGTATTAAAAAATTTCTCTTTGAATTTATAAAAACTATCTGGTAATTTGATTTATTAATCCAAAATGAATTATAAACATTTATATCTTTCATTTTATTTTCTATTCTCGGCTCTTTGTAATTTTAAAATCAAACTCAACAATTTCTTTTTTTAATTTAGACCACATCTTTTATGTAGGATCCATGCAATAAAATTGCATTTTTGCTCTTTCTGATTCTGATTGTTATAGAATTTAAAAGATTCTCATGTTGCTAGTTTCCTTTTTATTAACTTATTGTAATTCTAAATATGCATTTTATACATATTTATATTATATATAAATATCATAAATCACAGCAGTGCCTGCATTTTAAATGTGCTAAAAATAGATAATAAGGTACTTTACAGTATTACACATAACAATATTAAAATCAAGAGTATTGAAAACACAATTTAGAGATTAATTAACATGCTATGTGTTAATTATTTGAAATCTCTCTTTCTCTCTCTGTGTATATATATTTAAATAAGCATATTCTATTTATTAAACAAATAAAGCCGTTGTAGAAATAAAAATAGATATAATTTTGGTTTTTTTTTTCATTAAAAGTAGTTTATACATGATATCATTTGTTAAGTAAAATATATTAAAAATACACATATGTCACATTAGTAATTCATTACTGCTGAAGTTCATTTAAAAAGAACAATATTCCTGGTACCCACTTATTGTGCTATAATAGTATTTTAAAACAAATATGAAAAAAAAGCGATTTTCTTCTTCTCTTTTATCAATACGTAGGAGTTAGTTTGTTTGCCAAAAAGGCAGTAGTTTGCCAAGATAAGTAAAATCTACCATTTGGCTCACGTGATTTAAATAGTCAATGAACGATAAGGTACTTAGATCCATGCTCGTGATACACACGCTTGTCTCTCAGAGTAGACTCTCAGTCACCAAGTCGTTCGTTAACGAACGACATGAAACGAACGGGACAAAATAATGACGAACGACTTTGAATCGGATATTTCAACTGAAGGATATTTTCCATCTCTAGTCCAAAGGAGAGGAAACTTTAGAATAGAAGTTAAAAAGGGGAGAGTAACTCATACGAGGGATAGGTTTAATTCCGTTAGTGATGAAAATAGGAGAAAGACGTACTTATTTTATGGTTTCTTGTGGAAAAACGTATATTTGTAATGGATGCTGAAAACGACTGTCAGTTCCACAAAGAAGGCAGGCCTCTTTTATGCGCTATTTTGTATTAATAAAAAGGCAATACTGTGATATGATTTATATATATTCACTCATAATTACTTTTTATGAATCTCATTTTTGACTCGAAATAATGCTGTGAAAGTTAGCTGTGGCGGAGAATAGTGAGACCTTGGAAAAGCTGAAGTTTCCGCCATCATATTCTTTTGATAACTAATTAAATGTCATACATTTAGTTAATATATTTAGAAATAACTCATTATAATTATTATTTAGTATGTATTGCAATATATGTTGTGTATTATTTACATCTCTTTCATTCAAAATCAAATCCCGTAGCAAATAAATTTCCTGGATTAGGTTTTCATCTACATCTTTATTATAAAACTTTACAAAGTTTTTGAAACACGTTCTAATTTCACGTTTACATTTCTGTTTTTCTAAATTTTTTATATCAGTGATTAATTTGAAATCAGAAATAATATTTGGTATACTTTTAAATCTATCTTCTATTTGTACAATAACAGTATCAATTGCAGAGTTAAAAAAATGACACCTTAATTCCTCTATCGGGTTTTTTATAACTTCGTCTTTGGCTAATTCGGAATATAATCTTTTCCTTTTTCGAATTCGTTTTGCAGGAAAATGTTCTTAAATATTCAAATTACGTGATAGCATTTTTGCTTCGTCTAAAAATGTGTTAAATTTTGTTCTTAAATTTTGGATTTCAGTTTTAATTTTACTGACTAAATTAAAGGCCGAGTCCACAGCAATTGTTTTTGCTTGAAATAATTAATTGATAGCGTTAATTTTGGACAATATTGCAAACCATACTATTAAATATAAAATAAATGCCATTTCTTGTATTGCATCCAATAAACTTTTAGCTTCGAATACCCCTGTACTATCGTTACTTACATAAATAAATTCTTTTAGGGCATTACACGTTTGTTCAAATTGTGTACACACTACTTTAACCGAATCTATTTTGACTTCCCAACGAATGTCACATAATGGTTTAAGAGTAATGTTTAGGTGTTTTTGTAAAATTTCCCATCTTTTTGTAGATGCAGAAAATAAGAAATATAAGCGTTGCAGTATCCCCCCCCCCCCTCCAAAAAAAATTACAATATATACTGCTGGAAGTGGCACCACAAGTTAATAAATTAAAGGAGTGTGATAGGCAAGGCACATAAATTGCATGCTGGTTTAGAGAAAGTATTCTAGACTGTACATCTTTATATTTCCCTTTCATGTTGCTACTGTTGTCGTATGCTCACCCTCTACAATTCATAATACCTAAATCAAGCTTACAATTTTTCCAATATAGTTTTTGCTAGTCCTTCTCCAGTCATATCAGTTAATTCAATGAACCCTATAAATGACTCATTTATAGTTAACCTTTTCTCTTCAAAATTTACATATCTAATAATGATTGAAGTTTGTTCCTTCTGGGAAATATCAGGAATATAATCCATTTGGATACTATAGTACATGGCTACTTTTATATCGTGTTTAATTTTGTTAAGGACTTCATTTCCTAACGCAGAAATAATTTGTTCTTGTGACCTATGTGCTAAATGATTCACAATTCTATTTTTATAATAAATTACTTTGTTTATATAATCCGTTAGCACGTCGTATTTACTTACTAATTCTATTAAACTTTAAAAATTTTACTTATTAGGCGTACCTATTATTTCGTGGGTTTGTCGAAGTGGAAGATTATTACACACTAAAAATAGAATCACATCTACAATACTTTGAAATAGTAATTTGAGTTGTGCCGTTTGCTTACTTATATTAACTTGATTTGTTTTATCAGTAGTCGAACATAAATTTAGTCATTTTAGTAGCTCTTTCCAAGCAATAAACAAAATAAAATGACAACTAGAACTCTCATGATTTTGGATTACAGTTGACAGCTTTCTCCAGTTATTATAACCACCTATAAATCGTGTAATTCTTGCAACACTCCCTACGCACCTAGTAGTAGTTTTCTCTTATTCACTAGAGGAACATTATGATAATTTAAAAAAGATTTTCTAAATGTTTGAAAAAAATGTTATTTTAAAATGTTCTAAATGTGTATTTGTTCAAGACAAAGTTCTCTTGTGTGTGTGGGGGGGGGGTCTGGAGTCAAAGAAGGATGTGTTTCACCTGATAACCACAATATCGAAAACATAAAAAAAATTACAACCACCAAAATATGTTCAACGTCTTCAAGGTTTTTTTGATTCTGTTTATGTTTATAATAGGTTTATTGATTATTATATTAAAATTAGAGAATCCTTAACTAATCTTTTTTTTAAAAAATACACCAAAGCAATGGACTTAAGAATATCAAAAAGCTTTTGAACTATTACAAAATAAGTCAATAACTAAACCAGTGTTATAGTTATATAATCCTAATTTACCCCTTCATGTTTACTAGAATACATCTCGTAGCTGTTGGAGCTGTCCTAAAACAACCTGACTGCTCTGGTAAATTACATCCTGTATCGTATAATTCAAGAACTTTATCCCTTATGAAAAAAATTATTGTTTAACTACGTCGAAATGTTTGGCAATAGTAAATGCACTTGATAAATTTTATTATTATTTACATGGGAAAAGATTCATAATTCATACTGATCATGCTGCTCTTGTTTGGCTTAAAAATGTAAAAAATTTAAGGGGAAGATTATTTCGTTGGTCTTTAAAATTAAGTATATTTGATTATGAAGTTAAATATTTAAAAGGAACAGCTAATGTGAGGGTATGTTATCAAGACATCCGACTGCTCAATATCTCAACCATTCTGTACCTTTATTGGAGTTGGATGATATAAAACACTATCAAAATTTAGACAATTTGGATAACGCTAAATATAAAAAGATTAAGAGATTATAAAGATGGTGTACCTGTACTTAAAAAGAAAAATCTGTTTTAAATAGTTACACCTTTTTCTCTTGGGAGAAAAGTTTTACAAAATGCTCATGAAGAATTTGGGCATCCAGGCACTCAAAAAAAAAATGATAAATCTAATTACTTCTCAATGTTATTGGCCTCATATTATTCAAGATATTGCACTTTTTGTCAAACATTATGATGTTCGTCAATTAAAAAGAAAGGTCAAAAAATTTTGGCCTTATACAGGTTGCTCCCTCCATATTTCATCCTTTTAAATGTTTTTCTGTTGATACTGTTGGTGGATTCAATTACTGTAATTTAACTAAAATATTTTTTCATATAATAATTAATTATGCAACTAGATATGTTTGAGCTTTTCCTTCCAAAAATGAAAATTCTGAAAATCACGCTACTAAATATTTGATGAAACAATGAAAACGGTTTGAATTTCTGGGCAACAATGTCATCTGTTGCCGGAAATTAAGTAAATAAAGATTTTTTTAAAAATTGCCAAAATAATTCCTGGCTATTAAATTGATAGAATTAAAGGCACACATTTTTAAATTTTGTAAAGATGTAAAATTTATTTTTGTGCCATAATCTTTTCGCAAAATATCGCGAAAAAACACCAAAATTCAGATTAATTTTTAATTAATTAAAATTCAAATGAAAATTTTTAAAAAATTATTCCGAGGTGTGCATTCTGACCCTGCCAAAGTATATTATATGCGAAGTTATGTCAAACGATACGGCTTGTAGACAGCCAACATACGCATATTTATCTTGAAGTAGTTGTATTACTCTACCTTCTCTTTTGGATAATAGATGGTGATGCCTGATTAGGTACGCATCCCATAGTGCATTGCGATTGTAAATAATGAGATATGATATGTTGTTCTGTTAAGGTGCGCTTTAATGGCTTGTCTTGTTTTTCGTGTTTTATGTGAAATGTGATCATTAAAGAAATGTTCCTGAAAACATGGATCTTCTTGCTTCCACTGCACGGATCGTAATGATCTTCATTCCACCACAATCTTTAATTATTTATATACAAAACAACTATGACTGAAACAGCGGCGGATTTCCAACTAAGCAGCAAATTAGGACTAAGCGTCTGAGGGAAGGGTCAAGTAGTTCGATTAAAAATATCATTAACTTAGTTGACTAATAAATAAATGAGCAAAAATATCAAATTCTATGATTTATGAAGTATTGCAAAGCATGATTGGTTAGGTATAACCTCGTTCATGATCTCACCATTAAAATATTTATAAACACCGAGCATCTGCTAAAATAAAATCGTGTACCGACATGGATACAGCCTCAGTCACAATCAACAAGATAAATGCAATTCTACAAAGTAACTAAAAGAAAAAAATTAATCCGATATAAAATCTTAATATGCTGATCTAGTTAAAAATGTGTTAAATTAAATGGATTAATTTATTAAAAGAGGGAGTATATGTGTGCACTACTTAAGACCACTACTGATTTAAAAATTCAAGGATGATCCCGTAAAAAAAAATGTTGTTGATTAGAATTCCCTTTCATACAAAAATCAAACAACGTCCTTGTTTTGAGTCACGTTAGCCGAAGAAAAAGAACTTCTCTTAATACTACTTTTCTAATACAGTCCATGAATCATTTCAAATTTCTTAGAGGAATTTTACTTTATGTTATGCAAAAGTGCTGTAATCATCAAAAAATTCTTCGATATTTTCATCACATTTTAGACTGTATGTCATCACACATTAGATATTTTCATCACATTTTAGACTGTATGTCATCACACATTAGATATTTTCATCACATTTTAGACTGTATGTCATCACACATTAGATATTTTCATCACATTTCATATTCGAAAAGCTAAGTCTGTGAGCATGGTGCGATAGAAGATATGAAACCGGGCGTACGAAGTTTATATAAAAAGTGTAGATTTCTATCAAATTTTGTACAAAATCCGTCATCATTTAGCCTATCTTGAGTATGCGTCTCATTTTGCCCTTGAGTATGTCAAAAAAAAAAAAAAAAAAAAAAACCGGAAAAGTTTTGAGCTAATAAATATCTGAAATTTTCTATACGATATTTTATTATCAATTTTTTTTTCATTTAAGCAAAATGGTAGTTTTTGGTTAAGTACGTTTTATATAGGAGGATGTATCTGGTGAAAATTTCAGATTAGGATATCCACATTTTTTTTTTAAACCAAACTAATATGGGAGAAAGTCTTTCTATTTGAATTCACAGGGAGAAAAAAAATATTATTCTAATTGTGTTGTTTTACGTTTTCATATGGTTTCTGTATCATCATTATTCAGAAATAATGAAAGAATATTTTCCGATATCCCCCGTTACGCTCTCGAACACTGCTTTTTAATGCTTTTCAAGCAGCAACTATCATATGAGTGACTTACTTTTTTCAAAAATTTAACATATACAAATCATTTGAAATTGAAAACTGAACATTTTAAAAATAGGACTTTTTATTAGGTGTGCTTGGTACAACTTCCCAACTTTATGACGAAAAACAAATATTTTTAATGTAAATAAAACTCGCTTTCCAATAATGTTTTATTTAATGTTTTCCAATAATGTCCTATTTAATGTTGCTTTTGTGAACAATCATTAATTATCAGTTGTGTAAGATATTTAAGTGTGTTTTGCTTCCAATCTACTATAAATACCATTTTGGTTCTTTTATGTCATTGAAAATTAATAAAGGTAGAATAAATTTCTAGAAATGTTGAGTAAAATTTTTTTATGAAGTCAGTAATTATAATTAATATTATCACCTTTTACGTTATATATATAATTATTTTTCTGCTGAAAAATTAAATTAAAATTTAAGTTTTAGGTGAATGAACATTTATTTTTGATTAAAAAAAAGAGTAACATATTTATTGAAACTAGCTATAAGTTGTTAATTTAATTTAAATATTTATTTATAATTAAAAAACACTTTTATATTTATAATTATTTTTCTTTTTTAGAAATTAAATTATAATTCGAGTATTAAGGGTAAAAGCACTAATTTTTGCATACAAAAAGGAATAATATATTAAATGAAACTATTTATAAATTGATAAATTAATTTAAATAATTGTGAACATTTAAAAAAACAAATGTAAATTCATAGTTATTTTTGCCTTAAAAATTAAATTATAATTCAAGAGATTGGATAAAAAATGTTTATTTTTATATATATAATGAAAAGTATATTAACTAAAACTATCTGTAAAATGTTAACTTGAAATATTTTTGAAAGGAAATGAAAAGAAAAACACAAGCCCAGGTCTCGCGCATATAAAACTAAAACGCTGCCGAATATGCCGTCAGGACAATCAGCAACGATTGGAGATTACTAGTATATAAGCTATGCTCAAAGTTTGAGGGTCATTGTCTTGGCTTTCTTAGAATTGACTGGATACTGAGTTTTAAAATTTTACTGAATGAATATCCAAAAGGTATTCTACAAAAGCTATTCAAAATTCCATCCCGAATTCAATTTTCCAACCCGTACCTTGTCCTTATCAATCGAAGTTTTCGGTTTTTTTTTTCTTTTTTTTTTTTTCTCTCAAAGCATGTGCTGTACAATTGGTTTTCATTTTAGACAGAGTTCATAAAATATAAAATTAAATGGATTTTCTATTAAATAAAAACGTTAATTTTAAAACTGAATAATCTTTCTCGCTAAACTATTTTAGCATACATTCTGAACGTCCATTAGGGTTGTAGATAGGATTCTTGTATTTCTTCTTACTTTATCATGTTATTTAATGAAAACAAAACAAAAAAATAATAATTGGAATAATATTAAAAACAAAGAGAACACCAAGGAGAATGAGATGGAAAGGCATTAACACTTGCTTGCTGCACCTAGCTGACAAGTGCCTAAGATTTCTTCTTGAATATTGGCTCAGCTGGAATTCTTTTACTTCCGATTCGGTGTACGGTCAAATAATGCATTTCTTCCTTTTGCTGTATTAAGATACATAATGTTTTCTTTACCTTTTTTCGTTCACTATTTTTTGAGTTTGACTTTCGACGTCATACAAGACAATATTATGTTGCAAACTTAACAAAGTTTCCATTTATCTCCTCCCGTAATCATGGTGCTGTATTGTACCAAAACATTCACATAAAAAATACTTTCAAAACAAAAGTTCATTAATCAAAACCATATACCATTTATTTAATATTACATAAATAAGAATGACAAAATTCGTGTTTGTACTTATCATTTTAATCAAATTAAAAGATAATCATAATCAGCTAAGAAATAAAATTTTACAGCTTTGTTTATTGTTTCTTGGTTGCTTCTTCTAGATGAATGGATATTTGGAATATGAACTTAAGGGCGTTTCGTGCTAAAAAGTAAGCTTTAAAGCTTAGAAGCAAATATCATTAAGTGGATTTCTATAATATCCAAGATTTATTTAAGCAGCTTTTTCCATTTTGATTAATTCAAGGATCCCATCTTGCATCTCTTTCACAGCATCGTATTCTGTTAATCCCATGCGTCGTTTGTTGGAAATATCATATACACCACCCTCACTTTCAGTGTGCTCTCCTCGAGTACCTGTAAAAAAAAGTAAAATTAAGTGGAATTTTAAGTTAACGCTTTGAAATTTTATTATTTCGTTCTTATAATGCTAAAAATAATCTTAATGCATTCACGTCTTTTTTTTTTCAATGGAACCATATATATAAAATTGTTAAAAAATAATCGTACCATGATGTTTAAAATGATCCCTAACCCTTAAAAAATAGAAAATACTATTTAATGGACAGTAGTGCCGTATTTAAGTATGTCCCTCTAAGATGAAAATACAATTTAAAAAAATTTGAAACAAAACATTGTGAAATTTTCCCCTAGTATTGTAATTAAAATTTCGTTAAGCGAGTTTTGATGCACGCCGAGTTCACTAAAAAAACTCACTTCCTTAACTTTTGAACACCGAATGCTGAATCATGTAAGTGGTAAGTGTATTTTCAAAGTCCATCAGTCATGTTTGAGACATCCGATATATATATATATATATATATATATATATATATATATATTATACATATAATTTCCTATTTTTTTAAATTTTAAAGTTGCCCCTATTATTTTATTCTAAAATTGTCCCTTATTATTAATTATTATTTATTTATAATAATTAATAATATTATTAATAATTATTTATTATAAAATTTTCCCTCGTCGATACAAATCAAGGAATTCCCTATGAGAATATCTTAATAAAAGCACTCAGGGAAAAACTTCTAGCATTTTCGCAAAAATAAATAAATCCGTTATTAAAAAATACATTAAAGTTTATGTGTGTGTGTATATATATACACTTAAATGTATTTTTGCATAACAGATATATATATATATATAGCTAAATATCGCAAGTATCTATGTTTTTAGCTTCATTCTTTAAAAATTTGATAGTCAACACTAGGGTTACGTATGTTACATATCGAGCACAAGAATAGTTGCATTACGTTGCAAGAAACGGTATGATAAAAAGGAAGAAACTTCTTTTACATTTTGTGGATATATAACACATTTCTTTCAAGTGTAGTTATTTCATAAAAGGGAAAAAGTTGATTTCTTTGGAAACATATAAGATCAAATCGTGTACTATTTCTTGAACAGCTGGCAATGCATACGGGTTCTAATAGTATTTTTAAAAAGTTTTAAATTCGTTTGCAAAATCCATTTCATACTCACCTCGAACCTGAAGATTGTATCGCGAAGCTATTGCTTCAAGCTGGTCTCTATTCTTCGCCAGCTTCGGCAACTTAATATGAACAGAGGCTCGAATAGTTGTTCCCAGATTGGTGGGGCAGAAAGTCAAAAATCCTAATCTGTCATCATGAGAGAAAGGAAGTCGGGATTCGATGTTATTTACAGCCTAAAAGAAATCCATTAATGTTACTTGATATTTTAAAATCCCAGATAATTAATACTAGACAGAGAAATGCATTTCATCAACCATGGGTTTCATCTTTAATAAAATTAGATGACGTGATGCTAATTTGATTATTTAATACACAATTTAATGATATATTTTAAAGAGAAAATATGACCTAGAATGTAAAACAGTGAATAAAAATTCTACTCAAATGAAATATCTTTTAAAAATATTATTGGGAAGTCGGGTTTTATACTGGATTCTCGTATGCCTGCAATATAGCTGATTTTTTTACAATACGTAACATTCAAAATAATTCGCAGGAATATCGGAATTAAATTAGAACTATGTAGTAAATTATTGCATGAAGATTAAATGAGCTCATACAATGAAAAAAAATTTAAATTCACAACAAAACTATGTTAATTCTATAATGTGCAATGATGCATATTTTTATCATTTATATTTTTTTTCTTTTAAATTAATTTTCAATATTTTAATACAAAATTTAAAAAAAACAATTTGCTTTCTTTAGTGTTTACTTAAAATAGGAACAATATTTTAATAAAGAAATTTTATTTTAAAATTAATTGCTCTTATTTTTTCATTTTTAAATTCGAATTATTTCATCGAAGAGACACAATTAATCCCACACTTGTCTCTTTTACAAAACTATGATTGAAAATATTTAAAAAATCAATCTATATGCAAAAGAAAAGAAGAATTTTCAATTCATGTTAAATATGTTAATGTTCAAAACTATGTTAATTCTATAACGTGAAATGATGCATATTTTTATCATTTATATTTTTGTTTCTTTTAAACTAATTTTGAATATATTAACACAAAATTTAAAAAACAATTAGCTTTCTTCAGTGTTTACTTAAAATAGGAAAAATATTTTGATAAATAAATTTTATATTAAAATTAATTGCTCTTATTTTTTCATTTTAAAATTCGAATTATTTCATCGAGAGACGCAGTTAATCTCACACTTATATCTTTTACAAAACTATGATTGAAAATATTTAAAAAATCAATCTATATGCAAAACAAAAGAAGAATTTCCAATTCATTATTTAACTTTCAACTTATGGAAACTTCAGTTGCGTACAATTTATGCCTTTGGATAAGTACAATTTTGTTAAGGGAAAAACAACAACTTTTAAGCTCAAACTTGAAATAAATATTTACTCTTTCTGGTAAACACAACTAAAAATAAGTTGTCTCAACGTAAACACGTCTTCAGCGTGTGAAAGACTACTCTAGATTTTAAAAAAAATGATGCATCAAACTGTTATCTTTTTTACTGAAGCAAGCAGAGATATCTTCAGATTAGAAGAAGATAATCGTTTCAGATGTTTACATCATCCAAATTTATCAATCATTTCATCTAAAGATGAATCGCTTCATTAAGCTAAAAAAAATAGAGAAACAAATAGATAAAAAAGCTTACGTCTACTAATCTTGAGTAAACTTGCTTGAGGTCACCACCTTTTTGCATCGAGATAATCCTTAGATGATCTTCCTCATTTACCCACACCAAGAAGGTTTTATTATCATTGTGGAAAATCCCTCTTCCTGTAGGCCAGAAACGGCAAGCGTTAGCAGCCTGCAAAAATCTAGAAAACAGTTTTTCGATTAGTCTCAATTAAGACAAAATCAGTGCTTGGAAAAAGACTGTTAACAGAAAATATGGCAGAAATTATCACCCATTGCAAATATTCGAATAATAATATGTAGTCAATTCATGTAAGTTTTAGTTCACTTAGAATATCTTAGTTTGCTGCAAATCTTTTAATAGATAATGCAAAGATAAGCAGATTCAACAAAGTAATCCTGACAGCGAGGACACATCTTCTAATACAAAAGTATCACTATTTATTGAATTATGAAGGTATCCTAATAATTACTTTAAATAAAACTAGCGAAAGATATCATCAATTAAAAAAGTTCTGTTTGAATTATACTTTTATAAAACTATTGATTCGAATGAAAACAGAAAATTTTACCTCCTAAATTAGATCAAGAAATAAAAATTCTAAATGCATTAGCTAGATTATTATTAAACATGCAAATCATTAATAGTTATTTTAAACAAGATAAAAATTGTTCTCGAAGCTTATCCTGTGATCATTTCATAATATCAAAAATATATCGGTGTTAAATACATTTTTTTTTCTGGACAGAAAATGAGTTCCCTATGTCTATTCTCACAGAACTTATTTTAATGCATAACAAAAGATTATATGATAGAACAAAAGATTATATGATAGGACAAATCTGTCACTCAGCTATTCAAGCTACAGCTATTCAAAATATATATGTATAATGATAATAATAAATATGAACTCTGAAAATTATGTAGACAATAAAAACATTCATTAGGGCTCATAATTAGAAGAATTGAAACATAGAATCATTTTGTACTATTTGGGTAAATAATTTAAGAAGATCGGAATTATACAAAGTTGGTAAAATAAAAATATCATTAAATAAACTATTAATTTTAGGATTTTAATTCGTGATATTTTCATTTTATTACTCTGTATCTTGCTGTATCATTATCATCATTAATTTTATGATTTAAAGTTTTAAAAAAAATGTGTTTTCCTTATTATCTTATCTTTTAATGCGACTATTTATCTTCAGAAAAAAAAATCATCTTCCAGTCTATAGCACATTATACAGTAAAAAATATATATAGCGTCCATCCCCAACTTCCAACTAAATGTTCTATTATTGGCTAGTATTTATCAGATTGGATCCAGGATTTTTTCTTACTTAATAAGGTGTGTAAAAGTCCATCGTTATAGGTTGTAATCTTTAATTCTTTTTCTTTTCTTTCCGATTTTATATTTTAGGGGATCCATATATTTTGTTTACAGACAAAATTATATCACGCACCTTTCCATAGTGAAGAGGTACATAAGTTGAATATTTCGGAAGTCAGAATAATTTTTCAAAGTAGGAGCCAATAATTAATTTTATGGATCAATTGGATTTTTTGTAATCGGAATTGTCTCTATTTTAATCTATATCACTTTCCATTCAACCTAATATTTTTCAACTTATTATTTAAAAAATTCTGCCAAAATGAGATTAAGTCCTTTTTACTAATAAATTTTTATTTTTTATTTTTAAAGGGCTTTTGTTTTAAAAAATGCAAGCCCAACTTACCGATCTCCTTCCTTGAATAAGAAATGATCGTCAATGAGTTTTTGTTGCGTCGCCTTGTCCATGCCCGTGAGTGGATAGTAAGTTCCTTTCAGCTCCCCAGACATCCCCGACAGGGTGCTACTGACTTTTTCCTCCATTTCTCGGTATTGCTGAAAACAGTCTCAACTCATAAAATGTACAAATACAATGAGTGAAACATCCATAGAAGTAAGTACAAAGTGGAAGTAAATATTTATTATGAAGTATATTGTTAATCAATAAAAGATAGTTCATATCGCTAATTAAAAAATGAGAACTAATTACTTCCTAAGATGATTTATGTTTTTTTTTTTTTTTTATTCAAGTTATACTAAAAAGTACTGAATTTGTTTTCTGGAGACCTAAGTTAAACCGTTTAGGAAAATTTTCAAAGGTTTCTTTTGTAAATAGCAGAAGAAACCTTCAATTTCTTTGGTCATTCATAAAATTCTTCTGTGAATAACATAAGAAAGACGGTTGAAAATGAAACATCATTAGCGAAAGATTTTCCTTTTTATTTAACTTGCATCAATTTATTTTTTTCAAATATGAAAATGATATAACTTTATTTGAAATTTCCTTCTGCTTGAGAATAAAAAGAGAAGAATTCAACAATGACAGCTCTCGAAGACAGCAAGCGTTAATAATAGTTCTTCGCTTAATAGTTATTCGCCAATGATATAAATTTATATAATTTGTAATATATTAGAATAATATTAACATTATTACTTTTTTACAGTCAAGTTCCTATAAGTACAGACGGAGCCTCTGCTTAAATGCTTTTTGTACAAATGTGGATGCCGCGTAACTATAAATGTAAATTAAAACTTGCACATTTTTACAAAATTAATATATTAAAAATTAATATTTTTATTAATTAAAATTTATTATTTTTAGGACCAGGTGTCTCAGCTTTGAAATTAAGTGGTGGTGCTCAAAAAAATAAGTCCGCACTTTGTATATAACTTCATTTCAATCGCATGATAGCAAGCCATGAAAAATGGCTAGTAGTATTGTAGCATTAATCTTGGAGAGGGTGGGTTAAATATCATCACAATTCTATTGCTAATTTGAAGACAGGCAAATTGTTTCTTCCGTTGTTAATTTAGAGGACTAGAAAAGAGTGTGGGGTTTTAGAGGAACGGATCGACAGAATGGAGTTTATACTCTTATCAACTAGATGAAATAGGCAGTGTAAAACATAAATACTTTCAGAGTTTATGAAATATAAGAGCTTAGTTTATGAGATCATAAAAATATTTAATGTCATTTGAGTTCCGCTAAATAATAAATTAAATGAAAACATGTTTTTTATTTAACGGACCATTCACAGACATTTATTTGTTTTACAGCCTTCAGATAACGTAAAACGAAATAATTTTTAATGATGATGATATCAAATGAGAACCGAATCGGATATTTTGATCAAAAAGACTGAGATGATGCTTGAGCGAAATATAAAATCGACAAAAAAAATGGCAAAAGCAGTATATCAGGGTGGTTAGTGCAATATCCAATAATGTTACTATACATACCGAAGTATTTCGTTACACTTAAAATCAATTTACCATACCAACATACATTCATTTACAAAGGTTGTTAATTCAATCTATGTAACAAAGGCTTACAAAAAAGTAAAATCGGTAGCATAAGCATATCAACGAATGTATATGAGTTGATTAATGAAAATTCAAATTGAGATTTCGACACGAGTATTTGATTTTAGATGATGTTCTTTAATTTCAAGTTCAGACAGACTAGATTGATTATTTCACGTGAAAAATTTAGGGTGATAAATTAATAAGGATGATTCTCATGCCAATGATGGCTTACCTGTTCAGTCAGACAAGGATTAAAAGGATATCCTTCTAAGCTGCGTCCACATCTGACTCTAGTTGAAATTACGAATTCGCCTTTGGGATCAACATTGACAAGGGTATTCACGTTCCCGAAATCTTTCGGAGGATGTTTGTCACTTGGTCCAAATCCAACGTGATACTCTTCGATGATTGGATTGAAAAGGTCGCGAAATAAAGTGTAAGCTTCTGCATCCGGTGCATAAACGCCTACCCCACTATCCAAATTTTCAACTCCTATATTAAAGAAAAAATAATATTATAGTTCTTATAGAATTAAACAAATAGGAATTATAAATTAAATCTTTGCACTTGGAAAAGTAGTTTTATGCATAATTATTCACTTAATAAAGGTCTTGTTTATTGTTCCGAAGAATAAATATATATAATTGTTTTAAGTTGAATTTCCTCGAAAAATTATTCTACATCTTCTTACCACTCTCTAGGCATTTTTAACAAAGAAAATTTGAAAAATAAATGAAGGAAATATCAAAATCATGCACCGTCTTAAATGGTACCTGAGAGGAGCCAGCCGAGTGCAAAAGGTTAATCGTTATAACGCGGTTAATAGTTATATGCATTTTTCTTGCATAAAATAAAACTGTTGAGTATTTGTCGAAGGAATACCCGAATTCTCTCTAATGAGTTCGATCAGAATATACCCAATGTTCAGTTTTCGAAATCATTTTTGTTTCAACAATAAATAAAGATGATAAAAATATGTATTTAAATCTTACTGACAAAAATATATTTTGTAACACCATACATTAAACAACTGTTGGAACATTTATCTTAATGAGAAAAAGAAACAACTAATGAAATTAAAATAGAAGCGAGCAAAGTGTCTCAAAGATTTTTTCGTGCCCAATTCCTGAGATTTTTATTCTTTTGGCAGGTTTATTTGTTGGCTAAATACATTTTCAAACCTATAGGAGTGATTTGTAAATACTTACCTCCCCAGAGGCTTAAGGATATTTAGAATTGTCATTCACCTCTCTCGGGAAAATATGATTGTATTAAAAGTTTTTTATATTACAAAGCTTTAATTTATTAATATTTATATATATTATATTACACATCTTTAATTTATTATTATTATTATAATATATTTTATATTAAAAAGCTTTAATTATTATTATTATATATTTTATATTACAAAGCTTTAAATCAATCACTGTGATCTGCTAAGGATGAAGAATTGGGGCCAGAAATTGAATAAGTCATTTCATCACTCTCGCAAAAAATACATCAATGGGAAAAAATTTAAGATGAGGCTTTTCCCACAACATCTCAATTATTATTAATCTCTGAGTGGGATTATTTTGGAATATATCTGAATTCGCAATTTAAAAGAGTACCTATGAGCAAAAAAATAATAACACTTTTGCAATCGAAAAAGACAATATAAGAGGAGAATAGAAATGTATTAACTATTTTAGTACATTTTAATATACTTTAAAATGGCATAAAATAAAACTTTCATCATTTGATAATTATTAAATAGTGCAAACAGAATTTTGAAATAGTTGATAGATTTAATTTCCCAAGATGATTGCCCAGTAAAATAATTCATCGCTTTAAAGTGACTAATAAAAGGTGATTATGAGTGACGAATTGTTTATAATTATCTAACATATGAACTATTCGTAAACTGTAGCTTTTTAATACATAATTAGCGATAGAGAGCTAGGAAGAACAAGTAAATTGACAGAAACAAATGAAATTTTCGAACTTATTTAGAGAATAAGACTAATTCACTTTGCAATATTTTGTAATACTAGAATGATTATTAATAGCTATTTCGCTGATGATACAAATTGTGGAGCTCTAGTTAAAGTTTTTGAGAAAAGCACATTTTCGAATATCATCGTATCTTGCATCAAATGAAATAATAAGTTCATACTTTCTCAATACCATGAGAAATAGAAGCTCATCAAGTCAATATCTGCTTGAAATCCGGTACAGTGAAATGGATTAAGATATCCGACTGCGTTGAAGACACCGATTTCCGACCACTTTGTCAAAAAAAAAATTTATTTGAGGGTTTTTTTTTTTTTTTTTTTTTTTTTGTAGATCGCACTTTTCAATTTAAAAAATTATTTACCATCTTTACTGTCTCGTATACGAAACATAGAGGAAGTACTGTAATAGTTAAAATATTCTAACTCAATCTGATGATGAATATCCACGTTTTAGACCTCTCTGGTTTCGAAAAATACATTTTTGCATGTCTGTCTATCCGTCCGTCCGTCTGTATCTGGAAAAGATATCTCGAAAGCGCTTTGAGGTAGGCGGAAAAAAATTTAATATGTAATCTTTACACCAAATTTGTAGATTTCTGTTAAATTCTTAGCGAAATCTATTTAGAGGAAGTTTGTCTGCCGGAATATTTGAATATAAGTTAACATGATAATTATAAAAGGAAGATAGCTAGATGGATAAAATTCGGTATACAGATTTAACATCTATAGTGTAACCTATTAAATTTTAAACCAAATCCAGCAAAAGGTGACTGTCTGTAAGTCTGTACTTTCAGAAACACGTAAACGCGATAATTCAAAAACACAATGACTTAAATTATATCAAACTTGTTATGTGATTTTATGACTACAATTTTAGTAGGATTTAATCGGGTGAGGAAAACGCATCTAAAATTAAAATTCGATTTTCAGATACGATTAGCCGCCAAAAAACTCGCCAGGGATCACACGATAGATTTAGTAAAATTACTTAATTCACGCCAAAGGTCAATATTTCGTAACTATTTCCGACGCTTTCTATGCAAGGCCGTTCTCTGCCTTATCCAAAGTCTGAAATTTCATGCGGGGGACGGAGATAAAATCTTTAATGGAGAGTATGCGAAAAAGTGCTGCGGAGATCATCATAAGTATATTAGGGAAAAAAAAACTTATAGTGATTATAGTACAGTATGTCTGAAGCAAAACTAAATCAGAAGTAGCATCATAAAATAGAAATTGTCCTTAAAATTCTAATATTTTGCTGTTTTTTACGTTTTTATATATAATACAATAAAGAGTTAGAGCTCTTCAAAAAAAAAAAAAAAAAAAAAAAAAAAAGGAAAGAAAGAAAAGAAAAGTGTATCAAAGGGCTGAGTGGGAAAACAAAAAACTGACGTATATCTACATCGATACATTGCAAAGCAGCATTATAAAAAGAATGCATAGTGCTGTTATTGCAGTGGTTTTTCATTGTTATTGCCCGAAAGATATTGATGGTTAGTGCAAATATCAAAGAGCAAAATCTTTCGTCCAGTTATTCAAGAATAAGACAGCAGGACTTCCAGAACATAGATTAGGCAGAAGGCATATTTTAAAAAAGTTATGCGATCAACAATTGCTGTAAATATCTGCATCGAAAAATACATATAAATATTTTAATGATATTTTATGGAATTCCAAAGCAGCTGTTTGTATAATTACAATCAATGCAGCTAGGTCATTTATATATGTACTTTAACTTAATTTGAGTTATAAAATTGCATTAGCAGTTTTAAATGGTTAAAAGTTGAGAATTGTATTGCCATTCATTGAAATTAATAATTGCTAATTAATAATTATAAAAAATACTTTGTTCCAAAAGCAAAAACTCAACAACAACAACAAAAAAAAACCTTTTACCCTACAAGAAGATCATATCTATCAATGAGAGAAATTTAAAACTCCTATGACCATAGGAACCATGTTTTTCGATGAAACGAAATATTTAACTGTAATTTTCTCAAAACTTAATTTTTGAGAAAAGAACCCTCACCATTAACACGATAGCTCAAAAGCTAATAGAGAAAATTGCCTGAAAGTTGCAGCATAGGTTTTAAATTATATGGGCTATGAAATGATTCAAAAGTTTTGCAGTAGGTGAAATACTTCTTTATTTAGAGATGTTTATATCAAAATTAAGTTGTAGATTAATGGGAAAATGCATATTTACACACATTTACCAGTCCTTCCAATTTACCTTCATTTTAAAAGATTTTCTTAGATTTTGGGTCATTTCATAGATCATTATTGCCTGTGACTTATGTGCGAAGAAAAATTCTATTACGATATTACATTTAGTCATAGAGTGTTAGCGGTTCCAGGGAAGCAAATTACCACTAGAGGCTCTAATTCGAAGAAAAAAAAAAGAAATCACAAAAGACTGGGAATTAATTGAATCAACAGATTTGGTTTTCATTAGATTGGGTTTAATGTTGCATCATCGTGTATTTTTCAGAGTACTGTACTAATTTAGAATATCATTATTGTAAATCTCTTTTGATTTGTTGAAATTTAATTTTTTATTCCATTTATTAATATTGTTTTCAATTTTATTATTTATTTATATTTTATGAAGATCTCATGCGATTTCTGTACTAATTAATCTTCTGATTTATATATTGTTTACTCCGCAGGATTAAGTTGATTTATTTATTTGATTTAATTTTATTATTGATTTACATTTGAAACAGTTTAATGTAAGTTCAAAGATGAATTCATATTATTATTGGAATATAATATTAACTTTATCTCAAAAACTATATCCAATGTTATGAAAAATAATGCCAGATGCGGAATCAACACGCCGGAATTACTCCAAAATAGTTAGAATATTATTGACAGTAAAATCATCGTTATCAAACCATATCATATTCCAAATGAACCTGATTCAGTTTCAAATTTTATGATTAAAGAATATTTTTTTTAGCCAATAAAGACTTTCACTGGATTAATCGAATTTCATGTAATAATAGTGAAAACTAAGCGATTTTTTTAATAAAGAAATTCATTTAGTTTTTCGACATCAAACAATGACTTCGAAAGTAACAGAAAGTCAATTTTTCATTTTAGTGCTGGAAATATGTAAAACTTAAATCTAATGGAAAGTTTTCATGGAATATGGAAAGTTTTCATTGATAATATTTTTCAAATGGTACTAAAGAAATTCTGAATAAAAAATTGATTTGAAATCTAAGCAACTTCCCTATCTATGAGAGCAAAGTTCTTGCTTCTTTATCTTTAAACTCTCTTTTCTTCCTTATCTTTAAACTCTCTCTTTCTTCTTTAACTTATGTATTTTTAGCTTACGTCAAATATATAAAATACAGTAAATCATTAACTTTATCTGAAACTGATAAAAGTAAGATTACTGAGCCATTACCAGGTTCTAGAACAAATGTAATCTTTATGTTTCACCAGGTCCCTTATCTACTTATAACAGGAAGTTACCTGGAAAAATGTACAAAATAAAGTGCAATTCATTTTATTACCAAAAGTGTAAATGAATGAGATAAATCATTATCGCACATTCAATTTTACATTTATTTTGTGATATATCCATCCAGATTTTAATAAAGAGAATTAAAAGTCTGATGGCCCATTTACTGATGCTGTGGTGGGATCAGTAAACTTAAATATAAACATTTTGTGAAATTTTTAAAGGAATAAATTTAATCGCTTTTACGAAATACATATTTATTCCAAGTATATATAAATTTTATAAATGCATTTCAAGTCTATATTCCTCTTTGCATTTCTAAATATATTTCACAATTGCTTTATTCTTATACAGGTATGAAACATTTGTGTCAGCACATATATTGACGATTGATAGTTCATTGAATATTATTTCACATTTGATATAAATTGTGTATTATTGTGTGAATAATGTGAAGAATCACTTAATAGTTTCGTAAGCTCCTGGCTCAATTGAATTGTTAAGCCTTTTAATATTTTTCTTAATTTTTCATAAGAATTTGATGATTTTATTTATTAACTCAAGACTTTGAGGGGGTTTCTTTCATATATATGCAATTTCATTATCACAGATCTATTTGGCAAAATATATTTTAACATATACTTTACAATTAAATTTTATATATCCCTACCTTGGAGTTTGACAGAAATGGATATTAGCTTGATGAATCCTTTTAAGAGAAGAACTTTATTTGCATTTGCGAGAGAGCAGACTGTCTATTGAATCACCAAGGATCGCTGTTCATTCTGAACGGATTTCGTGAGGTTGTGTGGATCCGCGCTTGTGACAGTCTTTCAAGAGCCATTATTTCACTTTTTAAGGAACAGAAGAGCATTTTAAGGAAAAGGCAACAGTTCTATTCAAAAAATGAAGTCCCGTTTTTGGCTTCAAGATGCAATTAAAGAATAATAACCTATAATAATTTCGAAATTTTTTTCCAAAACAGCCTAAGCATATAGAAATCTATGCTTTTTGGCTGAAGTGCTGTAAATTTTTTTTAGTAAACCTCTTGAAAATGACGTAGATCGAATCTGGATTCTAAATTGGCAAACAATGCATTGTTACTGTAGGATGTCATGAAAATATTCTACTCTTTAATCCTTTCAAGATCATTCCAGTACATTGTGTATAATATCAAAATAACAATAATATATTTTGATATATTTTAAATATAATAATAATTAAATTAAGGAATTCTTATTTGATTAATTGTGTACAAGAAACCGTGAATTATAACAAAAACAATTAAATGAAATAATAATTTCGTAGCTGCAACTCTTCTTGGATAAAATGATAGATTTTTTTTTCTTAAATTTTTATTCGAAACAAAAAAAAAGATGGATATATAGAAAAGTTTACTACTATAGATGAAATTTCTTGCAATAGCCCTTCTTTTAAAGAAGTTTTCAAAAAAAAAAAAATGAAATTTTATTTTTGCATCTGATTTGTTTGAAATATAATCACTGTCAATTTACTTTACATTTTTGTTTCTCCAGTGTCATGTGCAAAAACGATTTTTAATGTCCCTTTAATAGATGGTAGAATTATTTTTCACCATTCCAACCATTTTAGCATCCTTCAGTTGTGCTAATTTTAGATTCATACGTCACTTAATTATCACAAGTATCGCTTTCGGTTTCATCTAGTTCATTTCTCAACAGGTAAGTTCAATAGATATAGTTCTCAGGATATAACGCATTATTTAGTATACGATGGTTTGAAAGGTATGAATCAGGATCACTGCAAAAGGATGTCCTGATGAGATGGATGTATTTAAGGGGTTCTCAAAACCAACGGTGGATCAACTGAAAAGGGAGATTCTCACTCACTTTTGCAGGCATTTATTATTTCAGGTTTTGTGCTCCAAGAATTCGAATTGTAAATTAACAGCAACAAAATTGGAAAGAAGAAAAAAAAATTAAACGAAATAATACCTGCAATTTTATTTTGCTTCTTACAAAAATTATTGCTAAAGAGTTTCAGCATAACATAGATAATCAAAATTTTAAACTGAAATATCGAATTAATTAATTAATGAAAAAACACTGGTTTTATCTCAAAACAGTTTCTGTTAAAAACTTTAGTTTATACCTTCAGATAGTAATAAATGCGTTTGTCAATACAGTTTAATAAAGTAATGGACATAAAACACGAATTTTCGACTTTATTCTATGTATATATATATAAAATAATCGGCAAAACAAAGAACAGAGTACAGTCCTTTGGTGCGATTTTATTCTATCTATCAATTTTTATCTTACTTGAAAACTCATGAGATGTAGATACGTTATCTTCAATGGTCACCTCCCTGCAACCACCTTTGAATTTCATGAGATATCGCTAAATAAAATTTTGATACAGTTCCCAACTTAAAAAAAGGAAAGAATGGACAGATTTCGCCAGTTAATTTCGCTTCTTTATAAGTATAGTTAACCGATCAAAATGCTCTGTGTTTATGATACCAGTATAACAGTACCTTCTTTTGTTGTGATGCAGTTCCTCAAAGTTGTTCGACCTGACTAAATTTATGCTATCAATATGATGGGCGAACAGCTGGTCATTGGTTTTTGAAATATATTTCTTAAAATTTCGAAGATATTTTAAATGCTAATAGTGAAATTTTAAGAATTTAACAATGCTTAGTGTTTTATTAACAGAAGGAAACCATTGTTTTTGTTTTTACTAAGATTATTCTTCTGTATTTAGGAAAAGCATTTTTTGCTATTGACAAACAGTAGTTGAGGGTTCTAAATTGTAGAGGGTAATTGCTTTTTGTATCAGAAATTTAATTTACTAAATAAATTGAATGAAATTGGAAAAAATTTCAGTTTTATTGACTTTTGATCCAAAAGCACTTTCATGCGTGTACGCAAGAAGAAATTCCAAAGTTTCTTCTTATTCATCCGCTTCGAGGAGTTGTTCATGAATATTAATGATGAATGTCAATTCTTCGCATTGCAACCACTAAAATAGTTTTAAAAACAAAATCAACTAAATCTGCGATCGAAGTAAAAATAATACCTCCTCGTAAACATTTAAGATACAAAATATGATATCCATTCAAAAAAAAAAAAAAAAAAACTGGTGCTATTTTTAAAAACTAAAATTCAAATTATATATCTTTTTAATATATTTAAAAGTTACAGATGTACTGTTTTTTAACATAACTTCAATAATACTGAGAACCGACAGGGAATCCTAGAGATTCCAAGTTCGGGGATATTTTGTGGCGAAAGAAAGAAATAATACAGAGAGGGAATATAAATGCCCCTTTCAAGAGACAACCCCTGATATGCGCAAGGTGTTCTTACCCCAAACTCTTGTTTGTGTGAGTTATTCTAGGATCAGAAAAGAAATAGTGGCAACCCTAGACGAGGGGACAAACTCTGTGAACTCGGTTATTGACCTTAGGAACTATTATGGTAAACAACATAGCTTCGATATAAAAATTGAATTCAGACGTCGTTTTTCGAAAAACGTTATGGTTGGCTAATAAACGGAATTCTTAGTTTCTTGATTATTTTACAACTCTGATTTGTTGTTTTTGTAAGAAAAATTCAAAACAGTTCATCAAAAATAATTAATTTATCTGTAAATATACAATTCGTAATTTTCAAAAAGTACTTATTTCTTAATTTCTATGTATAAAAATAAAATATTCAACAATTAAGTAAAAGTAATTGCTTTTCTACAACATTAAATGACTCAGTTGTGGTCAAAATCTAAATGTAATTCAACTAAAAAAATAATTAATAAACGAAAATATGTGAATAGATATTCAGAAAACAAGAAAAAGCGAAAGTTTTTATAAGGATTCAAGGATTGATGAAGACTGAGTAAAAATTAGCAAAGTTTCTTACAAGCATAAGATATTTAAGGATTTCAAGATTTAAACTCCAATCTAATTATTTGAAACTAAAAATTTTAAACTTTTACAATTCAAATTTGATATATTTCGACGATTTTTAAATAATATTAAATAAACTGATTGGCACAAGAAATTATATGCAATAATAATTGCTAGGAATTTGTTTCCTGATGTTCTGCAAGCATAAAAAGTTTTATATACATGTTTAAATTAATATATTGGTACATAAATGATGATGGTGAAATATTTACAAATATTTCATCACGGTAGGTTTAAAAAAAAATAAGCACTGCTTTTTATTCGTATTCATTTAAAGGCGCATTCTAAACCTGAAAGCCTGCAAGTTTCTTAGCCGGTTCTAGATTTCTGATGTCTTTACACCAAAACTGTGAATCTATAGCAAATTTTGGATTTTCTATTCCATTAAATTGAATTCTGCCTGCCTGTTCGTCCGTATGCAACTTAATATGATTTAATAGTCATAAAAAAAGCTGTTAATCTTTTAACCGAAATAAAACCATAGCAATACATTTTATTTATAAATTTATATTATTATTATTATTAATAAATAAAATTATTTTTGTCATTACATGTGTATTTATGCTTTTGAATTTCTTAAATATTCATCCTCAGTTATCTAAATCATCATGAACAAATGTAAGAAAAGTAGTAAAAAGAGTAGAGAAGCTTTATTTTAGTGCTAAATTCTTAATTAACAACCAATAATATCTTGTTAAAATTTCTTAATTGAAAATAATCTTCACCAAGATAAAAATAATAATACCAATAGGTATTATTATAATAATACCAACTATTAAGTAATTATTACACTATTGGTATTATTATACTATAATAATACCATACTATAATAATACCAATTATTAAGTAATTATTACAATATTGAAATTAATTAAGTTCTGCAGAAATTATCAATGAAGAATAAAGGCAATGAAATTGTCCATTTTTTCCACCTTCTTTTAGGCTTGCATCTCCCGGTATCGATTGATTCCGACGAAGTGGCGGATGTGACGGAATAACTGTATGAAGACGAGTTTATTTTGATAAAATACGACAATCGAGTGAATAGATTTTGTCATATATCGATTGAAGATATACATTAAAGGAAGTAGGAGGGAAAATCAGCCGAACTCAACACAACAGCATTTATTTCAACTCTCTTATGATCTGCTCATCATTCCATATTTTTCTCCTTGCCCGAAAATGCACCCTTCTGTATGAGAGCAACTCGTCAGAGCCAAATTATAGCTGTCTTCTGCAATTCTCAATAACTGTGAAACGAAACACAAATCTTAGAAATGGGCAAGATGCGTTTAAGAAGGAAAATCTAAGAATATATGAAAATAATTAAACGCTGCTGCTTTAAGGAGAAATGGAGAAAAACAAAAGTTCAGGAGAATTTGACCAATTTTTCAAGCACCGTTTTAAAATCCTCTCATTATTGTAAAATCCCTTTACAAAAAGGCTTTTAACAACTACGTAATTGTGTTTAAAAATCATTTTTATATAAATGTGGAATTATAATACATGTTGGGCTGGTAATTCCGTATGATCTATACGAGGTTTGTATACAATTTGTAAACTTAATAAGAACAACGTGTGAAACATACATACATCAATTGCAAGATTATTCAATAATGCTTAAGAAAAGGGGGGAAAACGAATTTGATGCTTGGGATTTTTCAACATTGCAAATATCTTTTACCATTAGAAAATAATCAATATTCTTGGCAAGAATATTGCAATAAAGAATACCCTCCCGCTAGAAGATGGTGTTTCTAAACAGAGCTTTCGTTTCCAGAGGTCTGACCTTTATCTGTCTATAAATTCAC
Source organism: Argiope bruennichi (assembly GCF_947563725.1). Taxonomy (NCBI): domain Eukaryota; kingdom Metazoa; phylum Arthropoda; class Arachnida; order Araneae; family Araneidae; genus Argiope; species Argiope bruennichi. The sequence continues at coordinate 70,077,886 of NC_079163.1, read as the reverse complement.
TGAAGCCATCTGTGTCTTTATCTTTCAATTGAAGATAAACTATGTAATTTTTTTTTACCTTCTCGCATACGAAATATAGATAAAGTATTGTAATCGCCAAAAAAAAAAAAAAATCGAACTCTAAATTTTGAAGAATCTCCAAGTTTTAGACTTCCAATAGTTCGAAAAACACAAATTTTGAGCAAATCCAAAAAGGGGTTGACTGCCTGTTGATTTATACTTTCAGAAACATGTAAACGCAATAACACAAAAAAGCAATGATTTAAATATAAAAAAATTAAATTTGCGATTTTGTGACTACATATGTAGTTTTGTCAAAATTTTATTTCAATCGTTTGACAAATACGCGTCTAAAACACAAATTCGATTTTCAAATGCTACTTACCGCATACAAGTGATTAATTGACAAAATCCTCACCAAGGATTATACGATAATTTGAGTAAAAATTCTAAATTCACGCTAAAGATTAATATTTCTATTATAGCTATATTTCTATTATAGCTATTCTATATTAATATTTCTATAATAGCTATTATATGCCAGTGCCATGAAAGGCGTTCTCAGAGATAGTACTTTTATCAGAGAGTATGCGAAAAAGGTTTGAGGAAACTAATCCTGCTGTTTCTCTCTCTCTCTCTTTCTCTCTCTATCGATCTTACATATCTCTAACACGCTCAAATATATTGCTAAGAAAATATGTATTCCCACCATTTAGTCTAATAAAGAAATAATGCTTAAGCCTTATTAATATATACAAGTTGATTTCTTGAGAGAAATATTTTATTAGAAAATATGCTTTCACTTTTTTTTTTTTAAAGATTAAGAGTTTTTTTTCCTTGTATTTAAATTAGTAAATATATTTTTCGATAAATTGCATGATATGAAATCTGCTGAAATGAAACAGAGAACAATTAGTAAAGAATCTTTGTGTAAAGGTTCCAGTGCTTTGAACTTCGAAACGTTTTCCTAATTTGAATTCGATTTAGTTTGCGACTCATCGGGATTTTTGCAAACGATTTGATAGATAAAGAATTGAAACAACATTATCTTTAGAAGCTGCGAAAAAAGCACAAGGATTTATCATTATTATTATTTGGGAAACCGGGTAATGATGCAACTTTTATTCTACAACAAAATTATGTAAATTACTTGAGATGTTTGAAAAGCTAAACAATTTAAGAAGTGCGACTATTTTTAATTAATGTAACTTCGTCTTTGATATTTAATTCTCCTTTTCAAATGTTGATACATATAAATAAAATCCATTCGGAATATTTCATGAAACTCATCGGTAGATTTAAAGAAGAAGATTTATCAAATCCTTCAAAAATTTATCATTAAAGTATTAACGTTATCCATAAATTAAGTTATTTTTTGATCATTGATTTTTCTTTTGATTCACACATTACTGTAATAAAAGAACTTTTTAAACATTTCTTTATCTGAAATAAGACTGATATAGTAAATAAAGCAATAACTCATCTATCTAAATGAAGTTTCAAAATGCAATTTCTATTTCTATTATAACAATGAACAGAATTACCTGATTGAATGACATCGAGCAGAGAAGCACCCATCGAAGTTTTTCTGGTTTTCAACTTATCAAAAATTTCGCGGGTGAGATGCTTCTTGAGTAAAGACTTGCATCCTTTCGCTTCCTGGAGTTTTTGAAACCCGGCTTCAAGTTTGTCCAGAACTTCTTGGTCCACCATCTTCGAAGTTGATCCGATGCCGCTTCTACAACAAGAAGAAAAGCGAAATGGATGAAACACTTGAGGGGATTCTCACGTAATACCAAATGATAAGAGAGGAGCCCAATGTACAGGATTGGCAGCGCATGCTCAGTTGTCTCTTTTCTGTTCGATCGATTGGTCAGAACGAAGGCAGTTGGCGAATCACTTGATTTGAATTTTAACAGGGATCCCCACGAATTTGCAGGGGGTATAAATCAATAAGAAAAATCTCTTCTTTTTCTTTTCATTCTAAAATACTTCATTTGAAATTTGCTTGCTTCTCAGAATTTTCATTTTGCTCTCAGATCGGTTCTAAATTTTTGCTAAAATATCTTATAATATTTTACTCTCGAAATCCACAAATTTATTTAAGACATAATTCTGAGTCATAAGTCAGACATAATTTCTCCCAAATCCCGCCACATGCAAAAAGAATAAGATTTGTAGTAATCTAAGGAAATAAAGGAAAACCTTGAATAATCGTAAATTGTCTGAAAATATTTTCTGTATTTCTTGGTATTCATAAAAAAAAAAAAAAAAAAAAAAAAACCGAACAAATTTATGTTGTGAACTAGAGAAAATAAGAAAACATAAAATTTAAATAAAAATTTTTTACTTCTGCATTTCAAATCCTACATGATAACCCTTACAACATTTTATGAAGCAAGAAAACTAACACACACAAAAAAAATCATTGCTATTTTTTCATTTTATATATTGTTTGGATTTTTAATGGTGATATGAAACAAGCAATTTTCTAATGAAATTTGTTAATTTACTACATTTTATCTGCTTTATCTTATTAAATAGATCAATATTTCTTTCTACAGGATACGAATTCCACTGGGCTTTAATATTTTAATAATAAAACTGAATTCATGAATGATTTTTGTGTCAGATTTAAATACTGAAACAGGAGTTTAAAAAATAACGAGAAAAGAAAATACAAATTGAGACCCAAACGTTCACCTGAGATGTACAACAGATTGAATATATGAAATATGAAATGGTTCCAGATGTTCACTTTTTAATGTATGTCTGTTGAAAAAGTAAATTTCTTAAATAGAATATTAGAAATCACACCTTAGTTCTCATTAAATCATCTTTAAAAATTGTTATTAAAGTTAAATAAATATTTTCAACAGTAAATGTCTTTTATAAAATTCAGAAAATTTGTTTGCTGAATTTCTCTGCGGAAGAAAATGCTACCATTTCAAATGATTTTGATTTCATTTTTTTGAGAAAGAATTTTTTTCTTTTAACAATTGTGTGAGAAATGAGTTAAGGTATCCGACTAGGTTGAAAAGATGATTTTTCCGCAATTTTGGATTTTTTTTTATGATCTGAAATAAAATCCAAACTTCATAGATTCTAAAACAGACTTTATTTTTAATATATGTGAGATAGAACTGTAGAGACAGTAGTTTCAATAATACACAGCAAATAAAAATGAATTCGGAAACAGTGGTATTTTTAACCGAAAATGAGTGATTTATTTTATTTTTAACGTAAAATTCTCCAAAATAATATTTGATATGTTTATATTATATATCTGCCTACTCAACCGTCGTTTGTTTATTTTGGGAATTTCAGTTAAAATAGCGTGAAAACCACATTTGTTTCCAGCGCATTTGGAAAAACTAATTTACAAGTACAACATCTAAACGTATTTTATGAGGAATGAATATTTCATTGTGATTGATTAACGGAAAATATGATATCTCAAAATCTATTCAATAAAATTTCATGAAATTTGGTATGCATGTTTCCAATACCTTTGAGGAGTGTAATAGACCATAGATTTTTAGATAGCTTCATTTAGACATGTTTTACAGACACTTTAAGTTCAAAACATAGACAAATTTTGGCAAAAATTCATTAACGACAACTTCAAATGCTCATAAAATTTTTATTTATTAAAATAATTGTTATCTTTGTTGTTTTATGTAGTTTGAGCTATATATAGGTGAAATAAAAATTAAATATTTCCATGATTTTTTAACTTACTCTATTGTTCCTAACATGGAAAATGTTGCTAAATTTTCATTAAATAAGCAGTTTTTACCAAAAACGAAGGCACTGAGTGTATTTTTTCTTATAATAGGGACCTTTGAAGTCTGTTTTAGCTATTTGGTACAATAAAAAAAAATGTTTATGTATTATTTTTTAAAAATTCGTTTCCGAAACCGAGTCGTATACCTTAATTCTTTTTATTATTGTTTTTTTAGTAGTTATTATAAATATGCGGTATATTTTTAAAGAAATCTCCAGAGAGATTTCTTTCCAAGTATTCATTTGGATATACATAACTGTGCTCTTTAAAGCCTATATTTTATGTTTTAATATAAAACAGGCGAATTCATAATTTTCATTGCTCCCTTGAAATTTTGCGAACAATACTTTGATTGTTTTCTTAACATTTATTAATTTATTTTATCAATTCTCCAAGAAACGATAAATGAAAATAAGGTATATTTAACATATTGCTCACAACTTAAAGTTATGTTTTGAAGTCGTTTAGTAAAACATTGACGCAAATTATAGTTGCCAATTACATAATGCATCATCTGTTATTTTATACAAGGCTATTAATATACACGTATTTATACTTGCATGACTTAATCTAAGAAATTAATCATGGTCGATGAAAACTAGAGTTGTTTAGAATTTCCCTATGCTATCATCCAAATTCAATCGCAATTATAGTAAAAATTAAAAATTTATCTCAAGAAAAAATTCCATTCCAAAAAATTTTAGAATAAAAGATTCACCGCAATTTCCAGGGAATTCGATCCCCTCCATAATTCACAAAACATACTATATGTTAATTAATTAACAATGTAAACATATGGATAAAAGATTTGTGCAACATCAGGATATTATGAAGGAAAAACAGCATAAAATAATAATTTTGCATTATTTCATTATTATAAAAAAATGTAGTTAATTATTTTTTATAAATATAGAGATCAGGAAGCCAAGTACCATCCATCAATCCAGGTAGATCACAAAAGAAATTTGTCCCTAAATTTTTTTTGTTGTTGTTTTTAGGGATCAGTTTTCTTTAAGGGACTCCGAGATAGATGACATCAGTGGTATTCGTTTATTTATAATTAATACTCACTTTATAATTAATATAAAGTTTAATTTAATTTTTCTAAAGTTACATTGCTGAAATCAGAATGGGTTTTCAAACCTTCATTAACTATGAAAAAAGCTGATGGGGGCAGCGAAAAAGTTATTTGTAGCATTTCATCCCAGAGCAAGTTAATTTCGTTTTCTTGTAAATTTTTGTTCAAATTTTAGAAAATTAAATCAAGATAATATGACCAAAAATGATGAAGAGCTAAACAAACTCAACGGGCTGGAGAACGAAAACATACAAAAAAGATATGTAAGCTAATCCGGATGGTTATGCCTGTGGAGAGAAGGCGGGAAAATATTTCATGAAGAAATTTTTTTTCCCATGAAGAAATTTTGTGAATTTTTCACCCTATTAGTCACTTTTCTTTAATTCCCCAAGTACATTACGAGATTTACTGCATACACTTCAATAGCTGCTTCCTAGACGCTGCTAGGCATAAAAGCTTTGACATTATAGGCATCAATATTTTTGAAAGACCATAATCTATACTTATAATAAAGCTCAATGTGTGTGTGTGTGTGTGTGTGTGTGTGTGTGTGTTGGCGCTCTACAGGCCAGGTCATTTGACATACAGCTATCAAATTTGGTACATGTATACCTTAGACGTCGGGAATGTGCACCTGGGGTGCCGTTTTTTGAAATTTTAATTATTAATTAAAAACTAACTTTCCCGCCAAAAAAATCTTCCATTATCCCCAGCGCCAAACGAGACAGGCTTCAGTTTTTTTTCTCCCAACAGTAATGAGGCTAGGGTTAAAATTTTTCGGCGGATTATTTCAATCGGTTCTGTTTATTTTCTTAATGTTCTATGCATTTAAAATTAAACATTGTTCATTAATCCATGTTTCAGATTCATTCTGAAGTACTTTTGAATTAAAATAAAACAGAATAAAGGAAATTAAAAATGTCTAATCCGCATAGCGTTACACCAACTGGCGTAGAAAAAATCACGTATTTGCGTTACGTAACCGGCGAAGAAAATTCACGCATGCGCATTCTGTTCTAATTGTTGCCATGACAACGTTATCAATGGATGATTTAAATTATTTTTGGGTTAGTTGCATGCTTTTGTAAGTAAATTGTATTTATGTTAGTTATATATTTTTTGTATATGATTATAGTTTTAAGTGCATCGTTTTTTAAGTAGTTTTTTTTTAACCTGTTTTCAACCGTTTATTTTAAACGATTCGTTTTATTTTCTTAGTGTTTGAGGCATTTAAATTTAAACATTGTTAATGAATCGATCTGCTCATAATGAATCTAAGAAAATTTTGTTGACCAACTCTTGAGATATTACATAAATTAAAAAAGATATTCTTTAGTGCCCATAAAGTTTAAACGCTGAGTGACTCTATTTTCAGTAATCAGATTATAAAAAAATGCTTTGTTTCAGTAAAAAATATTATTATATTAATTGAAGATAAATTCTTTCCACTTTAATTTAAAGCATAAATTCTACCGTTTTCAACCGTTTATTTTAAACGATTCGTTTTATTTTCTTAGTGTTTGATGCATTTAAATGTAAACATTGTTAATGAATCGATCTGCTCATAATGAATCTAAGAAAATTTTGTTGACCAACTCTTGAGATATTACATAAATTTAAAAAAAATATTCTTTAGTGCCCATAAAGTTTAAACGCTGAGTGACTCTATTTTCAGTAATCAGATTATAAAAAAATGCTTTGTTTCAGTAAAAAATATTATTATATTAATTGAAGATAAATTCTTTCCACTTTAATTTAAAGCATAAATTCTACGGGTGCTAACAGAAAATGAGAGAGATACATATTACGTTATGACTGAAGGCCTTTATAATATTATGAATGAATTATATGATAATCAAAATTTGAAGTTTTAAAATATTTTGATGAAGAAGCTATTAAAGTAGAAATTGCATAAAATATTTAATTATTAAAATTTTAACGAACATTAAGATTGGCGAACCGGCTGGTCGCCAAAGGCGGCTAGTTCACAATATACTTCTAAACTAAGCGCATAGTAGCAGATGAAGAAAATTAGATTTACATCTTATAGTCGAAAAATTTTATAAATTACATCCAAAAATCCAAATTCGGCTACACTAAATGCATTAGGACATAATATCAATGTGAGTTAATATCTCATTTCAAAGGATCCATAACAAGTTTGCCTTTTTGTGATTACTTCTGTTTTATTACAATTTTAAAGCCTGTCTTATTAGATGTTTGAGAACGGATGCAAAATTGCACTATCTATTTGTAAATATTTAAATTAAATGCCTTTCTCACATTTAGCTACATCATATATACTCTAATATTTTTACACGCAAAATCATGGTGGATGCAATAAAACCGGCGAGAGTATGCTCTCGAAATTAAAAACTTATCCCCATTTCCCTGGATAAAATTATGAACCATGGATAAGGCCGAAATGCCTTATATGGTATTGGCGAACAATAGTTGCGAAACATAAATCGTTGGCGTGAATCTAGCATTTTTACTGGATCCATTGTGTGAATATATATATTGAACGCCTTTTTGCAAATCATAAGACAAGAAATTATAGTTATAATCACAAGATATCATACCGAATTTCATTGATTTAAATCATTTCGTTTATGATTTATTGAATTGACATGCATGCAAAAGTAAAGGCCGATAGATGGTCAACCCTTTGACTGATTTGGTTCAAAATTAGACAATAATCGATATTTCAAATGCTAAATTTTAGCTCTTGGCGTATTGAAGCTATCGATTTCGCTGTTATTAAAATAGCTGGCCACACAGATTTCCTGTGAATTCATCGAAATTTGAGAAAAATCTGCAAATCTGATCGTAAGACCATATACCAAATTTCATCCATTTAACTCGAAAATTTTTTTTTAGTTAACGTGTTCATAGACAGACAAACTGACTGACTGACAAACAGACAGACATAACTCTAAAAACGCGTATTTTTTGCTCAGGGAGATCTGAAACGTGGATATTCGTCCAAATATGGAGTTCGAATTTTTTGCCGACTATAATACTTCTTCTATACTTTTTATATTAAAAAATGAAATTCTTAAAATGGTATTTAAAAAAAGTTTCTGAAATATACAAAAAACACATGTTATCTTAATTGAATTCATAGATTTATAACTTTGTCTGTTTCTGTGTTGTGTTTGAACGAGAGTTAAATTTAAAATACTTATAATTAAAGATCAGAATTACGTTATTTGAGACCAACTTTATCAATAATGGAAGGAATTACTTCCTTTGAAATGTACACAACCATAATGATTATCTAAATAGTAAAAAATTATTTACAGAATTTGACAATTTTTATATCACTTTCACGTAATGGACTATTCGACCAGAAAATAACTAAAAAATAGATAAAAATTTGAGAACGTCACTTTATCTTCGGTACAGTAGATCGTGTCTTTTTTGAGAAAAAATTCGATTACATCACTTCAAGAGACAAGAGATCACTTCTAGACTAGATTTCTTTGAAAAGACAATTAATTCATAGACGTTCAATATGAACATACCAAAAGATGAGCAGAAGCGATTGCTGAAAATTATTCTCAGACAATGGAGGACTTTAAACTATCTTCTAGATTAGATTTTTTTTGAAGAGACAATTAATTCATAGATGTTCAATATGAATATACCAAAAGATTAAGAGCAGAAGCAATTACTGAAATTTTTCTCAGACAATGGGGAACTTCAAACGATCTTCTAGATTAGATTTTTTTGTAGAGATAATTAGTTCAGAGATTTTCAGTATGAACATACCAAAATATGAAGAACAGAAGCAATTGCTGAAATTGTTTTCAGACAATGGGGAACTTCACCACAATCTAGATTCCACAGTCTGCCTACTATCTCGCTATATATTTCATTGTTGTGAAAATTTAGACCTATATTGCTTTAAATTCACCAGAAATAACTTAATCAATATTTTATCCTCTCCTTTTTACTTATCTTTTTAAAAATCTATTTATTAAAAAGAATCTTATGGTAAATGATCCACTAACGAGTTCTTTCTACTCCGTTTCAAACATAGTTGTGAAAGTGAAGCCAGAAACATTCTCCACACCCACACAAAAGCACGGAATAAACCACCCTCATTTTATATCTTTAAATTTTGAGGAAAATAACCGATTTAGAGCTAATGAGGAGTTTTGTGTTCAATCAGTCTCATTTCTTCTCTAATTGCTAACTTTTCAGCCAAAGAATAGTCCTAATGCCGCTTCATACAAAAGCAGCGATTCTCTACATTCACATTTTAATGTCAAAGGTAGGTATTACTTCCACAAGATTTATTCACTCGCTCTAAAAAACACTCTGCAGAAGAATCGGAGCAAAACTTTGCGATCATACGTAAATTTGCCCATGATAGCATTTATATTTGAGAAGCAAACATTGAAAAAAGTGTTGCATTTTTATGATACAAATCGAAAGATTTGATCCTCACCTGTAATAAACGGGAAAAAGAATAGGTAAAAAAAAGTGTTATAATAAATAAACTAGTATAGTAAGAAAGAATTTTTGAAATATTCTCATTTATTATTATGACCTTCATGTAGTTCTCTGTAACTTACATAAATACTGGTAATCTCTATTTCGAATTACTTTTCTCGTTATTTTGTGCTGGAAAAAACACACCTTTATTTTCAAAAACGCTGAAGTATATGGATTGCTGTATGGAAAAGTCCCTGTTTTGAATAAATTGATATCGATAGCAGTAATAACAGAAAATAACAGCACATTCACCAACTTCTAGTGCTTCAGGTAATAGTTGTATGATAAAATGCCATTAAATGATAAACGTGAAAAATGAATGATTTTTTTTCAGTTTAGACAGACAGCTAAAAATTTGTTGTGATGACTTTCTTTCTGCATAATATATATAAGATCTTCTTGGCCAATTCAGAACTTATTTATTTATAAGTCTTTGCCATGGCACCTACAAACATTTAATTAAAGAAAGTTTTTTTATGTCGCATAAACTATTTTTTTTTTTTTAGATGATCAGACTAAAAACAAGCGAAGTTAGTTCTGCGCATGATTGTTTAGAGCTGAAGCTTACTCTTTTTACACATTTTGATTTAAAGTGACTTGTTTCATATTTGTAAAAATAAAATGTTCTTAATGTGCAACAATTTTGAAATTGTTTACACTTTTATGGTCTCGATGATAGCACACTATTTTAATAGACTGATTTAATTAAACTTTGATTCCGTACAGTTGACAATAACTGAGTGGACGAAGAAATTATTTTCAAGAGTGCTACATAAAAGTAAAAAATACATAAAATAATTATTTTCAGTACACTAATAAAAGTGAGTCTTTGAAAACTGTTTTTATATTTTAGAGAATACTAGTATATGGTGAGGGTGTTTCATTCCCATTTCATTTGCCAATTATTACTGGAATGGATCTCGATTCCATAAACCAATACGGCATTACTTAAAAAAGAAATAGAAACGGGCAGATAAAGACGGGATTTCAAATAAAAGCTAAATAAAGTCTACGATTGTTTAATAAATACTCATATTCTTTCAGAAATTGAAGGAAAATTTGATCCATTTTCAAGTCACGGAAGAATGCATGGAATGCTCAAACATGTCTCTTTAGTAAAAATCATATTATTTAAATAGAAAATTAGATTTCAAACTAATATTTCTGGCCACACTTGATTCTTAGATTCACAATCATGTTCAGCATGAAACACAATATCATGTTATAAAACATTTTTCAGTCGGAAACTCCATTTACGATAAATAAAATGTTTTGGTAACACATTTTCATTTTTACATAAAGCACAGTTATGCACAGTTATTTTTGTAAAAATAATTCGCTTCGTAATTTGTCTGAAATCGTTAATTTTACATAAGTTTCATTATAATGTCTTATTTTATAACATAAGACACTGTTTTGTTTAAAGACAAATTTTTATGGAATTGTTGGTCAAAGATAGCCAAAAACAGTAAATACATCCTGTATTAGTAGATGAATGAAACATCTCTTATTCAAAAAGAAAGTGATAAAGGAGTGTTCCTGTCTGTATAATGTAGTTAGTTATTCAGAAATAAAACAATCGCTTTATGAATGAGAGACCCAAATATAAATAAGCAAAATGCGCTTTATCAAGTATCTCTTAGATAAGATTTTTGTATCTCTTAAACATGCTACTGAGAAAAAGAACACACACAAAAAAAACTTGCTTCTATCTTTTAACAAAAATAAACATTTAAAAGGCTTGTCAAAGTGCTGAGTTTCACGATGGGAACCTTTTTACAGGCCATTGATCCTAGATTTAATTCAAAGAAATTAAGTGCCTACTATCTACAGCTTGTATAATGGAACTAATAAACATGTTCTAGCCACTTCTTGAACGGAAAAGTGATGCTCTCATGATCAAGGCCAGATATTTTCATTGAAGATTATATTTATCAAAATTTCTTTAAAAATTTCCAATGCACTTCCATTTTTAATTTAAAGAAAAAAAAATCGCTATCCTAATTTTTCATTAAAAATCAAATACTCGATTAAAATTTTGCATTAAAAATTAAATACTCAATTAGAAATTTTGCATTAAAAATTAAATACTCAATTAGAAATTTTGCATTAAAAATTAAATATTCTATTAAGTTTTTGCATTAAAAATTAAATATTCTATTAAGATTTTGCATTAAAAATTAAATATTCGATTATAATGTGTTCATCATGAATGGTCACAGTATTAAAAACTGGGGCAAAAACGCATGCTGTCAAAATTCTTCCAACTCTCAAATTAGAGCTAATGACTTCACATGTGATTGGGACTCAAAGTTCTCATATAAATGCTCTTTTTAATCAATCTTTGTATACAGAGTGCCCCAAAAAGGTGGATCAACGTTTGTTTCCATAAATATTGCACCCAGATTCCAATTATAAAGTTTCATTAAATGAAGTAGACAATTGCGTGAAAGCACTTTGAATTCTGGGAGGAATTAAATTGAATTTTTACATAGCTCCTATAACGTCAATTAATAAAATAGTTTTCTTATATTCTTCAACCCAAACAATAGGTTATAGAAAGAATGGAATCATAAAATAATAATGAGTTGATTTACGTTTATTAAATCTCAAAAAATTGTCGAATAACACATTGAAGCGTTTTCAAAACTTGTTCATGATTAATCCTTTCCATACTTTACGAAGTTGCATTCTTCTAACAATACTTGCATGTCATTGTTACATTACAGAAACATGCAGCATAAGTCAGTAAAATTTTTAAATGTTCCTCGGTACTGAAATATGTAATTCTGTAAGAAAGATTAATGTCATGCACATAATTACAAACAAATATTTATTTTGGTTGCACTACTTCTGGGGGACTCATTTCATGAAGACTGAATGATGGCAAATATTTGCTTATAAAAGTTTTTATGCATTGAATAAATTTTCATTTTTAAATAAATATTTCCATCCAAATTTGTAATAAAGCCTTCTTTATTTCGAAATAAACATATCTCATTTTAGAAAGAAGCATGAAACATTGCATGTACGTAGCCAACAAAAATGATAGTGCACTTCAGTAACTTAATTATTTATTATCGCATCTTCACAAAAAACTGGTGCCGATAGATATAGCTCAAGGGGATAAGTTTTTTTAGATAGACACATTGTTTAGTTGAGGTAATTAACATAGTTAATTAATTAATATCTCGAAATTTTCCTATTACACCCAACAATTTTTTTCGCTCAATCGGTTACTTGTCATGAAATTAGCTACCAAAAATTTTTTGTAGGTTTCAGATGAACATTTCAAATTATAAATTTCTTAAGAATTGCACGCCTGATGTTAAATAAATCATAAAAGTTCCGAGAGAGCATGGTTGGTAGGCCATTGGAATTGCATCCCTGGTCTGGGATGGCGATCCCTGATCCTGGGAGAACCCCGCCGGGCGAAGACTCCCCATGTACATGGTGGATGGTGCACGTATAAATCGATCGTGCCCCAAAGCCCTCCAAGTCGAAACAACACCACTGGGGGTACAGGACCAGAGGTAATCGTTCTCTGATGTAGGTCTAAATTACGATCTGTAGATGAATGAATGAAATGCATCATTGAGGTCAGCCCCGTGAAAAGGGCTGTGATGTATGAATAGCTAAGGCGTACTCTTGGCGCTAGATGGCGCTACTGAAACTGAATCTTAGTTTAAAATCGCTGTCTTTGTCAGCGGGCTTGTCTATGACAAGTTCCCAAAGCAACAACAACAACATGAGTCATAAAAACCTTCAGCAACATCTCGGAATTTATAATATATTTCATAAAAAAATTTTTTTAGCTCGTTTAAAAATGCACAACATTTTATTATCTTTCCTTCTAAGATTTAATGATTAATGACCTGTGGTGCAAGTAATGCATAATTTTTCTACACTAAAGGATGAAATTAATTTATAAATTTAAAAAAATAATATTTTTTACAAATTCTTAAACACGACCGTGATAAAAAAAAAATGTGTTGCAACATGGTAAATATTTTGTATGATAGTAAAGGTAGGGCACTAAAACATCGGAATCATAAAAATTACGTGCATGTTTGTAGTAGTTTGAAATATTTGCAAAAATGTGCAAAATTCCTATTGTCGATTGGCAACGCCTTGACACTTCTACTTGTTGAAAGACTATATATTATTTCTAATTATTTCAATCGATCTACTCATCGTGGTGCATGAATTTTAAATATTATTATAAAATTGCCATTGAATAATTTTCATATCAAGTACTTTTTACATAAATTGAAATTTCTTTTCTTTTAAAAAGTAAATATATATAATCAGTTGATATGAAAAGTGCAGAATGTTAACAAGAATTTCTTATTAGAAGAAAAATGGTCTAATGTTGTTGGACTGCAATTTTTAACGAATCATTTATATTTTATTATCTTTCTTTCTAAGATTTAATGATCAATATCTTGTGATGCAAGTAATGCATATTTATGAATTTTTGCATAAAATTTAAGCATCAGTCTTATAGTTTAAGCACTTTTATTTCGCTTGCATAAGGATTTAAACTAAGGGTGATGAAAACTGCTTCCTTTATAAATAACAGTCAAAGGTAATTACAAATCTTCGTTTTTCAAAATGAAAAGCATTATTTTATATTTAATTAAGATATTCTATCGCATGGAATAATTGTCTTAAATGCGCTTCAAAAATGATTTTATATTTTTCCGGAAATAGGAAATTTAAGAACTCAAAGAAATTAAATCATTCAATTTAAGTAAAATGAGAGTCAATCAATTACCACAAAGATTGAAGTTAAGAAAAATTCAACGTTATTTTTTTGTCGCAGCAGTAAGAATACGCGCATTGGATTAAACCACATTTGCAAATTGCCTTTTTAGAAATTTAGGATACAAATACCAGAAGTGGTGTCCATCAAAGACCATACTGAATAACCGATTTTATGATAATTTTTCTCTCTTATGACACGAATGTGGACTTCTTTCTTTCAAATGTATTCATTTTTATAATCCTTCTATTCTTTTGAATCTCTCATTTTATACTTCTAAAAAAAGAACCCTTTGTTCTTTCATGTTAATTTAGTTATGTGTGATTAGCAATAGCAACACCAATATCATTTTCACTCAAACTAGACAAATCATTCCTATTACATGAGGATAACTAAAATAAAATTTAAAAAGGACGAAATTTATGTAACCTTAATAATAAAGCAAATTTAAAAAATGACATATTTGTAGTTCACGTTTGATACAATCTACTAATTGCATTCTTCCATTTCTTTCTATGGTTTGTTCGAATGGAATTTTACAATATCACAAAGTTCATATGAAAATTATGGTCCTTTTTTTATTACTTTCATACTATGATTGCCCTCATGGCTTCATACATTTTGTATCTGTTTTGTCGAATAATAATCTTATTGAAAATAATTAAAAATACATTTAATATTTTAATTGCGTTATAGTAATAAAAACACGTCTTTTGGACATTAACTGATTGAATCAAAAATTCGATACACGACTACAATTTTAGTGTTAAAACTACATACTAAATTTCATATATCTAGTTTGTTGCTTCTCTAAGCAATCCCGTTTGAACACACAGGAATGGACAAACCAACAGGCAGTCAACCACTTAACAACCAACTGGTCCAAATTTTAATACAAACCTTTAAGTTTAATGATAAAACCTTGCACCAAATTTCATACATCTAGACTTTTTAAAGTATCGTTTAGCATGCACGTGGCAGGATAAACAGATACAATAATTTCCTTATTCAAATTTAGTCAAAACTGATTCAACGCTATATTTTTGCTGTAAAGACCAAATACGAAATTTCAACAATTCTAAATCGTTCTCTAACTTGCTCCATTTTTAAATTTCCATTTTCGCAGACAGGTGTGCTTGGTTCTAAATAAGTTTTTTTTTCTTAACTTCAACTAGGTCTCAAGCCTGAAGTTTCAACTTATTCACGGGATCAGATTATTAGACAATTACGATGTTTTATACGAGAAAGTAAGAATTCAATTCTTGAGAAATAAAGAAAAAAAAATGCTACTATCGATGATGAATCGTTTCTAATTGTAAGAATTCAATTCTAGTGAAATAAAGAAAAAAAAATGCTACTTTCGGTGATGAATTGTTTCATTATCATGAGTATGCAGTCATTTTAACCAGAATGTTCTTCTGTGAATCAGTCTTTATTTTTGTAACTTAAACTTTCTTATTTTATTGATTTAATTGAAATAAGTTTGAAATCTATTTAAAACAAAACCAATATCTTTATTAAAAATAAAAAGTACTTCTCAGTTTAATGAATTTTTTATTTGATTAACAGGCCTTTCTAAAAGAAAGGATTGTTAATAAATAAAATCTAATAAATTCATTGGCTTAAAATGCCATTATGCGAATTATTTTTTAACCAATAAAGTAAAAGTTCACTTAAAAATATTGAAATTTTTCATTGAAGCCTTTCATTGATAGTGAAAATTTCTGGATGCATTGTCTAGGGCGGTATCAACCATAGATGCGGATTCGAAAATATTTTTTTAAAGTGATAGAATGTTTAAATTTCCAATAAAAAATCATATGTTTGTTGGAAATGATGTTCATGCTTATGATCTGGTCGATCCGAGTTATGTTTGCTAAATTTTTTTGGTATCTCAAAGAAATGAAAAGGAAGAATTGCATTTTTTGCTTTTAACAATCTGAGATTTACTTAATTTATAGTCATTAGTGGGTTGGCTCTTTTCAGACGAAGTTTTAAGCCAACAAAATTAATTATGTCTCAATAACTACCGCAAATTTTGAAACGAAATTTTATATACACTTAGAAAAAGGTATAATCAATCAAATTATTTAAAAATTTCGATTTCTGTAACTTGAAAGCTGTTTAGGATTTCAAAATGTCACTACTCAATATCCCTGCTTTTGATGGCAGTTACTTGAATTGGCTTCCGTTTGTAGCGTGTTTTCTTTCAAATACATGTGGTCGCTCTGCATCCGTCAGATACACCTTATATGTTGCTAATATTAAGGGAAATCAATGCCCTATATATTTTCAAAAAAAATCGATTTTTTAAATAAATATATATATTTGAAATCTCCATTTCAATACCTTTCCAACGATGTAAGTCTCTTGCTTGGGCTCATATTAGAAGTAAGTTAAATTTAATTTTAAATTAATATAAACAGACCTTTAAATGGCATGTCACGCCCACTTTGACAGATGAAAACGTAAACATTGGAGCATTAAACCCTCTGTAAAGCCTCAAGTTTTATTTATTATTTAACTTCAAGAGAGGAGTAGTTTAATCGTAACTGTGTTTGCATGTTTGAATTTTTTTTGCGATAATTGATCTTGTTTATATTTTCCCGCGTTATTTTAACTACGTTTTATCGCTGATACTGCTGGGTTTTGAATGTTGTAACACAAAGTTTTTTCTTCTTTTCTTTGTGCACTGTTTCATACGTATTTAGGGTTATAATTCTTTTTAATCAGTTAATAAAAGACTAAAACCATGCCACGATCAAACAGAATTTTTGAATAAAGGAAAGGCATGTATCATAAACGATCAGAAAAAAATTGGGAATGCTCCTGCTAATGTTGATAATATTTCACTTGATGTTAAACTGATTTTTGCGAAAGAAAAGAAAATTCCCAATCTTGAAGACACTTTTAAGCCGGATAATGCCGATAAAAATGTTATTAACGCCATTATAGACCTGAACATTCTTTCACACCTGTTGTTCAAAACTGCTGTTGAAATTGCAGGTGTTGAAAAGTAATTCAAATGTGGCTGTTTCTTTCATTTTAAAATGCTTTGAATGTGCATATACTCAGGAATTTAGTTCCTCTGAATTTCATAAAGGAACACAGATTGCCAATATCAATACAAGATATGTATGCCATGCGTTCCATTGGTAAAGGTACAGAAGCTGGTAGAGTGTTTTGTGCTATTATGAATCTGCCACAGCCACCAAAAAGATTTCAATTGTTTAATAAGATACTTTTAGGTGCAACTAAGGCAGTCTGTAAGGAAACCATGCAAAAATCTGCAAAGGAAGCTGTCATTAAAAACTATAATGACAAAAACATTGCAATAGTTGCTGATGGAACGTGGCAAAAGCTCAGGCTATACATCACTAAATGGCGCAGTAACCGTTACCAGTATGGACACTAGTAAGGTAATTGATGTTGAAGTGCTCAGCAAATACTATCAGCAGCTGTAGTGGAAGCTATGCGTAACGTGTTTAGAGATCTATACCATCCTGATTTTCTGAAATAGAGCATGCATGGGAATACGCTAAATCCAAATGAAAATGTGAATAATGTCATTTGGTCGCGTGTTCCCAAATTAACTTTTCTGCAAATTAAAACCCTCACTCTTGGTGTTTATGATATAATATACATTTTTAATGAGTGAAATGCTGCAACGTTGCAAGTTCTTCAAAACTTGGCATATAATCAGGTGAATACTCCTTCCATGCGCTAAAATGCTTCGATAGAGAAAAACTTTTGAGAGCAAGACATGCCTTTTCTCAGCAAATGAAGGAAAAGACAAAAGAAAGAAAAAAAGAGCAAAATAAGAATAAAAATAATGTAAAAGTTACAGGTTATGGGCCGGGAATGTTTTGATAAGGTAAGAATTTTTCCTTTAAATTGCATTAGTACTCGAAGATATTTTTTAAATTGTATGTACCTTTAAAATGCGCACCACTTATTATATACCTATAACTATATATGCTGAATGGAAATTTTGTGTGATATTCCCAAAAAATTTATTAGTAATCCTGATCTCGTGCTAGAAAATGAAATTTGTTGAAAAATTTTAGGTGACATTCAGTTAATTTTTTAAATAACCAATTTATATTTTTGTATATTTTTATTTCAGTGAAGAGAAAGATGTCTACTTAATGTTTAGAAAAAATCTCAAACTTTTTATAATGTATTTTTAGAAAAAGGTACACGAAATTATGCGATGTAAAGTTTTCGTTTATGGTAATAAGATTTTAAGGAAAGAATATGCCTTTTCTCAGTAATTAAAGGGAAAGAGTAATAAAAAAATGTAAAAAAGAAAGAGAAATGGAGGATATATATATATATATATATATATATAATAATATAATATAATATAATATGTAGCTTCTAGGCTATTGTGTTTGACTATTTTGATGACACATTATTTTTGCCTTTGAATTGCATAATCTTAAACTGGTATTTTTGGAACTTCGAGTACCTTTTTTTCCAAATTTACTAAATACACGCTCTTGAAATTTTATTCACATATTTCATGCATATAAAGGTGCATACTGATGTGAAAGTTTTCTGATATTCCTAAAATATTTCTTAATAAGGCTGATTCTCGTGTTAAAAAATGTCAATTTTTCAAAAATTATCAGTGACTTTCAGTTAAATTTTTTAAAAAACTCAAACGATATATAGTTAACATTTCGCAATAGTAAAGAGAAAAATGTCAAGTTAACCTGTGGAAAAATTTTTTATACTTGTATCTTTAATAACTTCTGGGTAAAAGGTACATAAAGTTGTGTAATTTAACATTGTCGGTATAGGGGGTACCGACTCCCATTAATAAATAATATAGCTTAACAATAGATTTAAAGTAGGCACAAACAAAAACATAATACATTTTTTTTTCGAAAACGAGCTAGGAAGGTAGCAAAAAAAAAAATTTTCTAAGGTATAATCTAATTATTGAAAAAAAAAAGTAATCGTGTATCTATCAGATAAGGTGCGACTAACGAAATGTTAAACATTTATACATGAGAGTCGTACACAACAAAGGAAGTTTTCGGATATTATAATATTCGGATAAATTTTAATATTCACGAGACTTATTTCCAATGTCATTGCTAACAACCGATCAAACCTAAAATGAAGTTCGGCCAGAGAATGTTCAACGATATGATCAAAAATTAAATAAATACGTTGATTGCATCGATTATTCGATCAAAGTAATAAATGCCAACTACATCAGTCTTAAAGCAAGGGTTCGAAGAGTTTGAGCCAGGAAGCCGTTAATTCATTCCGAGAAAGCTTTATTTAAAATATTCATTGAGATTTGAGTGAAAAATGCACACTAAAGCTAATAACTCAAAAAAAGAGCAAAATTTCATTCTGAAGTGTTTAAAGGGTAAAGAGCAACATTCACTAGTTACATTTATTAGATTTAAATGTCTCAATTCAACTGCACGAATACAGTTTATTCGAAAATGTAATCTTTGTTTCAATTGTTTTTCTGAGAAATGCACAAACGAATCTGCTCTCTCAATATATTAGTAGGTTCTGCAGTCTGAAGCAGCATTCTCTCTTGCAGGAACGTGTAAATTTGAGTTTAATCCGTAATGCGGAAAGCATTTCAAACGAACAATACCAAATGAATGCAACCAAACCTTTCCAATAGTTTGCATGATACGAACCGCGTAATCGGAGTATCCATAAATGCAGTTCGGTTTATGTTGCTCACCTTCCCTACAATCGTAGCTTCGATCTATGACAGAAAAGATAAGATCAGCATTCGGATCCTTTGCAATTCAGGATCATAAGGCTATTTTATTACAGGCGCTTTTATTTGGAAATACTTTTTAAATTATGATGTGAGCCCTGAAATAGGAAATCTTAAATCGGAAATTTCGGCGAATTACGACGATAACGTAAAATTACAGTCCAGCCTACAGTTTTGAAGGTGCTAACAGCTCCGAAACTCAAGTACAATGTTAAGATGAGAGATTTTGAATTAGTAAAAGCATTACAATTGGATGACTCCAATTTTTATAATCTCCATGACCTTTATTTGATATTAGGTGCAGATCGGTTCCTTTCAATCCTTCTTTTAGGTCAAGTGTTCGGAGCCAATAACAAACTCTCAGTCCAGAATTCGTCTTTAATTTGGATAATCGTGGTAATATTGAATGTGAGTGTATAATTAGTCTCTCGCTTACATACTTTAATGATAATGTTTCTGAAGATTAAAAAAAAATCTGGGAAATATAATTGATATAAAATTAGACTTTTAAAAAGTTAACTGCTGAACTTCAGTGAAGATTATTTTAAATCAAATTATTAGTTCAGTTCTTGTAAATTCAGTGGTAAGCTATCCTTAAAAAGGGGTTTTCAAATGAGTAGTTCTCATAATTTTTCGTTATATAGCTTAAAATATATGGAAAAGAAATTCCTTAACACATTGACTTCCATGTCTTCCATATTCGCTGATAGCAAAAATTATCTTCAGTATTCAATTTCATGTGAGTAGAGTATGTCCATGTTTAATTTATATCTCTTTGTTTTAACACATTGTTCACCATGTGAATCACATTTACTATCTAACAGATATTCTCTTCTATGCTAAAATTAAGAAACAGCAAAGAAAGATGTATATGCTTCGCAACTAAAAATATTTCTCTTTATGACTTTTCCGCTGAAGCATATATCTACTCTATATAAGAAGCTTTCATCACAGGAATGCAAGCTAATATTCTGATCTCTAAAACAAAAGTGGTTCTTATGTCTGTTCCAAGATTAGATCTGCCTATTGTTCTAACGCTCGCTCACCTAATGCACTTGGTTTTTATTACTATTCAGTTTCCAATATATTTTTGGAACAGATTCGAAAATTATTCCCAATTAGTTTCCTTCACGTCCGAAAAAGTGGACAGACTTTGTTGGAAATTGAATTACTGAAATTTTGGGAAATTTATCTTTAAAACATTGGCATTGTATATTTTCTTTACAAAATCTCACTGATATCGTCACTGGCGCAAAATAATAGAATATGGCTCTTGCGCCATTAATCTCACAATCCAAGACTCGCAGATATCGCCATACACCGAATTGATCCGAAAACTTTTTGAACTTTGTTGTCATGGCCCAAAATTTCTTGGGTTATCATGCGATCGACCTCCTCAAAATGCTACTTCACACACTTGCCCACACCAGAAAACAGATAAATTTTTTCTTTTACATGTGCAGTTAACACAACTTTTCAAAATGAATTTGAAAGAGTTATCAAAAATTGTCCGCATTGTTGCATATTATTTGCATTTCCTATTGCAATGTAGAGAAAAATAAATTGACATTCTAACTCTGAAGAGAATCAGAAGGAAGTATTGTTTAATAGAGTTCTATTTTAAAGAGGAAGCGAACTCCAAATAGACAGTTTTCTCGCGAAGCTCCATTATCACGCCCGTTCATCGAGAACATATTTTAGGGGTGGCATCAAACTTTTGGACTTACAATATTCCCTCAACAGCATAAGATTGGAATATTGCTATTAAGACAATCTCGTGTTAGTAATATGTATGCTGGAACTTTCATTCGTAATAATATTGGGCAGATAATAAAAGCTAAAAGACTGATTTAATCAGTTTGTTGTAAGACCAGTTAATCTAAAGATCAAAAAGACATTTTAATTGAAATACTACCAAACTGATTGTATGTATAACTTTTTTAATATTCTAAGCAATTATTGGGTAGAAGTATGCTATCCGTTATAAATATCCGATCCATTTCTAAATTCATGGGCTTAACTTTCACATTTGGTAAGATGAGATCATAAGGAGAGAGTTCGTGTGCTCCTTCAGTAGAACCTTCACGGTTCTCAGTAAATAAAACGTTAAGAATTATAATCGATTTATATAATAACAATTAAATAGTAAAATAATATTTATTTTTTATTTTTTAAAGAAAAGAATTTTATTAATCTGAAATAAAATATGAAAAGTTTAAAGATTTATCTTAAGAAACAATGGACTTTTGAATAAAATTTAATATTGGCTTTTTCTGCCTTGACACGGATTTGATTCGGAGAGAGTTAAAAAACGTCATTTAATCAATCGCGGTTAGAATGAATATTTTTACTATGTTAATATACATTTTCACCCTCTGAAATGACTGAAAAAAATAAATGCAAATAAATCCATAAAAATATGTATCCAGTTGATTTACAAAGATTGAAAATAACTATTATTTCTTTCTCAAATCCAAAACGTACAACTTATGCAAAATACAGGGTGTCATACAAGCTATGTAGCGTTTAATATTTACAGATTCGGAAAGAATACGTCAAGACAACTATTTTGATGTATAACTCGTGGGGTCCCCTAATTCAGCATCATAGTCTAATTACCCACATATTATACCTCAAAATACTCGTCTTAATATGTTCTATCCGAATTTATAAATATTAGACGCTGCATCTCTTGTGGGACACCCTGTATATTAAATTAGCAAGCAAAAAATAAAGATCCATTTATGGTCCAGATTAGAAAAGAAATTCAGTGTTGACATTAGCATTATTTGTTGGTATTTCACTAAAAATGAGCATCACTGTATTGAAATTAGAAATTGCTACTCAATCCAAAGTATATTTTACAGCTCAAAACCATGCGCAATTGTCTATTTCTAAAGCCCTTTATTCTTAATTGCTTTCCTGGTTTATTTTACTCAAATAAATTTTTGAAAAGAAAAACTTTTTCTATTTCATATTATATAATATTTTGGTACTTTTTATAAATGTCGCTTTGCATTTATCCAGGTGGAAAAAAAAAACCCTGAAGGTGAACTTTTTTGGCAAAATTTAAAGATATTCATAATTTTTCTACATCCCAATAAAATTTTTCAAAAGTTTATTAAACGGATTGTAGATGATATTGTGTGCCTTGCACTTTGTTTTACCATTCCGTCAAATGCAAGCCTGATAATCATAATTAAAGTGAGAAAACATAATGTGCACAAAATCACTTTATACATTGTTCATAAAT
The DNA here is from genome assembly GCF_947563725.1 of Argiope bruennichi. Classification (NCBI taxonomy): domain Eukaryota; kingdom Metazoa; phylum Arthropoda; class Arachnida; order Araneae; family Araneidae; genus Argiope; species Argiope bruennichi. The sequence goes on along the minus strand of NC_079163.1, from coordinate 70,054,742 downwards.
ATAAGGGTTCCATAAACAATGTTATCATTTCAAGAATAACAAACTGCCTCTCACTGTTTTTTTTTCTTTCAATGATTAAGAGTTTTTTTGCTTTATTTTTTTATTATTTGATTTTGGTCTCATAGCCAAAAATATTTCCAGTTTGATGAAGATTATTTATTGTTTCTCTTGTTAGAAATTAACAGCTCTTTTAAACCTAAATTGTTTATTTTAAATTCTTTTACTGAATTGTCAAAGATTAAAATTAAGGAATATACAGGGTGGTTATAATTAAATTTCTCCTATAAACAGCATCATATAACGGAAATGGTTAAACGAGTTGCAGCGAAATTTGGTATATAGACAGTACACGAGATGCGCTCACGGAATTTCGAAAAAACATTTTTAGTTCCAAAATGTCCACCAGAGAGCGCCTTTTCAGGAAAAACATTAAATTTAACATATATAATTCATAACAATATCAACAATTCAGAACAGTTAATACAGAAAATTTAATATCTAATGTTGCAATTAAACAGATTTAATCAATAAAATGAAAAGAATTTTTTAGGAGTATGTGTGCCGCCTAGAACTTATGTAAATGGTGGCCAATTTTCTTTGACCTTTGTTCTCTTTTTAAGATTTGTTCAGTTTCCTCAATTGCCACTTCCATAAGCATTTGGAAGTGTTAGATTACCATTTGTTTCTGAAGTCCACCACCCTACTAGTTCTTTAATCCGTTTATGAAATCTTAAGCCTAGATTTTGCTGCCAGTCATCATTATCAGAACAAAGACCTACTAAAAAATTAGCTGTAATTGAGTTCATTAAAAAGATTTTCAGTTGTTAAGATATCAATTATTAATTCTACTAAATTATTTCGTTTCGTATTACAATTAACAATCTTTTCGTATTTTCAATAAGTTTCTAAAATTCTTTTCTGATCGGGTGTGTCACTGAACAACAACCAGATAGATTTAAATATCTGATATATGTAGAAGATATAATTTTTTCTTTCAAATTTGGAAGAAAGAGAAAATTCCTTTTGTCATCTAGCAGCACAAGATAGAAATCAACACATTTCCTCTAAAATTCAATTTCCATAAATCCTTTCATCTAATAATTAATATTCTTTAATTTGATTTATTTTTTATTTTTTTAAGACCAAGTTGTATTTTTATATCTTGAGATATTTTATAAGAAGATATTTTCCCAAAGCTTGTTTTTTCCTTCATTCATCTCTATATCTCTATTCTATTCATCTCTCTCTCTTGTTCCTCATTCATCTTTTTCTTATAAATCAAGAATTTCTCGGCAAATAATTTATTTATTCTGTAATTCTTTCTCTAAATTCTGATCTAAATGATGAATTGATTTTTAAAATTGTCAAAGTCATAAAATGAAAAGGAAATTATTCAACAAAATAAGTAAAATAAGGCACAATTAATTTGGTTGCTTCATTTTGTTAACAAAGTGAAGCGCAATAAGTAAATGCTAAAAATGTACAGTAAATAATAGATAATAATATTAAATTATTGTTTTAATTTTATTTCTAAAGTAATATTATTGAATTTTCTTCCTATACTCTAAAGAACACTTAATATAAATTGACGAACGATTGAGACCTATTGAGGGAATTAATTTGATTAGATTTCTATTTGAAGGATTTTTCATTATCATCCATTAAAAATTACCTAATATCTTTTAAGTGAAACAGCCTTTTCAGCTGTCTAAGCAATACTTATTTTGTCCTTTGGAAATCGAAAAGAAATGCTTCTAAGAGACAATAGGTTGATTGGAAACGTAAGAAAATGATTCACAATTTTGTTATTCGTTCCACCTTTCCATAAAAAGGTCTTTTTCGAAATGATTAGCAATTTAAAGTCAAGAGTTAGGAAAGTTTTTTTACTACGGTTTTATTCATATTATATTTGAAAGACTGCTTGCAAATCGAATAAAAGACGAAGTAATGTTAATGTACTGAATGGAGAAATATACAAAATCAAATATTTCAAAATAAAATAATCCTAACAGTCTTTTTAGAATCTAGGGAAAATATAGCTTAAAGGGAATTCCAAACATGATATTTATTAATTCTCAGAGGCATAAAAAAACTATTTGGAGAAAATTATCTTCACGTTTTGATTAAATTAAAGTGTATGTACACACTGGAAACTTCGAAAATCGTTCAAAATATCGAATATTTTTTTTATTGCTTGATAATGTTCTCTTATCCTTTAGCTTTCAAACGATACCAAGATGTTGTCAATATTCGAAATATTTCTCGAGTTATAATTATTTTTCTTGAGGTGCTTTCAATAAAAACTCTAGTTACGTTTTTTTTTTTAAACTCTTTTTATGAAGAATTGTATTTTTCCACTATGTTGCTTCATTCAAACAATGAATATGAAATGTAAAACAATGTATGAAATAGCGGATGTTTTGTGCCTCAATCAAAGTTATATTTATAGAAATAAATTTTTAATAGCTGTTTAAAAGTTAAAATTATAGAAAAAATCTCGCTTTTTCTATTCATCGTTGATGAAATTTTTTTAAAAAAAGAACGATATATTTTTATAACTTGATTGAGGCAGACAACATGAAGACTAATATTAGGCATAATTTCCAACTAGAATTGTGTGTCTGTACAAATTAGAATTTAAGATATCATGTTTCAAAAAATATGCTAATTTTTTGAAACATGAATTAATAATTAGTGTAATATGGTTTTTTCTCACTGAAATGACTTTAAACATATATTAATGACCTACTGTGAAAAAGCTGGATTTTTAAAGTTAAAATTTGAAAAAAAATCTTCTCGTGTGTACGTACACTTTAATGTTTGTAGAATTATTTTCATCAAATTGTAAGTTATTTACTGCATGATTGCCATATACGATATTCTCCATTCATTAAAAAATAGCCGAGATCAAATCTTAAAATAACATGTCAAAACAATTGATATTTCTCTTAGGAAAAACTAAGTCACAGAGAAGATTATCTTATCGAAAGAACTTACCTTTTTGTCCACTGAAAGTATATCACAGCCAAAGCTGCGGCGAGGGCACTTAACAACATAGCAATCGATCGATTTTCCATTTTGATCGTTCGCCTTGGATATGACCGATAAATCAAAATGTTTTTAAGCCACAGAATTTGAGAAAATTTATCTCACAATATCTCGACTCGCATCTGACACAGATGCAGCACCTCCAAAAATTACTTATTCAATGAGCTACAGATAAATGTACTCTTGCCAAAGATTTCAAAGGGTATAAAAAGCAAACTTCCATTCTTTTAATATTATCGTGTTACTTTTATTCACTTTAGAGCACGTAACTTATCATCAGATGTCAGTAAGATATAAACTGACAAATTATTTCTCTCAGAAACCACCCAAATAATTCAGATAAGTATTATTTGTTGTTATTTATAATTTTGATCTGAATCTAATGAAGAGCATCTGCTCGGAAAGTCCTACACCAAATTCTAAATATATACACACAGACATTTAGCGAGCACGTGTCGCGACAGTTAGAAAAAATCAGCCGTTCCGTTTTTGGCTTTCAATCCTGTGTAGGTAAAACAATGATACAGCTCCTTGTTTCCCTTTGAAATGAAGAAAGAAAAGAACGAGAGAAGGCAACCTACCCTTTGACGATATAAGCCAGATACCAGAGGGAAAACATGGTGCAGTGGCCAGATCCCGACTGCTGCAGCGAGGAGAGTGGGGAAGGTCGCGCGGAGCATGATGGAAGTTATGGATTTATTGAGAGGCGTTGTTTTCGGGGAAGATTTTCATTTATTTCTCATTTATTTAAGTGATTATTTTTTATTTTATAATTACATTATCATTCGTCAATTTTTTAATTCATTTAATTCTTCATTTTGGTTTCAACTTTTTTTTCTCGTTAAAAAATATTATTAAAGTTAAATACTTTTCTTGTACAACTATCATGGACAAAGAGCTGATTTTTTTTTAATTTTATATTTCGATCATAAAGCATTATTTGAATTCTATTCAAATATATCATTTATTTTGAAATGCATTACAATTGGATCTGTTCCTATCCTATTAAATTGACTTGAATGATATTCGACTCAGCTTTCACACTGAATTACCATGCATATGATATTGTTTGGAATTCATACGGAAAAGTTTTCAAAAGACTTCATTCAATGAATCAAAATATCTCATTTCATTTCTTATCTTCTCTCTCTCTCTCTCTTTTTTTTATCAAAGTCAACGTGAATGAATCGCCCATGTTCAAGGTTTTTTGAAATCGATGCACAATTTACAATAATATATTGAGTTATAGGGCTATGGCATTTTTGAAATTTGTCATTTTTCTATTATTTTGCGTCATTAGTGCAAATTATTTTTTTCGATAAAACTAAATTATTTCATAAGCAGCAATTTATGAAAGTAAGAAACTAAACATTCTTTAGTAGAGTGGCTGGTTTCATTTAATTATTCAACACTTTTGACCTGATTTAATAAGGATATGTCATTTCTTTTAATCTGACTTAAATTAAGCTATGAAACAAATGAAATTTGATCATGTATAATTATTTTAAATCCTTAATACGCATTATGTTTTCCGTAAGCAAGGCATTTGTCTTCAAAACCAGTGTGTGTTCCCAACAAATGTGTGTTTTCCAAACATAAGAGCTTAAACAAACCTCTGTTGTTGTTTTAAACAAATTTAATTTTTTAGAGACTGAACGATGTAGCTTTTCACATCTTAGTTGATAAATGAAATGAGATGTTAGATAATTATTTCATAATGAAGGATTTTATATTTAAATATTTCTTACATTTATGCAATAATTTCTCGATTAATTTTTGCTTGTCATTTTATTATTTAACCCTTTAAAGATCCATTTTTTTCTAGTCATATTTTAAAATATTTTTAGGCTTGAAATTAGAATAAGAAAAGGGATTCATTTAGCTTATTAGATAAATTTAATTTGATTAATTAATAAATTTGAATAATTAATAATTAAGTAGCAAATCAAGACACATCATTTTGTCTGAGATAAAGAACTGAAGCATCTGGGTTTCTGTCTTTCTAAAAAAATTTGTCAGAACTCATGCCAAACTACATAATTTCATACTAAGATTGATAAATTTGGTGGGAAGCATACATTTCACGGCCCTAGAAAGGGTTAAATTTAATGTACTTCTAACATATTAGTTATCAGAGAGCAGCTTCTTCATTAATAATGTAGATACCCTCTATTACACATCTAATTTAATATCTGTATATATAAAAGGCTAACATACGTGGCACAGGAATCTCTCTTACTACACATTGTCGAATGGCAACAATGATATGTAAACAAATAATACACAAACGTTTCGAACTGCTTCATTAAATGTTTTTACCGTTGCATTTAATTCAAAACTTTGGCAATTAATGAAAGTGCAAAATATTATTATAAATGCTATGGATAAAGCTCACTCAGAGAGAAGAAGCAAACAAATTAAAAAATAGGTGTTAAAGTTGAATTCCAGCTCGAAAGAAGACAACCTTTTCCAGATGGGTAAATGCTATCTGATTTTATCTATGAAAGACCTATCTATTATCTCACTTATACATAATAGATCTGATTATCTCACAAAAATGGTTTTTGCATTATTTTAAAACTCAAAAAATTACTTTTTTATTGATATCAATTTCATCTCTGTACAACATTTCTTTATTGTTAATATTTTTTTTAATGTAATACAAAATTTGTAACAATTTTTAATGTTAGGATGAAATACAAACACATCCATCAAACTGTTCAATAGCATGCTTTTGTTAATGTTAAAATTAAGATTAAAAAAGAATGCTTTCTTTGGATATAAATTCCACATTTATTTCTTAATATGTACGCTTTTTAATTTGTACGCCTTATGATTTGCCTTTTTTTTTTTTATTCAGTTCAATTCATGATTTCCAGTTTTATCAAAAAACTAAGTAAATCATTTTTAAAAAAAAAATTACGCATTCCAAATTTATATATAGCAATCTAAAAAAATTAATAATCTTGGAGAACAAGCTGGTTGCCAAAGGTGAACAGTTTAATTTAATACTACAATAATTTCATTCATTTAATTTCAAAATAATATTTTTGAATTAAAAAAATATTTAAATTCAAGCCATTTCTTATAAAAGTAAATATTTTAATCAGAGTTCTTTCTTTTTTTACATTTTCAATGAAAACGTTATCGAATGCTGAATTCTTTCCTTAAATTTAATTCAATGAAAAACAAGTTTCATTGTATTCGAAGTATATTTTCTTTAAAAACAAAGCATCTCAAATGCTCTTTTGAACGTATCGTTTTCAAGTGCCACACTAAAGTTATGGATTCAAAACAATGTCAAGTTTTCTTTTTTAGTTGCTATGATATGAATTTACAACGAAATAAAGTCATTCTAATCTCAAAACATAGCAAAAATATTCATTTAGTAACCCGTTCTTCTATCCATGCTCTTCCAACATGTAAAAAGTTTTTATCTATAATTTCCATAAATAGCACTTCTATTATTGATGGATTTATTCCCGGTTCTTCTCATTCATTTTAGTCTATAGAAACTCTCAGGCATTTCAGAATACTAACCGGGCTTTTGTAGATTGACAAGGTGAATAGAAATGTGATCTTCCGAGCTTTCGAGTTTATGTTGAGTTTAATTTATCAAAAACAGTCAAATCTCGCTAACGAGCAAGCAAAAATATAAAAAAATGACAGGTTTTATAACGAGTGATGCGGAAATGTCATGACCATCACATACAGGATCATGTCTGTTTCACTTGTTCCATTTTTAGAACTTTTTTTAACTGAAATGTTCATTTTTTTTCCAAAGTAGAACTGGAGCTGTAAATCATATAGTTAATTAAATCATTAAAAAAATACAAGGCACTTTGGTAAGTGTCATGGTTTCACATTATGATGTGACAAAAGGTTCAATCAAACCTGTCTTAACGTACACCTCCCAGAACAAGTGATACGCATAGCTAACAAAACTAAACGTAAAATAGTGACTTGCTTAACGAGCGATGTTTCACGAAACAAGTGGCGAGGAGATACCATGCTGGATTGGACTGTGTCAATCTTATTTGGCGAGAAACATCATATCTACATGGAAAAAGTCTTGGTCGGTAGCGTTGCTGAACGCGACTCCGAGGAGTTTGAACAAATATTTGTGGAGTCTTAATCGACGAAATTGTATCTCCGGCAAAGATTATGGGTCTAGAATTGGATAGCTTCGACATCGATGAACTGGTGGAAGAACATTGCCAGAACTACAGAAATGGAGCTGCATTATGTGTCACAGCAAAAAGCTGTAGAGCAGTAAATAATAGACTCAACATTAATTAATAAATTACATTATTAAAAATTTGTTTGAGTATTTTTTAAACCTGTATGGAACGAATTGTTCTATTTTACATGAATTTCTATAGAAAAAAATTGTTTCGCTTACTAGTACGATTCGAGAACGAATTATGCTCCTTAAACGAGGTACTGTACTTCTCGCTCATATTATGTAAATATACTTGCCTTTGCTCTTATCAACATAAAAAAGTATTTTCAATTATTCATGACTCGCTTGTCTATGTCAGAAACAGCACATACGCACAGAATTTAAATAGTATGAAATTGAAAATTCATCTAGATAACTGAATATGTAGAAATATTAAAATAAGAGCAAATAAATTGTTTTAGATCTCAGGAATAAGAGTTAAAAAGCACACTTTATTAAATGCAATTAATTTGTTCAACAATTTTGGCCTCCTGGTAAGTCATATTATTGACTCTCCGACCCGCCTGAAGGCACATGGTTAAATAATACTGAATGACCTGACCGCCGCAACAGCAACACTGGCGGGAACTGTGGTCGAGTCCCAAGGGCCATCACCGGCCACGGTACATCCCTTTTCTATGGAAGTACGTCCTGTCATCAATGGGAGAAGCCAGACCCCCACCTTTTCGTGTACCCTTCAGGGTGGCGAGAACTAATCATCATGCCGGAAGCTTTTCATCCTTATTTCGAGGTGCCTCCCTTGGGGGATTGGTCTCCTGGTAATGGAGCCTAGGGCAATTGCCCTGCCTGCTCCACCCTAGTTATGCCACTGATAACAATTCAAGTATTACTACTGCTTTGACTCTACAAAAAAGAAAGAAACTTCGAACAATCTTTATTTTTTATGGATTTAATTTTATTTATTGAAGGGAACAAATCTATGACTGCTAGAAAAAAGTTACAGAATTATTTCAAACTGATTAATTCTGAGAAGAGGATAAATTTCCCTGAGAGGAAGTATTCAAGCGATAATTTATGACTGGCTTAGAAATATATTTCTAATGTCAAAAATTATAATTTACCCCACTTATTCTGAAAATGGAACGAATTTATGTTGACAAGAAAGATAGTATAGAATAATAGCTTTTTTGAAAATTATGGTAAATAGATACATTCTGTTTAATAACTGCAAAGGAAATACCTGAGGATTTGAAAGTGATACTTGAATTTAAAAATAAAATCATTGGAAGGGAAGCAGGGGGGGGGGGATGTTTCGAAGGAAACAATCAGTCGAGGCCCTCAAAAAATATTTCAGAATTCAATATTTTCTTGTAATAGTCCCATTCTTTCTTATAAAAAAAGATTCGAAATTTATCTGGAACAGAACACATCATATGGTTTTGGAAAGGTTACGGTTTCGATATAATTCGACTAATATTCATAAAATAACTAAAGATGATCTTCTTTAATGTTGCAAAGATAAATACGAAGATAATGATTGCATTGACTGTTTTGAAGAAATCAATATTTGTCATTGAGTTTTGTCTTTAAGATTCACGATATAACAATATTTATTAAAAAAAAAAAATAAGTTGAGTTGATTCGAAATTTTGTTACAGCTCTGAAAATTGTATTGACTTTGCCGGTTGCCATCCCATTTTCAGAACGCTTTTTCTCAAGATTAAACAAAACTCTTTCTTGAAATCCAGCATTAATCAAGAACTATTTACTACTTTACTCACTTTATTAACTGAATTCGAATAAGTTTTTATTAAAAAACTACCTAAATTATAATGGTATTTCAAGGAATTTGTTGTAAACAAAACATGTAAGAAAATGAAGCAAAAATCGCTTGTTTTAACTTTGTCCCAATAAATCACATACCAAATGGTATTAGATAAATTTCTAAAATAATTATTTTTCTTATTTGATTTTTAATTAATATGTATGACTAAAATATGAATTTGATAAAAGAAATAATTTATCATTGTCTTACGTCCTCAAGCTCTTACTGTATCAATTTGTACAATGCAATAAATAGCAAAATTTGCAATAAATTATCGAAAATTTCTTTTCGAGGCCTCACAAGTCTAACTTGCACCAGAATGCGCATTTAAAAACATCAATAGAATGGTTTACTGAAAATCTGAATACAAGTAAAATGAATTTGCTTATAGAATTATCGTTACGCTTGAGAGAAGAAGAAAAGAAAAGATCTCGGAATCAGTTTTGAGCATTATTTTGTGCGTTTTTTGCCATCATTTTGTGAGTTGTTCGGATCTCTCACTATATCTTATCATTATCATTAAGAAATATAAATATCGTAATTTCTCTGACATTCTTTTCAAGCCTATCGTTATAAAATGTCCCTTAACACCCGTTGTGTAGCCGTTTATCTGGAAATAGCGAGAACTCTCAATGACCTATAGTTGTGAAATTTTCCACTTTTACAACACTGAATTAAAAGCTATTTTCCAAAATTGCAATAAATAGATTTTTTGTCTTTGGATAGATATTGTGAGAATTCTGAATATATATTATGTTCGAAGAAATTAATTCTTATCTTCTATCCGAAGAAAAAGGTTTTGATTCGTTATGTAAATGTTTGATTATATTTGTTTAAAATTCTACTTATCATTTGTAGCAGAACAAATATCGTTTGACTATAAAACTTTATAGTCAATTAATAAGTCAATTAATAAGTCAAAATAATAAGCAATTTCAATGAATGGAAAAAATTAAAAATATTGTTTTTTTATGTTAAGAAACATTTTTAAAAAATGAAGTGAAATTAAAAGAGAATAGTGAGGAATCAACGAAAAAAAAACCTATTTTGCACTTTAAGAAAAGATTTATTTTACACCTATATTATATTATTGAGATTATCTCCATTCTTAACAAAGAGCCATCATGTGCTTGATAAAAATGTTGCAAAAGAAAACACTGCATTTTAAATTAACATTTTTTAACAAAATTATCTGTTATTAAACTGTATATTTAGAGAGATGTTAAATAATAAAATGGAATTATCTGCGAATGGAGATTTAAATTAGAAATATGACAATTACAATTGAAGAACACTTTCACCTATTGGGAATATATTATGAATCATAATAAAAAGATGCAGAAAAATAAAAGATAACCATTAAAATTCCTTTCCATGCAAACAATGTATCTAATACATTAAATCTTACAATATGATGTAATTTACAAGTATTTTGATGCAACAAAAATTAGCAGAGATATCTATCTAGATAGAGATTCTGATAAATCATATTTTTATCAAAAGAATGTGAAGCACTTTCTTTTTGTTCACAGTTAGATTTTTCAAATCAGCATCGAGAAAGCTCTTCAATAAGCGTTTTAGTAAAATTTATTTTGTATTAGATAATCAGTTTACAAACAATAAAAATTAATAAATTCATAGCTACAATTTTCTTTCGATGAATTACATGGAATTCAGCTACTGTCATAACGTACGAAAACCCGGACCACATATTTTAACAATAAAATATGTACTGTTGCAATATCAAGAATATTGAATGGATGAACGGATTGCAGCGAAATTTGGTGTACAAACTATACACGAAATGCGTTCACGGAATTTTGAAAAAAAAAAAAAATAGTTCCAAAATTTTCACCAGAGGGTTTCTTTTCCAGTAAAATATTAAATTTAACACAATAAAAGACCAAAACGGAATACAGAAACAATATTAACATTTATTGATTAATTTCTGATCACCTCGTCATCGAACCACATTAGGTAAAGGTAAGGAAAAAATAACCGTACGCTGTTAGAGGAGAAAAAAATTGTTCAGTTTGCAGAAACAAGAACAGATTAGGACGAAATCGCACAAGTGGAGCAATTGTTAATCGTGTCCAAGACGATGTAGGGAAGGGTGCTCCATGTGACCACCCTCATTCACCTGCAAAATTTCAAATCGGTGGACAGTGTCTTCAACAGCAGATCGTAATTGATCAGTTGTGATGCTTCGTACATGAAGCGTTATGGAGTTTTTAAGTAATTCAACGTCGCAACACCTCCACGACACACCAAACTCTTTAAGTAGCCCCATAGTCAGAAAGCGCACGGACATAAAATCATTACAACGTCTGCAAACGTTTCATACCCTAATCTGTTTTGCATAAAGCTTCCTCTTCGCAAGCATGCAAATCTCGACCTTTTTTCCTAGAACTGACAGCTTTGTACAGCCGGTTTTACATTTATTACTCATAATTCTTGTTCTGGATTGTTAATAGTGTTTCTGTATTCCATTTTGGTCTTTTATTGTGTTAAATTCAATGTTTTTTCAAAAAATGGCAGACATTTTGGAACTTTTTTTTCGAAATCCCGTAAGCGCATCTCATGTATAGTCTATATACCAAATTTCGTAGCAATCCGTAGCACCCGTTTGCGTTGTAGGATGCTGTTTATAGGGGAAGTTTAATTATAACCACCCTTTACATTATTGTATGTAAGATTTTTTATTAAATGTTTATTAACGTTTTATTGTTAAATGGAAAAACTAAATATATAAACGGTTATAAACTTTCCAATTACTGATTATTTTACGTTTTATTGATCTAAACAATAACTTGTATTTTTTTATAAAATTGTTTGAAACGAACCTAGATTGTAGAAAGATATTTAAATTTTTCACAATTGCTGTAATTTCTAGAATATATTACATCTAGGATAAAGAGAGATTAAATGTAGAAGTAGGGTCAATGAGTATAGTTGGAAACGGGGACTACAGTGCACACAAGTCAAACCTTAGCGAGTTGGGTCTTTTTTAAGGCACTTACAAACATGTATTTCCAATGAAATTTTTTAATGCTTGTTTTTTTTTTTTTTAAAAAAAAAGACATTATTCATTGCTTACATCAATTATTTTTAAGGTATTTCTTATATCTGTAGGATAACGAGTGGATTTAGGTTTCTGCTAAGAAATTCAACTAATCTTGAGCAACTAAGAACAGGCTTTAAATGTAATAAAAACCTACATTTTGAATAATTTATTATATGATATGAAGTGTTATTTAGGACCCGCCAATAATGCTGATTATTTTATACCAAATCAGCAACTGATATTTTAAGAGAATTTACCATGTGATCTATATGCTTAATACTTTTCACGAGTAAAAGCTGGTTATTTATAATTTAATACTGATTGAAATTTAATACTGATATAAAAGTAAACTGACCTTAAGGAAGAAAAAATGTGACGCTGAATGAGAAATGTGAGAATGATTTTGACCTTTTTTCAATAAGAAACAAAGTTTGTGGAAACGAAAAAAATAATATCTGAAATCATACATAGTTGATTTTTCATCTAATATGTATATTTTGATTGATTATTTTGAAGTGTCAATGAATTGCTAGCATTCGTTCGTCTGAGGGATTGAGGGAATTGAAGGTGATCAGCTGATTGCGACAGATTTGAAGAGTGACTAAATCAAAATTTGTTGTAGTTATTAATAATAGTTTAAGATTGTCGAAAGTTAGATAAAAATTATGCAACCAGATACTATCGCTAAGTAGATTTTTGAGGCAGCATAAATGTCGCAGAAAAATAAGTTGACTCGCAATTTGTTTAAAAAATGAAATGGGAGCTCTATTTTCTATTACTCTATTGAACTATTAGTCCTTATTCATTTTCTAAATCACATACATTTCTTTCTCGTGTCTCATAATGTTCAGTTATTTCTGTTTTTATAAAAGTTCATTTCCTGACTTTTCCCGAAAATATTAAAGATAGAATGATTACAAATTACTCCAAATTCATGGTATTACGACAATTTATATGCTATATTCCATGAAAAAGAGATTTTTATTGAAAAATAATAAAAGTATAGTACTTTGAGGTAATTGAGAACTGGTGGCAAATTAAATTCTGAGGAAATAAGCAGCAAATTTCTTATGGTTAAAGTATATTCCATCAGGTCAGCTCGTTGAAGTAATAAGAAGCCAAAATAAATATTCTAAAACAATCCTATATTTTATGGGATAATTATGAACGTTCTTGTGACTAAAACTGGTTAATTAGTAAATTGATTTTTTTTAAAAAAGGCATTTTTAAATGAGCTTTCCAGAACATAAATATGTAATCGCATAAATGATAAGACTTATTTTCCTTCTCATTTGAATATTTTAAATTTAAAAAAAAAAGACAGCTTCTAAAAATTTCGTTCCCAATTGTCCTAATTGACCCTACGGGAAATAAGTACAGAAAAGAATACAATACAGTACACACTACAGCACAACAAAACGCATTAATACAATAGGGTTTTCATGCCATCTCAATTTCTTTATATACTATATGTAAAATTTAGAATGTTTTTTTTTTCTTTTTTTTTCAAAAATAATTCTAGGGCTGTGCCGATTTTCTATTTATCGAAAAGAATTTATATTTTTGAAAAATCGAATTTTATATGTCACTTTTTGAAAACTAGCGATTTATCTGCTCCATAATCGCGACTAGGGATTGCAATATCGGACCAAAATTTCAATACCGGTATTTGGTATTTTTTAGATACCGGTTTTAATACCGATATTAGAAATTTTAGGAAAAAGAAAAAAGAAAATACAGGTGTTTCTTTGTTTTATTTGTCAGTTTTATTAGAGTGTAAATATCACAAAAAAATGTTGTTGTAACCTATAAATTATAACAATATATAAAGAATCACAAAAAAGTAAAGGAACATCTTATTTATTTAAATTACAAAAAAGTGTAAATATCACTATTCAGTCTGTGGTACTATTACAAATTTTTGAAAAGTGATCTTAAAAAACATAATGCATCAATTGTACTGTCATTAAGTCTGAAAAGTAATTTTGTGCAAAAATTACCAGCTGTCGAAAGCGCTCTTTCGGCATCTACGCTAGTTGGTGGTACTGTTAACAATGCGCGATATACTTTTTTTCCAAGTATTTACCTCTAAATCCCTCACCTTCAAATAAATCGATTTCTCGTCGGATGGTTTTGGATATAGTTGATTTCTGTATTGTATTTTGGTTCGTTGAAATTTTTTTTATTTATCGCTAATTCTAATTTTTGTTCAAGAGACAATTCCTTTTTCACTATCGACATTAGTGTCATCATAATCTTCGGTAACTGAACCGAATTCTTTTGAATGTGGATAGGTTTGTGGGTAAAAAATTTTAAGAAAATTTACTATAAACTTGATCAGATTTGAATTGGTTAGTCTCTTTTAATTAATTTGTTTTTTATTTTTAAAATCATTATAATTATATAAATACTGTAAGACATTTTTTATTTCGGTATGCCTTTCTTCTGTGCGATTTTTCAATGTAATATATAATTAATTCTTCAGATAGTGATGTGTGCTGTTTTTTCAATAACTGCAACATGAAATTTATTGTTGCATTAGCTGTTAATAAATTAGAATCTCTCCGACATAATGCCTCAACAGCCAGTTTTATTGGAAGTAGAGCTGATACAGTTCTGGATTTTAAGTCGAATTCACTATCTGAAAAATAATTTAAAGGTTTAAGTCGATTATTGCTTTTTGGATTGGATTTCCCAGTTTCAAAAATCGTTCCATCATTAGGAGTAAACTATTCTAATGTGTTTTAGAATCTAATATTAACATATATTCTATTTTATTTTCAGTTAATATATATTTTTGTAGTATTGAATTTTTGTAGGGGAACGTTTAAATATCTTAACAATTTTTCGAACTTTATAAATTATAGGAAGCAATTCTTGATGGGTTAATGTTTCCTCCTCATTAGCAATATCTTTTACATTGTCATTATCTTTATTGTCAATATCACTCACACTCTTACTCTCTTCAAAGTTGGAATCCGAAGTTTCTATATCCACAGAATTTAGATTGTTCTGTTTTTTTTTTTTTTTTTTTTTTTGGTATAATACATCTATTACTTCTAACTGAATTCCATGACCATAGCACAATTGCTGATTTGCACCAATCAACTTTCCAACTTTTTTCATACTGTTGCTCCATCAGTCGTTATGAATACAATATCTTCTTTCAGGAATAATCCATGTTTCGCTAATTTCGATTTAAGCAATTAATTAAGCCGTTAATCAGCTAATTAATTTCGCCCGTCAGGGAGACAAAAACATATACTATTTTGCTATGTTGGCGATCCCTGAACATATAGTGGAGACAATTTTAGAAATTTTTAGTAAATACCGAAAAAACGGCATTTAAACTTGTGAATACCGGTATTACAAAATTGTACAAATGGCTCAAAATACCGGTATTCAGTATCCCGATATACCGGTATTGCAACCCCTAATCGCGACACAATATATCGATACGCACAATAAATTTTCATTTTCGATTTCGTTTTGGTTCCTGGATAGTGCTAATTTTTGTTGCCCTGTATTGTTTTTCACTTTCTTATATAATTTTTGTAAATATTTCTATAAACACTGTTATATTCTAATACATAAAAATTCCTGATTTAAGCATGTCATTTTGGAATAAATTGTTTTCTTTTCCTTAATTGAAACATACCACCAACAAATTTATATTTAAATATAATAAAAGAATTAAAATTTTTTTATTTTCAAACATATTTACAATTCAAGTAAATTTGTTATGCTTTATTCATTTTAAACATGCGATATCTTCTAGAAATTACAGTAAAGCATTTTTGTAGTAATTTTGAATGTTTTTATGAATTGAGATCAAAAATCATACAAATAACTGAACTCCAAATATATTTGTTCAGAAACAGATACTAAAAATTATAGCCTTTATCCAATT
This sequence comes from Argiope bruennichi, assembly GCF_947563725.1. Classification (NCBI taxonomy): domain Eukaryota; kingdom Metazoa; phylum Arthropoda; class Arachnida; order Araneae; family Araneidae; genus Argiope; species Argiope bruennichi. The sequence goes on along the minus strand of NC_079163.1, from coordinate 70,038,712 downwards.
GATTAATTAAGATATTATGGCCCAATTAAGATATTAAGTAAGATATTAATTACTACTGCATTAAAAATATATTAATTTAAATTTGAAATTCAGAGCAAATATGCTTAATATTATTTTTTTTCTATACAAATTTTTATAAGTTTAAATTTTATAAAGTATTTCAAAAATTTACTTACAAATAAAGTAAAATTTTTTATAAATTCGATTTAAATGAAAGTTCTACATTTTTCAGCATTTTTTTTATCTAATGATTTTTTGAAACTCAGATTTTAATTTACTATAATAAATTTTTAAAATTTTTACTGACATAATTGGCATTTTTGATCTTTGTATTGTTGCTCTAGGCAGCCAAGGGCAAGGGGGCCACTACTCAATATATAAATACTCCTTTTGGATAAACATGAAATTAAAATGCAACTTCTTTTGGTAAAGAATACAAATATTATGTCTTACTGTAAGATAATACACTTTAACAGATTGAGCAGAGATTTGAAGAATTATTGTTCCACGAAAAAAAAAAAAAAAAAAAAGGCTTTGCTCAAAATTGCTATAATAGAAAACTTTCAAATTCTATGTTCCAGTTATAAACAAATATAAAAGCATCAGCGCAAAATTGAAATTTTTGGTAAAACATTGGAGTTTAAAATTTAGTAAAAGTATGAAGCTATATGTGATCTCACACATTCTAGAATAAAAAATGCATTAACCTTTGTAATCTTTCAGATCATCCTACAATAATATTCTGAAGAGAGATTAGTATTAGTATCGGCGTTTTTAACGCAAGACAAAATTACGATGCGAAAACTTAATGGTCTGCCACAAAAAAACTTTCTACATATATAACATATGTTACGCTCTTGTCATACCATTTTTTTTTTTTTTTTTGCATAAATGGTAACAATACATTTGAAATAAAACTTTATGCAAATACCTTTTGGTGAATGGGAATCCTTTTTCCTCTTTCTTAAAGGGTACTAGAATGGGCAAAGGAAAAGAAATCAACATCTCCTAAAGCTTTGGCCATCAGGGCTCTTAGAAATTCCATTTCCTTTCAAACTAGTTTGAGTTCTCGATCCGTCTTGATTGGTTTTCCGAAACTTATCGAACTTCAGATTCTTATAGAATTTTCAATACCTATCGAATTTTCAATAATTTCGAGATTTTGATAGCTACTGAATTTCCATGACTATCGAGAATCAATCATAGTAATATTTTATGACTGGATTTCAAGGCACTGTTTTGTATATTAGTAGAAAGTATGTCTGTATTTTTTAAAACTTTTCAGTCCGCATTTTGTTCTGTAGTATGCACTTTTTTATTTTCAAAAATGTATAATTTTTTTCTAATTTTATATCTTTGAAAATTTTTTCAATTTCATAATATATTTTTATAAGAATATTTTGTTTTGTATCTAAGTTCAAGATTATTTTCAATGATAGAACGCTAAATTTTGTTGCTCATCGAACTTAATCGATTGTTCCGTACTGATCAGATTTGATCGAAACTCCAATACTGATCGAACTTTCAATAATTATCGAATTTTCGATAATTTCAAGGCTTCAATATTCTTCGAATTTTCATGTTTATCGAGAATCAGACCTGGTTATATTTTACGACTGAATTTCAAGGCATTATTTTGTATATCGGCGGAAATTACGTAATGGTTTTCTTTTCTTTTTATTCTGCATGCTTTTCCGCTGTATGCGCTTTTATATTTCTAAAAATGCATAATTTTTCTGGTTTTATATCTTTAAAAAAATGCTGTTTTCCAATTTCTCAATATATTTTTATTAAAATGTTTCATTTTCCATTAAGATAAAATTATTATTAGAGGATAAATTTCATTATTCCGATTAATTTCAGTTTATATAAGTGAATTATATGTTGCACTTTTTTCAAATTTCCACTCAATTTAAAAGTGTTTTCGTTCCTTCTTCTTTTCAATTCGTGTTTTTTTTATTTTAAAATATGCAGTATTTTGAATTAATTTAAATATTCCTTTTTCAGACTACTTAAGTAATTTTTTGGGAAATTATATATTTTTTTGTTTTTAATGTAAAGATTATTTTAATGGCAATTTTTCAATCTTTAACTCTTTTTTATATCATTTCCCTTCTTCATTTTAATTTTTCATATTTTATTTGCATTTTCATTTCAAATTTCGTAATATGCCAAAATTTTGATAGAATAATTAGAAATAATAAATAGAGAATTGGCTAGAATTTCAATATTGAAAAATACATTGTTTTATTTGAGTTTTCATTGAATTTATATTAAGGATATATAATGATATATTTTTCTTTTATTCGCTCATGTTCAAGACCTTTTCTAAAATTTTTAATGTATTGCATCCTTTGTCCGTAAACTTCCAGTCCATAGTATTTGTTATTAATGTTTTATTCATTTCGGAAATTACTATTTCTCGTCTCTTTTTGAATTTTGAAATAGTAAATTGTATGAAAGATTCTTTAATTTTAATTATATAATATACATCGTTTTAAAATTCTAGTGCATATTTAAATTAAATTTGCCAATAATACTATTTAAATAAGAACAAAAATTTATGTAATTCTTATGCAGTGTTAATTTTTTAGGACATCAGACGTCAGGTTTTGAATTTTATTAAAATTACATAATAATGCCTTTAACAAGTAAAATTATGTTGATTTCGTTTTCTTTCTATGAAGAATGAAAGAAACTGATGTTTTTTAATTCATTTAAATGATTTTTAAATTTACTGTATAATTGGAAAAAAAAAAAAAAAAAAAAAAACGAAATACGATAAATTGTTAGCTGCGGACATTGCTTTGGTATTGATACACATTATTAAAGGGATTTTAACACAATTCTTTTCTGTTTATTTTTATTGAAAAGAATACGAATATTTTTATTATATAAAGTGAAACTTATTTTCATTTAGAGTCATTTTGACTGGTCAGTAGAGAAGGAAGAGATGCTATTTATAATTATAATGGTTATAAATAAATAATGATATCATAAAATCGTAATTATCGATATATCGTAAAATATCGATAAGTGTACATAGAATAATATTTTGTGAGTCATTGATTATTATTTGATTCAGAGTCATTCATTTTTCCATATGAGTCAAGGCGATGAATTTCAATCAAAATACTTGCCTGCCATAAATTCTTCTTTTGAGATTGTTACACATCTTGATTTAGTATTTTAGAATAGAATATATCTAATTTAAGGATTTTATTTAGAATCATAAGCCACATACAAATATATATATAATCGTTTCGAAGATAAATCTTTTCTTATTAAAAATAAAAGTGGAAAAGTGAATAATAAATATTCATTACCGAAATAAAATGGCAAGAATTGTAAAAATAATAAAGAAAAAACAACATTTCGGAATTCATTATTTTTAATACAAAAAATAAATAAATAAATAAATATAATAAACCAATAAGAATAGTCTTTCGATTCTAAAAGTTCTAGCAGATGGCAGCACGAGTGATGTGCATCTTATTTTGTTATACAATATATTTTTGGTTGCATTCGTTTAAACCAATTTAGTTTAGTGTTTTTGTTTGTTTTTTTCGTTGGTCTGGGCATTTAAATTCCCAGACCAACGCTTCCATCAACTCCCATTCCACGTCACTAAGGCAGAAGTAACATGTTATACTGTAACATACACCGATGGATTTTAAATTGCGAATTTTATTATTATTATTATTATTATTATTTCTCATGACAAATGCTCAGGAAATTTTAAAAAAATGGCCTACACATTAAAAAAAATTCTACTACCTATAGCAATTACACGAACTATAAAAGCTGCGGACTAACATTACAATAATCAGTAACTGAAGAAAAGTCTGATTCATCCTAATATTCTGCTCTACTTAGAATTTCAGAAATCAAGTTGCAAAATCCAAATCACTCCTATTGAGAAAAGCCTGGTCTTCACTAGATAATATTTTCAAAATGTCCACTAATCCCCCACAATTAATTACGGAATTAGTAGTGATATCCAGTAACGTCTCTTTTCGAATGCTTGTGTTTTATAAATAGTTGCACATTTTAGCCAAGTATTTGCTACATTTCTGCCAGGGTTGTACGATTTTATCAATACGTAGCGTTACCTAAGTTGGCAGAATTAGTTCAGTCATATCAATGTCCCTGTTTGAAGCTATACTTTTCATATTTTGGGGCCAGACTTCGTAAGACGATACCTGACAGGTAGGGAAGAAATCGTACTGATTTCTAATCCATACTAAATCATCGGTGTAATGCAATCCCGACATGGTTCGGAAGATCTATGGCATGATGTATAGTTTCACATTATAGCTTATTATCGATCTCTAGATTCCATTGGCTTTGCCAATATCGGAGAAACTATTTACGAACAAAGGATCGCATATCATTGTAAGACACAAATTGCTAGTGGAATTCATTGGTCGACTTTATTTTCTGTTATTTTACTTTCGTGGTTAAAATAAAATTCAACAAAACAGAATGTTAAAATCGTGTTTATATAAATCACAATGTAAATAAATTGTGCACAAAAATGTATCAAGAATATATGCAGGACATATGACTTGTCGATGAGGGCTCGAAGGAAGAACTGTTCTAATTTGAATATAAAGCATTGGCTTAATGAAATCTTTATTTACAATACAATATATAGTTTGACGTTTTGCTATTATTTTGGTGCATTGCGTATCAATATAATCAAAATCAGATGCCACAATTTCAAACATGGAAATAGAAAAACAACTGGTAGGGCCATATCAGATGAATATAGAATGTATGGAAGTGTATTTATTTAATGTTTGGATAAAAGTTCAATAAGAGCATTCTTAGAACCTATATTATCACGCAACAAAAGCTGTAATTTCCCAAAATTTTGGTTATTATCAAGCAAATTTTTAGCTAAAATGTCGTAACACATTGTAATTATATTCTTTTCGAACAATTTAACACCTGAAAATGAAAGAAACTTCCTTTAGTGATGAGTTTCAAGCCCCCCCCCCCCAAAAAAAAAGCAAATAAATAAATAACAATGATTAGAATTTTTTAATAACAATCTTTGTGAATTTTAATTGTTTTAATCTCGTAAATAAACAGGCAACAGCACTAAGAATGTTTTAAATGAAATTCGAATATTTATTCTGCTATTTTAAACCAGCTGTTGAATGCTGCAGGCTACCAAATAAGAAACTGATGGCAGGAAGATATAAAGATTTTAAATTTATGCCTTAGTGAAACATAATTATACAGAAGAAAGTGAAATTGTTAATTCCAAATTTAATTTTCGAATCATGTAATTGATTAGGAAATATTCACTAACGCTTCAAAAATAAGAAGTGAGCTTCCAGAAGAAATACTATCAACTAGAAAGAAGTACTTGAAAAGAAACTTTGCAATTTGCACAAGTAATTTCTTCTTATAAAAATATGGTAGCTTTATTAGATGCGGATAAAATCTTATTTTGTAGATACAATATGATTGGTTCTCGCTCGATCATCAAACTCAAGTCTTAGCAGGGTGAAAATTAAGCATTAGATTGAATATTGTGGTTTATTGGAGAGAAAACCAAATGTAGCGTCAAACATGTGTTAATGTACATACTTATTAATCATATAAAATTGGCATAAAGTAGCAAATAAAGTTAGTAAAATTCTAATGCATTTCGAATTAGTATTAAAGACTATAAAATCTAATAAAAATCATAGAATATTCAAAATGAGTAACTATATACTCCAAAAATATCGTGAAATGTAATCGAAAATATAAATTGGGGGAAAAAAATCGATCAAAAATGCAAAAAACGAAGAATTTGAGCCAAGATTTAAAAATTAATCTATTAAGTTGTTCGAAAAGTAATTTCGTTTTTCCCAACAGAGGACTTAAATATATTTTTTCACAGCCAACCTCACACTTAAGCCGCATAACCATTATATACTTTGACAGCTGATATAGCAAGGCCTGCTTGTGAAAAAGTTCGATTGATTCTACGCAGTAGTTTTCGATTGGTACCCTTTCAAATACGGAAAGAAGTATTTTCGGCATATTTTATTATCATAAAGGTAAAAATGCTGTTCAAGCAAGAAAAAAAAATATCCAATCTGTATGGAGAAGATGTATTGACAGAATGTCACAGCCCAAACTGGCTTGCAAAATTTCGATTTGGAAATTTTGATGTTGAAGCTGCACCACATTCTGGAAGAGTAATTGAAGCTGATGAAAACACAATAAAGGCATTAATTGATACAAATCGGCGAAAAACAACTCTTGAGATCGCTGAGATTAAATTTATCGAATTCGATGGTTCCAAGGTCATTCGAATTGCCTAGGTTTAATCTCAAAGCTTAAAATACGGGTTCCTCATATTTTTACGGAAAGAAATCTGTGTTGTCGCGTTGACGTCTGTGATTTGTTTCTCAAATGTTAAGAAAATGATCCATTTTTGAAGTGTATCATCACTGGGGTCGAGAAATGGGTTGTCTACAACTATGTTAAACGCAAGAGATCGTGGAGTAAAAAGGATGAATCGGCTAAAAGCACTTCGAAATTCGATATTCATTAAAAAAAAAGTGATACTATCCCTCTAAAAAAATGTCATTTGGTATGTCAGGAGATTTCAACAGTGCAGGGATATGTGATCTGGGCTTCGAGATAAGATATGTTCTTTTCATTTTTGTCGTTATTATTTATTTTTGTAATTGTCAAGTAAACAATTCCGAGAAGAAGAGGTGCAAGCATGTTTACAATTTATACACTAATCTGCAAAATTACATTTAGCACTATCATAATCGATTTTTGTAGACAGAACGTAAATCTGTCTTGGGGCAAAGAAGTTTTAGAATTCTCGAAATGTCGACATTTGAAGCAATGAAGGAAGTTGCGGATATAAGGTCGATCAACAAAAAGACTCGTATATGCCGCGTATTCTTCGTTAATTTAGTAGAATTCATTGTTAATATTAAGTGCTTAATGTTTCTGAGATACTTATTTCTTCGCACATGGTTCACCCATTGACCTTGTCACTTTTTGAGGATTTCTTCTAACGGAATATTTAGTAATTCTCCACAGATAATCCCTTTGGAGGAACTCAAAGATGAATGAGGAAATATAGTGAATGGAATATTTGAAAGGGTTTTAAGTTTTACTATTTGTTGCGAATGTTTTTGCGGCTGCACTTGATAAGCAATTTACAATTTAGAAGAATTTGGGTGATTTTTACCTCACCGATGTTATCAATGATGACTTTCTCAATTAAAAAAGGAGATACGGAATGAAATGTTTCATCTGCAGCTGAATTTCTTTTGACTTCAAAAGTTGGAAAATCTGATGAAGCAGAAGAGATAGGCAATGTTTGTTGTTCACGGAAGGGACATTATTTATGTTGTGAATACATTGTTAAAGGTTCAGACCAGGCGACGCTCCCCCACGGAGTCCAACAAGGGATGGCAGCTACCAACGCAGAGTATTCTCAGCCTCGACATTTATCAGAATATTGTAACATATTGTCGATATCTAATCTCAGTCGTTGATAAAATGGGATTTAGAGACATCTTTTATTTACTCTCTTGATAAAAATATTTGATATTATAATCATTATTATTAAGAAGTTATTAACTGCTAAGAAGTCTTAAATAAAACATCATTCTCTACTCTTAGCTCCTTTCTTCGTCATCAATCTATGGGAATTTGAGATAGCTATTCATCCCGCCTCCGTTTGTCAGCTATTTCCCCTACTACACTCTTTGTCCTTCACTAAAGTCTTACAAAAATTTGTTCATCAAGAGGGACATTAAAACACTAACTAGAACCTGAACGCTTAGTTATCTCCGAAGACCTTTAACGTCAAGAACAAGAAAGTGAATCTCTAGTTTGATTCCAAGTCGATTACCCACGCAAATCTTTTGCTATAAGAACTGCCAAATATCAGCGCACCAATCCACAACGTCGTCTTATGGTCAGCACGTGGGGTTTTATTAAACTTGCATGAGAAGCCGGAAGTAAACAGAGCGGCAATAACTTTTAACGCAGATCCAGCTCCCTCGCTTAGTAGAAGACAGCAGGGCATGCAGCTGAGAATAAACATAAAGGAAGAAAGGACACTCATATTCACCTAAAGAAGGTGAGCCCCTGGCAAAACTAATTTGGTTCATTTTTCTTTGAACCCTTGACAAAAAACGCTTTATTAAAATAAGCACAGTACCTTCGTGTAAAACGTTGCCTGGAGATATTTTGCACTATGTTCGATTTACGTAATTCTGACGAATATTTATTACACATTTTTATTCCTCCTGGCTTGGTTCCGATTAGTAAAGATGAAATTTTATAATCCATGCTTCATTTACTTTTGAAGTGCTTATTTTCTTTTATTTAATTTTGTACATTTGCATGCTCTTGATGATAATACAGTATTTCAATTTTATCAAAACTTAATTGCGAATTGATAAATTAATTCTATTTCATAAAATTATAATGAATTATAAATTCAAAACTATAAGGTAAACAAATATTTAGAATAAAAAATTACTTTTTAGTACATTAATAAGATGAATTTTAGAAGCTGTTACTGTTATTCTTTCCAATTTAAAGCCTATGTAAGTATCAAAGGAATAAAGTCAGAATAAGATTTATTTTTAAATTGTTTGATAACAAACTAGCTTTTAAAAAAAGGGGATATCGCATTTCACAGATATAACATTAAAAAAAATGATTTAAAAATCAATTTCTCTGAAAGTTTGGTTACAGAGATGAGAAGCTAGTTATCTATCAATGGTATCCTTTCGATTTCGCAATAATGTTGTACGCCGATAATTATATTATTTTAGATCTGTGGTTTGTTAAAATGTTAAACGGAAGTTAATAAATATTATTAAAAAAAAGGCTTAATTAACATTAAAATGTTGAATTTGAATCCCCGTAAACAGCAAGTAGTAATTTAAAATTCATTAATGATAATAAAGATATCTTTTATGCTATGAACTAGTCAAGACTGTAATTATCGTTACTGATTCAAAATGTGAGGACCTGATTTATCAATAAAGGCCCCAAAAAATATTTTGTCTTCAGAAAATAAGATAAAATTCATGGGAATTTAGCACTCGAAACCAGATAACACTGTAAAGTTATATGTATGCTTCATGTTTCGATTAAAAAAAAAAAAAATTTGCAAAATGACATTAAATTCAAAATTTGACAGAAAAAAAAAGGAAAAACACATCTCTCGGGGGGGGGGGGGACCCTGTAAAAGGAATATTGAATTGAAGCACCTGCAAAAAATGTTTTAACTGCAATATACATTTTATCCATACGTACAGACCTGCAAATAAACACACCCTTAAAAATACGCAATGAAATCAAAATAATCAATCATGGTGCTAATTACCGAAATCAAATCTAATTTTTAAAAAAATCCTCTAATATCGACTAATAATTGATTGATAAATGTGAGAACATCATCAGAAAAATCAGAGTAAAAGATTCTCAAATCAGATTTGAACTAAATCTTAAATAAATAAGACTACCAAAACTAATAATTCAGACAGAGGGATAAAACTGCTCGATTAGTAGCTTCATTATTATATGAAATGAAACAAAAAGCAAAGAAAAATAATATGAAACAAAACAATGTTTTATTTAGGCACACCCAACATGATAATAAATACAGAATAAAAAGAAATTTTCAATAACTTTAAAATAATAGTAATAATAATAAACTTTATCAACAAAAACTTACTGGCTCAAATCATAAAATCGCCAAATGTTAATTAATGAAATCAATTTTGATTTCTTAAAGCAGATGATGTTCCAATTCATGAAGAAAAGGATCCATTAACAATGAAGTGACATAAAAATGAACATTTTACAACACTAAATTTACACATTTATATACATATATTATATGAACATAACATCAAATTACAGTGAAGAATACCCATATGACTAGCCATTAATTTTAAAACAAATTCATTCAAAATTTCTTATCACTAAAATGAATACATTAAGAAAAAACGAGAAAAACTCGTTCGTGAGAAGCAAATAAAGAATTAACTTTATACAAAAATGCAAAAAAAGTTAATTTTTACAATATTTTTACTAGAAGTTAGCTTATCTAATCAAACAAATAATAATAATAAAAAGTAATATTACTTCATAATATAATAAAGCAGACTATAAGTGGACAGGAAACATAATAACAAATATACCTCATTAAAAAAAATTATGCAACATTACTAAAAATACTTAATGATCTGCAATTTATCATTTTTTAAAAATGTTCTTATACTTTTTTAAGACTCAAGATTCCAAATCAAAACACATGGTGTCAGATTTTGATTTTTACGGAATCAACTCATTATTTACGTACAAATCGGAAAAAGTAATTAAAATGTATTACAATTTATATTGAATATTTAAAAAGTTTTAATGTATAAAATACAGGACTATTAACTACATACACATAAATTAATTATAAAATTATTTTGACTTCATGTAAAATAGAATTGCAACATAAATTCTACATTTATTTGGATATTTTTTAATCTGTAACCGAAAATAGCATATGCATATCATAATCATAATTTGGCAAAAACATTCTAGAACAAATTTTGAATGACTACAAACAACATATTATATCTTGCAGAACAATTTTCATAAATAAGTAAATAAAAATTGGGAGATGATATAGTAAAAATGAACAAATTGCAGAGCACAAGAATAAGACAATTTTATAGTACATAGTCGAAAACGATTTATAGACAAATTCATTGCATAGTAAAATATTGCGTTTTAACTTTTGCTTATCAGTTAGGATAAAATCATTTGGGTATATTGAATACAATGTTCATGCATATCTATTTACGTGCATGACATTTTTAGCAAGCTGACTCGATTTACATATATAAATAGATGGATAATGTCTTTTGTGAATATTGCATAAACAACAGCAAAAAAAAGTTATACAGAATGAATATGAACGAATGAATTAATTCCTTATATTTCTTTTAAATGAACTGCCTCTTTTCCCTCTCCTTTGATTAGTAAATCCTTTGGAAGGCTTCTTGCCCCAGCGCTGATAAGTAAACTTCTGAGGCCTGTTCCAAAGTCTGGCTGAGACGTCTCTTTTATAAAAATCTTCGTTGCCATAATCATTTGATCTATCTGATGAATAGTACCTCGAATCTCCCTCACACTGATTTCCATGATGGTCAGAAGTCACCTTCCAATGAGATGATCCAACATCCCATTCACTTCCTTCAGTTTGATGGCTTGGTGGTTGTAAAGCAGGCCACTGGTCTTTAACAAGATTGCTATCAGTTACTTGAGAAGGAACTACATGCATTGTTAAAGGCGGTGGAAGAGGAAAAGAGGTCGAAACAATTGGTGGTGGTGGGAAATGTTTTATGATCGGAGGAGGAGTGTGAATAGAGAATCCAAGAGGTAAACGTGGTTGAAATGAAGAAAATGCTTGAGGGTGAAATGCAGAATTAACATGTTGCGAAGTGTCTTGAACAGTAGAGACATAAATTTGTGGTACAGATGTATGAGGGCTAGACTGAATAGACAAGCTTTCTTGAGATGGGGTTTCAGTAGGTTCTATTCCAGGAGGTGGAGGCTCTTTACCTGAATTCCAACCAGAAAGTAAAACATTAGGAGGCATAGTTGCAATACTTTTAATCTTCTGCTCAGATAATGGTAATTCAGTTTTTGGCATTTCCACAGGCAATTGTTTTTCCGGATTATCTGTTACATCTGGCACAGACATAATGTTTAGGGATACATTTGATGGAAATGTATCCTTAGATATAAAAGACATATCTTCGGAGCTAGTTCTTATTTTAATTCTGGGATCTGGCAGACTTGCAATAGTTGATTTGTCCATATTTTCATCATTAGCTGGCGATGTTGGTGCTTGAAGATTATAAACTTCTAAATTATTAAGAGTTTTAGAAGAATTATTTGAACTCCGAAGAATTTCAGGAGGTCGTGAGCCATCATTTTTATGTTCATCAAAATGTTTCCCAAACAAAGTTTTGATACGCATATCAACATCTCCCTTTTCCTTATTAGAAGTCTTGAAGCGTGCAGAATTGAAAAGTTCCTGCAAATTTTCTGGTAAATCTAAGAAACTAGACATTCCAGTTTCGGCTACTGAATTTATATCCAAACAGGGAGCATTCGGAGACTTCTCAACTGTATCATCCCTAGGATGCGAAATTAGCTGTTTGAGGGCATTTTCGGTTTCTTCAACTTGTCGGCTTAGTGCATCTAAAAGTTTTTTCTGCTGTTCCAAATTAACTGTTGATCTTTCTTTTTTAACATCTAATGAAAAATGGGCATTTTGTGATTTGGGTGGTTCAGACGTTATATTAACAATATCTTGTTCAGGATCATAAGGTTTGTCATCATCCTTTTCAAAAGGTGAAGCATCAGAAATCGACGCTTTGTCTAATGGAGTGGTAGGCTTATCTACAGTAAAATCGGCATTTTTTAACGTAGAATCATATGGAAAAAAATTGTCTTTATTTGCTGAATCTGGACTAACTACAGATTTATTCTCCTGTTCCTTTGCTTCATCCAAAGATGATGAAGTTGGAAGAGGTGGAGTGTAAGAACGTGGTTCTTGAGGAGGAGTAAATGAATCACCAGCCTTTCCTACCCGAGCTTTCACCCTGAATTATATAAATAAATAAATTTTAAAAACACCATAATAAAGTATATTAATTGAATTATATTATATAAAGAATTATATAAAGCTAAACATACGATGGACGTTGTTTGGAGACAACAGGACGTAACACAGGATGTTTAAATTTATGACGAACTATAACACCCAGAAGTAGATGAGGTCTAGGAGATGGTAGACCTACAGAAAAAAAAAAAATTTAAAAATGTATCTAACTCTAGTAAAAACAATGTATGATAAAATATACACTCTCTTAACAAAAATAATTTTACAGCATAAACACAAATATAAAACGTTCTGAAATGAAAAAAAAGTTAACAATATGTACCTGGCCCATCAAAAGGAACCAAAACCATCGGTACTGGACTTGTAGAAGCCAATGGCAAAAGATAAAAGTCTTTTATCTTTTTAGAATAGTTGGAAACAACACCATATCGTTTTCTACTGCTCAAGTAAGAATAAAATGAACGATAGGTAATGGCTTCTTCATCGTTAGCTGCCTGGAAGCGAATAATAACCAATTCCTAAAAGGGTAAATTAGAAACACTATATAAGTTTTCACATGTTTTCTTTAAAGAAAACTTGATTTATGTTTAGAATATTGAATAAAACGCAATTCCAATTTCAAATCATACAATTTCATTAAACCATGTTTTTTGGAATTAAATAACATTTATTTTGAACACAGATTCTCATTACTTTGAACATCAAAGATTAGAATTTAATTAAATTATGTCCAAATATATTAGCTTTATTTAAAGTACATTATAATTAATTCAAGTTTGATAGGATGAAATGACATTCTTTTAACTTTTCGCATACTGTTTTGTTAAAAACTCACACTTTAAGAAATTTTACAATAATCATGCTATAATATATAGAAGCGAAATTGTTAAAACTTCTATAACAGAGGTAAGCTGCAATTTTGACATACTTTGGAAAACAATGCAATATTATCTGACAAAAATATTTCAATAAAAACATCACTGGCGTCTCAAAAAAAATTATAATGGTTTAATTTGTTTTCAGAAACACCACATTTTCTTCTTTGCATATACTTTTTTATCTTATTTGCTCTTTTATTCAAAATTTGCACATTTTCTTAAAAATACAAGTAAAGAATACTATGCACTTAAATAAAAATAAGTTTTAGTCACGAGAATTTCTTCTTTCTTTAAAGCTTTTTAAGTCTACTTTCATTACTTTTAAAGCAATTTGGAATGTAATGATTTCATGTACTATTACCAATTAATCAGATTTACTATTGCTAATTAATTGTTGCAAAAACAGTTAAACACAAAATGTCCATCGAGATTACAATAACATTTTGAATTCGCCTTTATAATAATAATAAAAAAACTATAAAGAAAAATATATAATTTGGCATTTCACATTGTATACTTTTATTGATTACAAATAATGTTTAATACAGTTATAATTTTTATAACAACATGAAGAGCAAAAATAACTTTTTTTCATGAGTATGCAAAAATACACTAAGTACAGAAAACATCATTACAAGAAGGGGGATTAATGTTCTTTCAACTCTTCAAGGACTATACTTAACTTTTCCTAATACATAATTCTGATCTTTTTGAGAAGTGAAATAAAATTTCTTTACACTCCAATAATAAAAAAATTATATCATTCATCAACTCAACTTTTTCTGTTAATGAATCAGAATTTTTATCTCAGTTCTACCTTTTAAACACCTTTTTTCATTTTTTTAGATTATTTAAAGATTCAAAAAAGTATTTCCTTTTTTTGTGTAACCTTTCTTTTTCTTTGGATATCTTTTGATCTTCAAAGTAAGCCAAATATTTTTGTTTTGTCCCAGCTACAGAGTACTCTTAGTTTCTTTGTGATTTCAAGGCAATTTGGATTTTCAGAGTATTTCAATTATATTTTGTCAGGCTATAAAAGATTGTTCTATTAAGTTTTCAATTACGATTCTTTTATTACAAGAAAATCCCCTTTTTACATCATCTTGTCAATGAGAAAGTATTAAAAGTGTCACTATTATTTTCCACAATTTGCTACCGTTTTTATCTTTTCCTAAATAGCCATACAAAAAACTTCCAAAAATTACCGTTTCTAATGAATCCTATGGCATAAATTTTGAAGAATTTGATACTTCTTTACTTAGAAAAGAATTAAATTCAATATATAATCGCATTCATTCATTGCATCTTCCATAAATGAGACAATACATTTTTCAATTTGTTATAATAATCATAACTGTTTGAAGTCAATTTTCTTGGATCAATACAACAAAAGCACCTAACTATTTTAAAATTAAATGGCGTCATAATTTCCTAAAATATTTTATAGCATCTTCAAAATTAATGTTTGGTATTGTAATTTTAAATCAAAAATATTTTTCAGAAACAGTAAGCATTTTAAAATTTCGTCACTAGCGAATCTAATACTTATCTTAGAAAGAGGGGTAAGAACTGACACTAATTTTGATAATTTATATACATTATTCATTACTTCCAAAGCCTTTTTTTTCGCAACATTAAATGTGCAATTTATGTCTAGGGTCAGCCTGTTTGCATTTTCAGCAAAGAATGGCATAAGGTTTTCTATACTGATAAAGAGTTAAAAATGTTACTATCATTTTGATTAGTGAAAAAAAGAAGTTTATTTTAGTACATGTCAAATTATCTTTAACAGCCTGTAATAATTTGGTATTTGAGTTAAAATATGGTTTTGAAAACTTTTTGAAATCTTTTGAACCCTCTGGATATAAATTTTTATAGCACCGCAAATTTCTAATGTTTTAACAGCACCTGGGACTTTTCCCGTCATTTATGGGTGCAAAATATGCATGACATTTTTAAAAAAAGAAATTTTAATACAGTCTTCCTCACGTCATCTTCAAATAATCAATAAAGAGCTACAAACAAACTATCCAAATTGCCCTCAGTTGTTCTATTTAGTTAGTACGTTAAATCCATTATTTACAATTTACAAACCATGGCTGCCTATATTTAGCAACTCAATAGAAAACTGACCTTTGATTTATTCTCGGATCACGTAGAAGATTTCCAATTAAATTTTGTCAAACATTGAAATTTGTACGAAATTCCTCAGATATAACTTTTTTGTGACATCATTAAATGCTTTTTCAATATCTCATGCCATAGAATGACTCATAACAAACCGAGGTTAAATCTCTAGTTTCAACGTTTTAAACATTGGAGTTCAAAAATCTCATTAGTACGTCCATCTGTTTACTTTGTAGATACGTGTTTAATGATTAACGAATTAACAAAATATAATTCTCAATATTGCGTAGCAAATTATACAACAGTGAAGTAATTCCAAAGCAAATGAGACATGTACATTTTTCTTGGTCCGCATATTAAGTGTTTTCCAATTTCACCGTCAGGAAACATTCTTTAAACTAACTACTGATGTCCAGGTAAAAATTATTGCAGGAACTAGATAGCTTCATTATTTTCTGAGTATTCACCCATCGTCCAGAATTTTACGGTCTCAACTCGTTTCTGATTTTTTTTATTTTGCACCGTCCTTAAATCAATTTTCATTTTCATAAATTTTTGTGCAGTGAGCTCAATTGATGGGGAAATAAAGGCATCAATAGAAAACGGGCTTTTTTTAGACACTTGAAGCAAAAATTATAGCTTTTTCAAAGCCCTTAAAAGGATTTTGATTCCCGTGGGAACCCATAGCAAGACTGAAAAAAAAGTATTTGCATGGATATTTATATTTTAAAATTATTGAATTTTACAAGGAATAAAATACATACTTTGCTTCCAGACTGTTTTATTTTCCCAAGATAATCCCACACTTGATCAGGAATTATTCTGCCACATATTTGCATAGTGTCAGGTAAATCCTAAGATACATAAAAAATTGACAGTCGGTTTTCTGCATAAAAAAAAATTCGAAACTGTTTCGAATTAAATTAAAAAGAAAGAACATATGCAAGACTTTTGACTGGAGTAAAGGGAATATTGCATCATTCTTATTCACGTTAGTTTTAAATTTGCGACAATGTGACTTTCTTGTTGATGCATATTTACTCCGATTATTAGTTAACTTCTGATTACTGATTTAATTGGCAAATGATAGACTATAAAATCATGCCAAAAATAAATTGCATTTACAGTAAGTAATATTTTAATTGCATATTACAGAGAAATTAGTAAGTAATAATTTTAATCATCCTTTAAAAAATACAATTAGAATATAAAAATAATGATTGCATAATATTAATTAGAAATTAATCAACGTTTTTACTGATACAAATTACCATAGTTTCTCTATTACTTAATTTCTTTGCGAATTTTGAATGAAATGAGAATATTATTTTATCTTCAGGTAATTCCAAGCTTTTATGATTCTTGACCGAATCAAGAATTTTTGATTTAATGGATAAAACCTCTAAATGTTAGAAAAAAATATGAACATTTATTCTCCATTATCTAATATGAATGACATTTACTTTTTAAAAAAACTAATAGCAAATTAAAATGTAAATTAATTACTATTGATTGAAAGAAGAAAATCTAGGTATATCTTTATTATTTACAATTCTAACATAATGGTATGAAGAACTTGATCACTGTTAATTTTTTAAACTTAATTATCAAGCTTAATTTTTAAGGAATTTAAGATGGAAGAAAAACATCTTACAGCTTGAAGATGACGGGTCGGACCTGACACTTTGTAAGCAATAGTAAGAAATTTGGCTACATCTTGCATATGAACAAAGCCTTTCCAAACTGAAGATAGTGTTTTAGATGGGGTATCTTTTAAGGATTTTTCATTAATTTCTGGAGACCTAAAAAAAGGGACAAAGAAT
Source organism: Argiope bruennichi (assembly GCF_947563725.1). Taxonomy (NCBI): domain Eukaryota; kingdom Metazoa; phylum Arthropoda; class Arachnida; order Araneae; family Araneidae; genus Argiope; species Argiope bruennichi. The sequence continues at coordinate 70,021,202 of NC_079163.1, read as the reverse complement.
ATATTAATTTTAAATTTAACCGAAATCTTTGAAAGGCATAAAAGAAATTTAAAACAAAAAATATGAAACTTTTTTTCAAATTTTATTAATTCTCATCGTATTTAAGTTGAAAATTTAGAATATGACGGATAATACACAAAAAGAAAAGAGTTAGAGAGAGATAACATCAAATACCATTTTGAGGAGGAGACAATATTAAAACAAATTTTGTAAAATAAAATATGAAATTCTCATTCGTAACATTAAAAAAATTCTAATCAAACAAACAATGGCATATAAATACATATGCTAAAAATATCAAAATTCGCTACATTTATTCCAGTTCTATGAATGCCGTGAAACCGCAGTCATTCCCACAGACACTAATAAACACACTAATTAATGGAAGGAAAAAATGGATTATGGAGATAATGACAGTCCAGTCTAAAGATAAAACTTCAAGCCAAATGGGACACATTGGTATGGAGTTACTTCCATCTTGAAGGGGGATATTAATTACCAATATCGGTAATTACAAACATTAGAATAAAAAACAATACATATATTAGAACTAAAAAAATAATCAGGATTTGAATGCTAAAATTTAGTTATATATATATATATATTTTTTTTTTGCTTGACAGAAAAAAAACTTACTGATTTCTCTTTCTTATTACAGAAATTAATACCATTACGTGCATGAAAACATTGGAAAGCCACCTATCTCTAGCAAATGCCCTATGAGGATGGCAGACATGTACACAGAAACAGACTAGTGCCAAAATTTTGAAATTCCGGTCATTTATATATGCCATCATATTTTGAGTAATCCTAAATTTCTATTCTTAAGTGAAACATCCACTGTTGCTGTCGTCTATCAGCAAAGAATATAACTAAAACAACTGCGCGTAATTGGAAAAAACACTCGCATCGTAAAAATTTTAACCCCATTCGCAATTCCGTAGTTTGAGTAAACTTTCAATAAAATCCATAGTAACTACGGTTTCTCCGTTAACATGTATGCTATTTTAGAAATAACACTATATTTTCTATTCTACATGAATTTGTCTTTCTAACGGAGAAATTCTTGAAATATCAGTAATTATTTTAGCAACTGTTTGATTGCAAAGAGAAAACATTATCTCTCTCTCACACACACACCTACACACACACAAAACTAACTTTCATGAGGAATTTGCCAGTTAACTATTTTATGACCAATAGACTTATTTTACCAGATAATAAATTTGAATTCCATTTTTTTTTATAAATTATGTTACAATGCACAACACTGTATTGGATAGAATAAACTAAAGGAAGTCTTAAATAAGAAACGAAAGGAATTACTTATTACACACAAAAACTGAAAATAACTGAAAAACTCACTTAATACTGAATTAAACTTTTTAAAGGAAAATATATATACTGTAATCATTATGCAAGGAATGATTTAAAGAGTTCCTACACATTATTATTATTTCTATGGTCTTTTGATACATTTCAAAGCAAAAATGCACACTAAAATAAATCTATTAAAAAAAAACAGACATATCATTTAATAATTAGACAAAATTTTCTTTTTACTCAGACTATTAATGCATATTTTCTTCCAAATATTAGCCAAATTTTTGACATTCAGTGGAATCTCGCTTAACGAGTATAATATGTTCCCGAATCTTACCCCTAACGTGAAAACATAGTCTGAAATAAATGAAACAAAGTCTTCCATAAGATCATGTAACGTAAAATAAGATAATAAATCCTATTCCGATAAAAAATGCGCAAGGTAAATCTATCATACTGTAATTTATTATTTAATACATGATTTTCTTATTAAAAGTGCTGTCTAAAATCATCTGATTGAAACAGTAATTGAATAATATATATATATATATCTGGAGTTAACTTGAAATCATAGTTTTATTCTTTTTCATGATTCAGCAAAAAGTTTATTTTTAGAAGTTTTTAAAAGTTATCTGTCAAATCATGGACAGAATCAGACCACTAGACTAATAATTATAGTCTAGACTAGTAATTATTCACTACATAATTCCACAATATCACTCAGCATTTGGTTTCCTCAATATTTTTTTTTTGAATAATTGCAAAAATTAGTTGTTTTTTTTTATTAGGATGGAAGGGGGGGATGCTATGCTTCTCTTTTTATTTGCTAACAAATGATATTTCATTTTAATTAGTAAATCATTTTGACAAAGACGATTTTTCACTTAACCGTTCCAGTATTAGAATAGAATCTGAAGTACCCATATTAATAGGAGTTGAAGGAATTGCACTCCGGAAGAGAAAAACCTGTGGGAAATACATAATATGTATATTTTGTTCAGCTATTCCTAAACTTTTATTTCACTAGTTTTTCTAAAAATCTTCACCAATAGAGTTTCTGTAGGATTTTCTGATCCAAAAATCTCATATGCATTTTTTTAAAGAAAATAAATAATATTTTTTAGTCTAGACGGCATTTTCGGCTACCAATGTTCGGAGATTCCCATAAATTCAAAAACACCCATATAAGTTATCTAAAAAAAAAAAAAAAAAAAAAAAAAGAGGGGGGGGGGGTCACAAAGAAAATAAAACAAGTGTAGTCATTATTATATGTTTCATTTTCCCATCCTGCTTCAGCTCGAATATTTCAGCCAAGAAGTTACGACCATCGGTATTTTTATTTTCTTTTTAAGGCAAGTGAAAAACTATTCGATAGTTTGACTTCTTTGTCCAACAAACTTTACATAATTTGAAATTACATTAAGGAAATCTACCAATTTTATCAAGAGAATGAAAGTGGTTGCTTCACCATGCAGAGCAAGATCCAAATCATTAAATTTTATGAAGTAACTACCCTTGCATGCAATCTTACCATTTAAATTATGCATCTTTGAAAATACATTTAATATCTTCTACTAATGAAGTATCGAAATTCTTAATGATTTAAGAAGTTTTTGTAATAAAAAAAAATCAGAAAAACGATTCTTGTAAATCCCAAACATCAATCTTCGATTTTTTTTTTTTTTTTAAATGTCACATTGATATACTTGGTCTAGCAAGAATTACGGTATGGTCTTTTCAACAAGTTTGCTAAATGTTCAATAAATGGCTGTAATCTTGTATAATAGCAAAAATGATACTTCGTTCGTGCAAAGTTAAATTTCTGTTAATTAGGGTTGAAATTAATTTTTCTTTTGAATTTCCATATTTAGAGTTACTGCTTGAAAAAATTCTAATTTTATGACCATACTGTAAGCTTAAGTTAATTAGAAGTGAAAAAGGCAGTTAGCCAAACGTCCAGCTGTAATTAGCCAGAATTGAGAAAATTAGTGACATTATACAAAAAATTTCAGAAAATAAAATCCCTAATTTTCGAACACAATCACATCTATAACATAGAGAGAAAATGCACTAAAGAAATTTATTTCTAAATAAGCAAAATAAAAAGTAAATAAGCGACATAAATAGTATAACAATTTCTCAAAAAATTAGCTTGCTACTCTTGTGATTTATATTTATTAAACTGTTTACACATAATTACATATTATTTAAAGAAAAAAAAATTATATTTACTCCGACACAGTAGATGTTGGTACTTCATCCATTGACTCATCTCCTGCACTGGACACAGGTGACTTTCCATCAATTACCTTTGGTCCTTCAGATGCATTTGGAGAACCAAGATCCACTGATATAGAATGCGCCACTCGAACCTTTTTGGGAGTATTTTCATCAGCAGAAGGCGGTACTATTTTTCCAGTACATATCTTACAATTGTTATCAAACAAATGAGAACGGTGTAGATGAGTACTATCTTTCATTTCTTCCTTTTCAGTATCAATAAGATCATTCGACGAATCCTTTACCACAGGTTTAGGAAGATCTTGCTGCGTGAAATAAGAGGAAACAGATGTCAAATTGCATTTAGTACATCTAAAAATTAATAAGTTAAATAAATAAAAATAAAATAAAGCAAAATTACTGTAGTATTTAAGTGATATAAGCCACTAATGAAACAAATACCAGTAACGTATGAAATTTAACATGCTATATTTGAAAATTACGAGCTCTTAAGAATTTATGGAGCAATTCTTGAGTGATAATAACTTCATCAATAATCTTCTAACCTTCTTAAAATAGGATGTCTATTAAGTTTTAAACCTAAACTAAAAAACTTGCAGAAGACTATATTCAATACTTACACAATTTGACATACTTTGGGTTTAGCTTTATCATACACTAAACATAATCGATATGCATTTCAGAACAGTAGCTATTAATTGATTCGGTCCATTTCATTCAAAATTTCAATCATCTAGTTCGTTCCATCTTTTAGTTATTGCGTTAACATAAGACATAATTCAAAGATGTGCTTATCGGATCCAAAGAGATCTAAAACCTTAGGTGTCTATTATCTTAGGCACAACTGATCGCTACAGAATGGTTGAGAGATACTAGATCCAAAGGGGCAAGCTGACGCCGAGTAATAGAGTAACAAATTGTAAACCGTCGCCGAAATCGATAACTGAACAGGTATTTTGTCATCCAAAAACATGACCTGCCATTGTAATTAGCCGCAGCCGATTAGTCATGCATTAATTGCCCGATGTAGCTGCGTGTGTATATGAATTTTCACTAGAACACCAGAGCTCAACTCAAGAACCCTTCATTAACGTGATTGCAATGACTTAATGGACACAGAATTGGACAGCGCACAAGAATAATAATTTATGAATGTAAGATCATAAATGAATATTTAATTTTTGAGGTTAAAAAAAAGGAAGTGGCCATTTGAGACTCGAAGAGTATTATTTAAACCAGCGGAAGTGGTCTTACAAAACTGTTTCGCATACTGCCTCCCCCCCCCCAATATTTTCTTTTCTTTTCTTCTCTTCGCACAAATCTTGGGACCTTTGGAAAGGCCGCGAATAACTTGCATGGGATTGGTGGACGATAGTTTCAAAATAGAGATCTTTGGCACGGATTTCGCATTTTTGCCGAATTATCTTGAGACTATGTATTTAGGCCGCCTTTCCGAAAGCCGATTGGCGCCAAGATTTGACACTAAACTACAACTGTTGCCAGAAAGTAACAAACCGAATTTTGTTGATTCAAGTCACTGCATTTGCATGCATGCGAAAGTACACACAGACAGATGATCAACAGTTTGGCGGATTTTGGCCCAAAATTTGAAAAATTTATATCATATGCATAGACGATCTGGCGGATTTAGTTCAAAACATGAGAAGTATCTATATATTAGATTCTAAACCTGCAAACCAAAATTTATCCGCCAAGCTCTTTGTGCTTTACAATTATTAAGTTCATTTGTACTCGAACAGCCAGCCAACAAGATTTGATGTGAATGAATTTCATTCAAAATTTGATAGAAATGTACAAATGTGTTCTTAATTCTATATACCAAATTTCAGCCGTGCTGTCAAGCGCAAAGCGTTTCTGAATTATCTTGTTCACAGACAGTCAGATACGATTCCAAAAAATTCTTTTCGGCAAATTGAAAGGCCTTTTCATTTAAGTTATTGTTTTCAAATTCTTTTTAATCAGACAAAAACAATGAAACATTACATTTTAAGGGACCACAAATAATGATTTTATTAATATCACTCAATTCAGTATTTATCGCAGAATAAATAATATCAAGATAACAAATATTATAAAAATAACATACAAATATAGGCTTGATGATTAAAAAAGCTTATATAATTGAAAAGCTTTGAAGTTTTTAAGCAAATGCCAAAGGTATCAGTAGGCTAAAACTAAAACTTTATATAAGCATTTTAAATATATTTGAAGAAATTAACTATCGTTTACAATTATTCTGCTTTCAACTAAATGCAGAGAATATTGTTTAATGATCGTATGTACGAATTGAATTGTTCGATTATTCAATTAAATTGGAGGGAAATTCGCTTACTTTTAAAAATTAATGTTGGGTTACCTATGGTACTCTCAAATATTTCAATTATAAATATTTTTTGAAATAAAAATGAATATATCATTAGTTTTTTTTAAATATACTACGATACTTGTGTATTAACTACACGCCAATAGCAAACATAGTCAATAGACTCGCATGTATCTTCGGCGATCTTGTACGACGATTCATTGCTGATATGTCGTTAATATAAGTACTCTACTTGAGTAAAAGCTATAACAGTAGACCATTTTTTTTTAAAAATACAATATACTATCAATAACGCGACAGACTTCAAACCAAAAGATCGTCAAACTAGGTCAATTCTCATGAAGTAAAAGTCATACGACATCGGCGACTACGCATTTCTTCTAAAGTTTCATCGGCGGGATTGGAGTTGAAAAACAGTCTGTAACCAACGTATCCTTCAAACTGTTTCCTTTATATTTTATGCCAGGATTTGGTATTATAAAATATATATGTTTGATAGTAGGCTACTAAATTATTATACATTTATTAATATATTTAAGAACTTTGTTGTATTTTTATGAATTTGTGCTCCATTTATTTTTTTCTGAGATAGAGAAAGAGCATATCCTATCGAAGCAATCTGGTTTAGTAATATGTCTTTGATTTTATTTCACTTGCATGATTTCTTCATGAAAGTCTTTATCATTATCCGAGAAAATTATTTTAGATTAGAAACATTTGATTTATTCTGGAGTAGACATAAGTTTAATATAATATAAACTAGCACTTCACTTTAGATCAGTATAAAATAATTGCTTTTTAGAATGGATGATTTTTTAAATTTATTTATTCGACATAGTACAGAACTTTTTCGCCCGAGATCAATTTAATGTATAATACTTTGTCAAAAGGATCTTTTGATTTTTAATGCTATTTGAAGATATTAAAAAGAATTTAAAGTCGAGTGTTTCAATGTTACGATATGAGAATATTTTGAAAATATGAAATTTGATGTTTTTGTTTCTGTAGCTAACAGTACCTATTTAATTCTTAATTATGTGATTAAAATGTTAATTGAAAAGCCTAATTCAATTAAAATCTTAACCAGACAATTAAACTAAGAAAATTTTTATTGCAATTGTAAATATGCCTTTTATTATTAACATAAAAACATCCTTTCCGATTCAGAATAGCAAGACTGTAGTTATGGAGAAACATTTAAAATTTACAGTCAGTATGCATAAAATTGTAGTATTTAACAATAAACTAAGATAACAAGAAATAACCCCATTATATTAATGTGTTTTGAAGTGTAATAAACACATGAGTTTGCTATCTTTCAGTATTTATTTCTAGGATCATGTTTAATTGCTATATATCATAAGTGTAATAAACACAAAAATGCTTTAGAAATTCTTTCAGTTATGAAACATCAAAAGATCATATAATTATATTCTTTATAAATAATACTATGAAAGGTACAACCGTTATTGTTCTGAACAAAATATAATTTAATAAGCAATTTTAAAATGTTTAACTATTTCTGTTTTCATATCTAAAGTTTTCAATTTAACCAAATTTTCATGCTATATACATAAGTGTGTGTGCGTGTTCAAGACTAGAGACACTATAAACACTGATGGTTTCTACACAGGCGTTGGAGGCGGTCGCCTCGTGACTCAAGACCTAGGGGGGGGGGGCTCAATCTATATCGCATTCCTGAGTTAACAACACTTTTTTTAAAACTCTAAACCGAAAGTTAAGGATGAAAGAAAGAAAGAAATCGAATGAAAATGGGAGTCAAACAAAATTAGGAGGATATAAGCATGAATTGCAACGCAAAATAAAACAACAATAACAAAATAATAAATAATTAATTTAATTAATAATAAATGTACAACTATAATAAATTTAATAACTTAAATAGTTTAAGATAATTTAAAAAAATTAATACTTTTATCTTAATTATCTAAAGTAATTATCTTAAAGTATTATTATTATTTTAATATGTATTTTTAATAAAAATTTAGCATACAAATATGCAGTCAAACGAAAAATATCATGCAGTCAATGCGATAAAGAACGTTCGCACTATTTATTCCGGTTCGAGAGGAATATAAATAAGAATGTTTTCCCTCAACAGTTCCCGGTTTATAATAAAACTCGTTACAGTTCATTAAAAAAAATTGGAGATATATGAAGTCAAACCATTTTTCTAACAGAATAAATTACCTTCTTTAAAACTTAAATAAATAAAAAATAAAGTCATGTATTTGTCAAGAAGAATTTTTCAGTTTGAAAATTTGAATGCTTGGACACTGTAATGTTATTTTGGAAATATTTGGTTGATTCAATTTGGCACTGGAGACCACTGGTGTGTAAAGTAGGCGATTATTATATTGCAATGATAATATAAGAAAGAAATGACGTCGAGAGCGAGATTATTCAGCACAGGTAAGGAGCCAGAAATTTTTATGATGACAAGGAGCCAAAAATCCTTGAAGATATAAGGAGCACGCACATGACGATATGGAACACAAACACAAGGGTATTAAGCAGCAGTGTCGGATGAAGTTACAGGTTATGGAAGGCGTCAATTTGTGTACATCAACGGAGTCACCGAATTTCAGCGACGTGGCCGGATCCTGGACTACGGACGACAGATAATATTGCATCGGCTGCGTGGAACGACGTGGCCGCAGAACACCATCGGTGTGGGAGAACTTCAGCGTAGCGAGAGACAGAGCGCCCGAGCCAGCACGGAATCATCTTCGGAGCACAAACACAAGGGTATCTCATCGGCTGGCGTGGAACGACGCAGCGAAGCTATGCCACGGGAGACTGAAGACGACTGGCCATGACGAACCGCAACCGGCGTGGCCGCAACGAAGAGCGTCGGCGAAGAGCTATGCATGATTCATTTTCCTTTCCCGCGGATTTAATTTTAATTCTTTTAGTTCATTTAATAATTTTTCACAAGAAACTATCCTTGTCCACTCTTTAATATGTAAACATATTTTGGTTGAAGCAGTGAAAAGACTTTTTATATTTTTAATTAATTTTAATATCCATTCCGGGAAAGCATAATTATTTACAAGCAGAGACGCGAGTAAGACACGTCCGTCACAGTGCGGCACAAAAGCAGAAGTGGAGAAGAGGCGAGAAATAAATTATCCCTCTTCTTATATAACATGAGATATGGACAAGGAAAATATTTTTTTACAGTGCTAATATATTATTAAGATTCTGATACGGATTTCTGACGCATGTCAAGGAAACACAGGGATTTTTTTAAAAATAGAATGTGCTGACTGGACAGTTAGAGTTTATATATATATATATATATATATATATATATATATGAATATTTAGAGAGTTAATTTATGATTTAACTCTCTAAATATGCAATTAAACACTCGGAAATTTTACGGAAAACTATGATTTTAAGTTGCCGATATTTTTTTTTCCTTCTTTTTTGCAATGCACAGAACATTATTTAAAAAAGTTAATGAACGGGATGTCTTTTTCTTTAAAATTGGAGACAATTTCAGTAATGACATACTATAGTTGTGAAATAAATCTTTCTTTAACATGCAAACTACTAATTTTTATTTCTAATAAGCAATAGTTTTCCCTATTATCTTCTGATTTCACAATTAAAAAAAAGTCATAAAAAGCAATATTTTGGAAATTTTTTATTCAGTCAAATTACTAATTTTTTTTTTAACAAGCCAGTTAAATTTTTGATCACTTAAAAATCAGAAATTACAATTTCTTATTTTCTTTTATATAGCCACCAATTTCTAAAATATTTAGTTTGAGCTTCTAATTTTGATTTAAGTAAATGTTTATATAGTAAGGCAAAAGCAGTATACTTGACAGATAAAATTTTATTTTGAATTTTAAAAGTTATCTGAACAGATATTTTTCAATGCAATTTTTACTTACTTTTAATTTAGATCTATCAAGTATTATTTTAATATTCATGCACATCCTGCTTTTGATTTATGAATACAATAAAATAATTTGCAGGTTTCATAATACCATAAAGCAAAATAATTGTTAAAAGCTCAAATTTGAAATAAGATATCCCATGAAAGGGATTCATGCAGTTAAGTAAATGCTCTAATTACATATATGGTCATTAAAGGTAATAGTAGCAAGATGATGCTTGCATTAAATTTCTAACAAAGGAAGATTTTTTTTTTCCTGAAATCTCCAGCAGTCAAAATACATTTAACTTTCATTTTACCTTTATAAGTTCATTTCACTTATTCCATTATGAGAATTCTCTGATTAATATCTGGTTAATGGTTAATTAAATTTAATAAAACACTCTTTTCTTTCAACATTCTTATTCATGCCAAGAAGATTTACCTTAATACAGCCAAATTATGCGAATTTACTATAAATCATGGGAGTAAATAAATTGCATAATTGTAAATAAAGTTTATTTAAGTGTAATATATCTTTTTTTGGAATATAATTTATTAGGCTACAATTAATTCACTAATGGAAGACTACCGATTGCAATTGACGGCAAAAAATAATTAACACTAAAACGGCTTATCAAATATGCACTAAACTTGTTAAATAAACTACTACCTTTCAGACTCTACCTTCATTATTATAGCTATGCAATGGGGGGGGGGAGACATAATTTTCCTCTTTTCTCCTTAGTTTTGTCTTCCAATTGCTCCTCATAGCAAAAATTATATAATTTCAAGGGCTTCTAAAGTTTTAAGTCTTTGGACAAAACTGTCTTGTTTTACGATGATTAAATTAGTTATTCATACAATATTCATATAAATATTAACACCTCGACGCCATACGAATTTACTACTTTCTTAATAAGATGACATTTCCAATTTAGGACCATTATTATTATTATTATTAATTCTTTGAATAATATAAGGGCATTGGAGGTATTAAAGTTTTTTAAAAGTGATTTTTGTATTCTAAATTATTTAATGCTTTAATTTAATTCCGTTTAAAATTAAAAATTTAGTAATTCGATGCGCGAGTCAGTCTCGCCAATGCATGTGAAACGGTTAAGAGAAACCAATGCATGCAAGTGAAGGAAACACAGGAGAATTATTAGCTTACAATAGCTTCCAGGAAAATAAAAAGCACCTTTACAGCCCGATAAGAAATCGGGCTTTAAGGTAAGATAGGGGAGTTTCAATTCAAGATTTAATTGTTTTTGACTAAAATACATTGATTTATAAATCTAAACAGCCATATATACGTATATATTTAGATTTATCATGGAGATTTAATATTTAATTTGTGTAATTTTCATAATTTAAGAAGCTTTACATAAACAAAGGTCAGTGCAAATATTTACAAAATATTTTCTACAGCCTTCTTAAGGTTTCAGATGTTTATAAATCGTCCAAAAATAAGAGGTGCCACCAATCGCACATCCACGAATGGTGCCATTAATTCTGTGTCTTTTAAGGTGGAATTTTTTGATGAATAAAACACCTTTTCTTCATATTTCACATTTGAAAAAATAAAAACAGTTAAAAACTAATCATGATGGAAACTATTAGTAATCAAAATTCTAAATTAGGAAAACTTCTATTTAAATTAGTCTTGTTAATATCATGAAATTAAAAATACAAGGACATAGCTTATTATTGTTAGGCATAAAATAATCTTCCAAATCCAAAAGAAATATTTGCTACCAATTCAGCATTTTTTAATCTACTAAGTTTTAACCTTGGAAAATTTCTCCTTGTTTAAGATTCTTAGCATATTCATTCATGTTTCGAATTCGAAACTATAGGCAGTAATTTGCAACTTGAGATACATATTAGTAAAATGGTTTTTCACTTATTGTTTTTATAGGGTTAAACCAGAAAACAATTAGAGATCAAGCAGCAGTAATAAAAACAATCTACTAGAAAAAAGCGAAAAATACCAGAAAAAATAACAACATTATAATAACAAACTGATCGATTATATTTATCAGGTATGCAATTTCAATATTAAGTACTTTCTATCATAAAAAACTCTGAAATATAAAAAGTCTATATTACCTCAAGGATGCTTGTCAAATCGTCTTCAATTTCGACTTCTCCTTTATGAGTTTTCTTCAAGAACAAGACACTTCCATTTTTTTGTTGCTCTAACTGTACTCTCTTGATCATATCCAATAACTGCAATTTTAAAATTGTTAGTATACAATTTCTAGAACATTTTCAGATTAATTCAATAACAATACAGTTAACTTTATTCATTTTCAAGTTAATAAATTGCTTTACAGGTTTCTATTCTACAAGAAGAATTATCATTCAATTGTAGATAATTAGTAACAATTAAAATGTTATCATACAATCGATGGTAGGTAAGAAAGTCACGAAAATAAAATTTAAATATTACTACCGACATTTAACATAATATTGCCAATAGACAAGTTCCAAACCATTCGGTAGACGTATACATAAAATAATATATATAAAAGACGAAAGCACAAAAACTACACCGCATTCGACTATGTTTTAGAAATTTTTTTTTTTAAAAAAAAGCCCTGCATAACTAGCACAATCGTACTTTAACTAATTTAAGAATACCAGATTCATAAAAAGCCAAAAGTGGATCATCACTCTGATACATTTGGAAAAATGGCTTAGTACGCTCTGTAACACATGTGAAACCTGCTGGAAATGGTTTTCCAATACTTCATTGCATACTACCTAACATATTATCACCCCTTCGTCAAGCATGAAAAGTAAGAACCTCGGGCAAGGTTGTGAAAGCCAAAAGTACACAAATTTTTAGTTTGAGAGGCCCAGTATAGTTTTTTTAAAAAAAACTCTGCTAGTAATTTCGGAAATTTTTGGTCGCCCAATTGAATCCAAAACTGTAAAACAGCTACAGTTTTAAAATAAGATTACTTCGCAAATTTAATTAATTTAAGTTGTTGCATTTTTCTGTTACCACAATTACATGCATGGGAAAATAAAGACTGATAGATGGTCAATTCATTGATGGATTTGGCTCAAAATATGGATGTATAATTTAGATGCTAAAACTATGTGCAAATTTTACCAATATAGAATTTACCAATTTTACCAATATAGAATTTACCAATTTTACCAATATAGAATTTACCAATTTTACCAATATAGAATTTACCAATTTTACCAATATAGAATTTACCAATATATTTTACCAATTTGCGTTTTGAAGTCATCGTGTTCACCTGTACTCAGATAAACAGGGAGGAAAAAACCTTCATGTAAATGAATTTTGTTTAAAATTCGATAGAAATCTGCAAATTCGGTGTTAAGAAATTTCAGCTCAAAGCGTTTTGCGTTATTTCCACAAACAGACATAATTCCAAAAAGGTTTTATTAGGAGGTTTGTATCAAGAAGATTGGGCAGAAACTTGAGTTCAAATTTTTTGGCGATTACATTTCTTTCTCTTTGAAAAGTTTGTATATGGAAAAGTAAAAAGAAATTTATTGTCATTAATCAATTTCTGATATCTTGCCAAGAGTAATAAATTACCTACAAGTAACTTTGGAGTTACTTGTAGGTAATTTTACTTACTTGTAGGCATCACATTTTTTGACATATAGTTAAAAAGTTCCAAACTTTTGTGCAAAAATGAATTGAAGACAAAATATTTAAAAAAAAAATCATTAATGGCGAGTCACTAAACACACTGATTCATTGTTAAAAAGCATATTAGTGGATTTATTTGAGTATATAAAATTATCTGTAAAAAGAAAGGATTTTCTCTAGGTCTAAACAAGCCAAAGGAGGAGAAAGAAGAATTAAGTAAATGAAAAGGATAGGTTTCCCCATTTTATATTTCCCTAAAAAATAACCTACTCTAGATAAAACCTATTTCTCTGGCCTCCGGATTGAAATCCATTAAGCACTGAAAGATCCGACACTGCAAAGAAAACAAAATCTACATTCGAGCAGATCCAGCGGTTGAAACGCTGATTGATTTTTTCACTCATCAGAAGAAAAATATAAGCATCCGGATAGAAAATAATCAGTTTCTAAAGACTTTTAATTGCAATACGCACCCTGTCAGGACTTGTTTAAAGATTACTTAATAATAATAAAAACCACCATAAAACCTTTTTTTTTCCTTCTTTTTTTTTTGCCAATTCCTATATTTGAACATAAAATTCTGCAACTTCTACAGATTTTTCAACCATAAATGAATCCAAGAAATAGATTAGATTTATATATTAAATAGCCCCTGGAAATAAAAAATCATAATTTATACTCATAATTAGATAACTTCGTAAGAAAATGCAGCTTAGAAACGAATCTAGTATTAAAAGTTAATAATTCCTGGCGTGTTCCTAAACTGCTAAAATAGCATGGGCATACAGTAAGTACATGCTCCTACTTATTTGTCGAGCAATTAAAAATCATATTACATGTTTCTTCTGGAATCTAAGCAATTTAGTCGGAGTGAATTCGGTGGGCGCACATAGTTCGACTAAACAGTTCAATTGGGGAAGGAATCGCATAGTATGCGCTTATCTTAATGCTATGCTGTTAAATTTCACGATTTTATGTATTAATATTATGAACTGAAAGCCAAATCAAAGCTGTAGTCATTAAAGTTCATTTCTTCCACTTCATTACATAGTCTTTTTTTTTTTATATAGTTTAGAAGATGCCTGGTAAGGGGATGCAATGCAGTCGTAACTGCTTTCATCAGTTGTCCATGAGGATTGGGCACTTTAAAACGCGAGGGGGGCAAAATATAGTTTTAAACATTATTTTTCTATAAGTATAATAAAACGAACTAAACAATAAAGATAGCAAACATTTAAAAATTGCTCACATACATGTTGGTTTTCTTGTTCTCTCCATTTAGCCAATTCCAAGGAGGCCAATTCCTCTGGTGTCATTCGGACCAATTTATCTGGAGGTATGTTACCTTTCAGAATTTTTCTAAACAATCCCTGAGAAAAAACAGTCTAATTGAAATGTCAAATAGGATATTAGTCAGTCATAGCTCAAAAGAAACTTCTTCAAAATCAAAAAAATACAGACAATTACATTAATGGTGGCTGCTGAGCTTGAAGTCAGCAGAAGATATTTACTAAGAAATTGCAATTTTTTAAGACAGCTACTTTAAACTATAAGTAGTCAAAATATTTTTAATTTCAAAGCCAAATATGAAGTTTTTTTCAATTTAAGCATAGTAAAATGATATGAATTTTCAGTAGTTTTATCACTAGAAAATTATATTAACCCTTATGTTCATTTTGTAAAGTATACCATCTATACAACTTTATAAAAAATACTATCACTATAAAATAAAAATATATAAAAAATTTATATATAAAATATAAATATACATTTTTTTTTTTTTTTTTTTTTTGCTTTTCTTCAAAAAAGCAATCTTGCCATGATAAGGGTAAATGCTCATATAATTCAGCAAATAAAAGTATCAGGACCTCCAGCCACGCATATATATTTCCATTTTAACACAGTCAGCTCGATAATACTTGCTTCAAAATGAATATCAAATAATATAAACCATAAATGATCTGGAACGTTCATCGTTTTTTTACAATAACTAACCCTTTGCACTCGGAAAAGTAATTCGATGCAAAAATATTCAGCTAACGCAAGGGCTTGCTTATCGTTATGGAACACAAATTAATACTTTTAAGTTGAATTTTAATGAAAAATTAATCTACATCGTCATACCATACTTTAGATATTTTTTAAAAATCAAAGTTAAAAATAAATAAATAAATAAAACGTCAAAATGATGCACCGTCTTGAATGGTGAGTGAGAGTCCTCATCCGAGTGGAAAGGGTTAATACTAATGACTCTTACTTTATAAAAATTGTCATCTCAATAAGATTTCAAAAAATTATTTAAGTATCTTTTTTTCGAAGATTGACTTCTCACAAAAGAAAATGGATATTCAATACACCAGATATGTTTCCGTCGAAGGAACAAGAATAGAAACTAAAACTCATTAACAGCCAGAAACAGGGAATAGAAAAATAACAAGGGAAAAAAGAGAACGAAGACAAACTTTGAATGGGAGTGAAAAAAAAAAAAAAATCTAAGGCATACCAAGCAACACCCAAGCCGAGGCCAGACGTAAGTAAATGATGGGCTATCGCGAAGCAACCCCTCCCAGTACAGAGGCGCAGATCTGGCCCTTATCGAAGCCAAATTAAGGAGTTACCTATTCATTCACATCAGGACCTTCTGTCCAGTACCCTCAGAAATCAGATGACGCCAAACAACGCTTTATCCACTACTCTTATACATATTTCGTTTGACCCTTTACTTACAGGTCCACTAAAAATCCATTTGCAGAGCTAACGCAAAATAAGTATATTAACAATGAGTCACTTTAATATTGACAATTACAAATAAAAATCTTTAACTATCAAAGATAAATTATAAATACACCATACAGTTTAAAATTATATGCACTCATAAACTGCAAAACAATTAAACTATGTACATATTATTTGCAGAAGTTTCTTTAAGACATCAACAATCGAAGTACGAAAGAGAGGAAGTTTAAATAACATTTACAAAACCATACTGAACCATTTTTTCGGTCAATTTTTAGGGTTCTCCTTTTATAATTCACATTCTATTATGACATGATGAACAGTTCCCACATCTACATTTCAGGAGTTTCCCCAAATAACCTAGGTTGCCTTGTGGTTGCTTGATTAATATAGAAATCACCATACAGTCTGTCTGCGTTAACCTTTGATAAAAATCTCTTTTATCAAAATACCTTTGTTTAAATTCTTCCATCTTTCTTGTTATAACTTGATAATGTTGTCAAATATTTTTTTGTTTTTATCT
Organism: Argiope bruennichi; assembly: GCF_947563725.1. Classification (NCBI taxonomy): domain Eukaryota; kingdom Metazoa; phylum Arthropoda; class Arachnida; order Araneae; family Araneidae; genus Argiope; species Argiope bruennichi. The sequence continues at coordinate 70,004,481 of NC_079163.1, read as the reverse complement.
GTGCTCTTGAAAGGTTAAAGTGGAAGTCAACTTGATCTGTAAGAGTTGCTTCTTTGGCGAGATGATCTGTTCGTTCATTGTCCAAATTTCCTTCGTGGGTTATGACCCATTTTAGATTTATATTTCATTTTAAAGTTATCTTTTTCTTGATGTCAATTATGAGCTTTTTACTTTCGTCCACTGCTTTTAAACTTTGATGCGCTGATCTTGAGTCGCTAATTACATTAACATTTTGCCATCTTAGATTTGCGATAAAATCAAACGCCGCGGATATCGCAAACAATTCAGCAATGAATACAGTATTCTCAAAATTTAAGTGATATATCATATTTTCTATTTCTTGTGTGTCCTGAAATGCCACTAGAGCGCAATCTACTTTGCCATTAATCTCTGAACCATCAGTGAAGATTTGTTAAGCCTTCATCAAAATAATTCTTGTTTACTTTCAGGGCTTCTATAAGTTGGTATTGAATATTTCTTTTATTATTTTTGTATTCCTTCTGTTTTTGTTGTCATATATATTTCAGAACATCATTTTCATTTTGTATCTTAACATGAATCGATGGACAACCGCTCAAGGCTTGGAGAGTCTCCTTTCAGATAGTACTGTATATTTAGTTGTTAACAGTGACTATCTCTGAATTTGTATAAATTTATTTTTGAGTTTTTCCATGTCTTTATATCAAAATTCGCTGCCATATATGATAATTTTAATAACTCTTTAATAACATTGGGATTGAATCCCCAAGTGGCTCGTACGAGTTTTCGAAAATTTTCCAGTAATTTCAAGACTTTGACGTGGGTTTCGTTTAGATGTACCATGAACGACAGATTTGGATCAAAGGTAATTTTTAAATAAGTAATACTCTTTGAATAAAAAATTCTTTGAACATAAAGTTTAATCTCCAGAAATCTGTGATATCTTTACTACTTTTAATTATTATTTAATTTGAATTAACTCAACTAAATCTCAAGTTGCATTTATTTGCTCATTCTTCATTTTTTAAAATTATTGGTTCACTTTTTGCCGCAAATAGATGGGAGGCTGATGTTTTCATTAAAATAATAATGTCATCAGTATATGCCTGAACAAAGTAATCTGTAAATTCATTAATTTATTCATTACTAATAGCCGTAAAATTGGGCATGCATTGGATACCTGAGGAACACATAGGTCATATTGCCATTTTTAACAATCTGGTAGAAGGATCGATTTATCCTAGGAAAATCACCAAATTCATCGACTTAAGTATTTAGGAATCATATATTTTTCCAAAAATGTTCCAAATTAAACCATTTTATAGAAGTAAAAGCAGCAGCAACGTCTAAAGAAATTATGCAGGTTATCTGCTTTCATAGACGAGATTCATGTATAAACTCTGTAATCCATTTCAGGTCATCTATAATGTTTCTGTTTTCTCCCCCGAAATCCATACGGATAGGTATTTAACAACTGTTCTCTCTCTAAAGAATAGGAAAGTCTTTTAATTATCAGCTTATCTAAGATTTTTCTCCAAATTGGAAGTAGACAGATCGGTTTGCAGGACATGTATTCACTTAGGTCTTTTCCTTCTTGAGGGATAAGGACGACTTCTGCAATTTTTCAAGAGGGAAAACGCAATATTCCAAACAAACATTTAGCACTCTTGTAAACCATCTTTTCTCAATACAATAAATTTCCCGAATAAATTTTACACTCCATCCATCATACTCTAGAGCACCACTTTTCTTCATATTTGCAAGAGCGTTTTCAACTTTAATTGTAGTAAATTTGAAATTTCTTTTTCTATTATATCGTCAAATCTGATTCTACAATTGTTCGACACAAATGGGAAGTGCTTTTTTTAATATTTAGTATCTACTTTTTCTAAAGTCTACTGTTAGTTCTCCATTTTCTTTCAAAATTTGTGCAATTCTGTCCTCCGATTTCTCACCTTTATTAAGCTTTTAATTTTTCCACATGACTTCTTTTGCACAATTTTACGAAGAAAACCTTGAAACATTCTTTCTTCGCTATGAGAATCATTTTCTTGCATTTCACGTGCTCCCTTCTGCAAGATATTTTTCTCTTGCTCGTCTATCGTTTTATGATATCTCCTCCTCAATGACTTATCATTTCCAAGCATGGTGCGCATCATATAGCGTTATTTTTTAAATAGATTGTTTCTTACAGTTCTTTTCGCAAATTATGCTTAAACCCTTATCTACGACTTGCATTACCTCTAAAAAGTTATTTTCATTTATGACAAGGTCCAGAAATAAATCCAATAACGTTTTTAGATCTCGTCAAAGTTCAATAATCTTTAAATTTTCCAGCGTCCATCTCTTTCTAGATTTTTCATTTATCGTTATTTTTTCAAGCAGAAACGTAATTAATCTGTAGTCACTTTGGGAAATTTGAAAGTTGACTCACGAATCATGTTCCTAGGAATATTTTTTGTTACAGTCAAGTCTATCCAGCTTTTCCACCTATTAGAGTCAAAAGTTGTTCGACAATCGATCGCATTAATAATATCCACAACTAATTGATTGATTAAATCTAGAACAACTCTTCCCTTTTCGTCCTCATTATCTTATCCCCATTTAGGACTTTTGGTGTTAAAATCCTCATTAAACAATACAAGTGATTTTGATATTTATCTACAAATCATTCCAAAACCTCCAGTCTTGAATCTAAATTTTCAAAGGGGAAACAATAAATACTAATTACCAATAAGTTAAAGTATTTAAAAGAACTATTTACAATGATAAGATTCTTTCATGGTCAGGGCCGCTATTGCGTTTCCCTCATCATAAACACCAATTTAGCCAGGTGGTATTTCAACAACTTGGCCATTAAATAAATACGGTACTGTTATAAAGATTATATGCAAATCTACATGCACACTATCCTGTTCCAATGAGGCAGACTTTGCGTAATAGGTTGATGCGAGCATAATTTAGTGAAGGCACAAACATTTTATAGAGCGTTAAGCTCTAGATTACAACAGTTAATATTTTTCTTCAAAAATTCAATCTCAGGCTGAAAGGATTCGCAAAGTCTGCTCTTTACGTCATGATTTATTTCAAAGACATTTTTGTATTTCTCATTTTGCCATTTCCCGTTCGAATAACAAATTTCATTTTGACAAGAATCTGCCTTATGATCTTCACCTCCACACCTTGTACACTTTTATCTTTATTTGGACATTTTACTGCCAAATGCTCAAATCTGTAGCAGAGATAACACAGTCTGGTTCTAAGGTATTCTTTAAATAACAATCTGTACCAACCAAGTTTGATCGTAGTTTTAATAAAATTCTTAAAAGAGATAGGATACAATGAAATTATCTAATTATTTTTCCTCGACGCTTTCATTAGATATTCATGTTTCATTTCTGCATTTCTCAATAAGAAATTTTGCTCTTTTAATTTTTCTATACCATTTTCCATATCTAAGCTCATTCAATACGATAAATTATTATCTTCGGGTTTACTTTTATCGATCGTTTTGTCATTATTTCATCTTTTAATACTTCATCAATTTCTATTTCCTAACTTATGTGCTTTATTTCATCCTTGTTTGAAACCTTATCTTTGATATTTCCTAGTACAACTTCATCTATGAGGAAAAATGTGCTAAGCAACTTTCTTCCCTCCATCTGATATTTGGATTGATTGGATATTTGCATTGATTGGATATTTGCATTGATTGTTTAACCGCTTTAGTGTAACCTATTTTGCTTGTTGAGTCTTCTTCAGCACTTTGGACAGAACTCAATATATTCTCTATAAATTCTGTCTTTTCATGTAATTTCCCCATTACCATTTGAATGACAGTTTGTTGTCTTGAGATTACTGATAGAAAATCTACCATGTAATCCCGAAGACGTTTACTATTATCCTTACTCAATTTTCGGATGCCCTCAAGGAATGAGAAAACAGACGAAAGTCCCCTGCTTCTTCGGTAATTTTATATAGATTTGAAAGCTTCCCACAATTTATATCAAATTCAGATTTCCAGCAACACAAATGTTACTGACGATATTCGCAGTGTTGACAATTAATAAAACGTTTACAGTATTTTAATGAACCAAACCAATTACATTGTTGCTATAATTCAAATCATTAAGAATATAACTATTTTTTCCATAATTAATTAATGTATTCATTTTATTTTAAATTAGTCTAGCGTTGCTGATGACACTTTACGAAAAATCTAATATAGTTTTAATCAATGGTTCTCCAGGATTAAAAATAATATATCAAAAAATTCAAATCGTAAAATTAAATATATAGTTGGATCTTGGGCCGAAGTTAGTAATTAAACAGGCAATCACTGATAATTTTGAACAGTGCTAGTTCAAATTTTAGTTATGCGCAGATATCAACACAGCGGCACCGAAAATGGGTGTAGCCCACTCTACAGAAATGCAAAATGCCTTCTAAGTTCAAAATCTCTCTCTCTCTCTCACGCACGCACACACACACAAGCGCGCGCGCTCTTCTTTACCTGATGAAGCGAGCTGACTTGAAGCATCAAAAACTTCTCAAAAAGTAGACAAATAAAATCCGATGCACATAACAATTCCACATTTCAGAAGAGCTAAGAAAATAGCAAACCAACAACAGCAAACTAAGTAAACGTTCCTTCAAATATATATATATATATACACACCAGACGATCAGCATTCTACAAGCGTTTCTCTTCTATTTGGTCTTCTTTTCTTGTTTTTATTTATTTATTTTTCATATTTGATGATCACCAAACTCTCAGAGTGAAAATTAGGAACCCAGCATTAAACTCTCAGTGTGGGAAAGTAAGAAAATTTGATTAAAAAAAGGAATTTTTAAAAATAATTTCAGAGAGTGCAGTTACTTTGTAGCCTTAATACACAAGCCGCCACTGAACTACTTTTTTTATTTAAAAAAAAATATCTTCCAAAGCTTCCAAAACTATATAAAAAAATATTAATTGATACATTTTAAACATCGTACCTGATTTCGAGGATCTTTTATGTTGAACATTAAACTCCTATATTTTGCTCTATACTTAAAGCTGTTATCTTTAAATAAGGAATTAAGTTCTTCTTCAATTTTTACAGCTATCTTTTGCACATCCTCTTCAGCCATTTCAAGATCATCAGATTTTTTGACTCTATTAAGAATAAAAATTATTTATGATCAGAAATATAAAAAATGATGCATGCACTATTATCGCAAAAACATCCAAAGAAATACGAATTTTAAATTAATAACATTTTCAGTTTTATAATTATTATTCATTAGAAAATTGCAGTGAGATTAATTAAAACAGAAAATATTATTTATAAAATAAGAATTTAAAATTGGTAACATCGGTTCATAAATCAAAAAATGATTAAAAAAATCAAGAAAAAAAATGATATCATACCTTTCAAGTAAAATATTTTTTAAAGTCTTCCTGACATTTAATCGAACAGTAGGTTTTGCAGATTGATTTGTAGCATCTGTTTTTTCTGAATTAGAATTGGATTCAGTTTCCTTCTCTGTAAAACATAAAAATAGTTCGATTGGTAAGTTAAAACAGTATTTTAAAAAATTCCACAGAAATTATTATTTCCATTGATTTAGCTAAAGAAAAATGTCTTTTTAATTCACACAATGGCAAATTATGTTCTTGTATCCAGTTATATTTCACCTTCAAAATTATTTTAGTCACTCACAATTAAATTATGATGATATAGAGCACTATAGTGTGTTGGCGCTGTACAGGTCAGGCCGTCTGACTTGACCGTTGACAGCTACCAAATTTGGTAGGAAGGAGGTCGGAAATGTGTACCTGGGGTCCATTTTTTTGAATTTTTAATTATAATTTTAATTATTAATTAAAAACTAACTTTCCCGCCAAAAAAATTCATTTCCCCACAGCCAAATGAGTAAGGCTTCAGTTTCTTTTCCCACGCTAATGAGGCTAGGCTTAACATGTTTTCGACCGATTATTTCAACCGATTCTGTTTATTTTCTTAATGTTTGATGCATTTAAATCTAAGCATTGTTAATTAATCGATCCTTCAGATTCATTCTGAAATACTTTTGAATTAAAGCAAACCATAATAAAGGAAATTAAAAATTTCTAATTCGCATAGCGTTATCCCAACTGGCGTAGAAAATTCACGCATTTGTATTACCATAATTGGCGTTGAAAATTCACGCTTGCACATTGTATTCTGATTGTTGACAACTATTTTCAACGGATTCGGACTTGATATAAATTATTTTTAGGTTAGATGTGTGCTTTTGTAATCAAGTTGTATTTATGTTAGTTATATATTTTTTGTATATGCTTATAGTTTTAAGTACATCGTTTTTTTACCTGTTTTAGACTGATTATTTTAAACGCTTCTGTTTATTTTCTTAGTTTTTGATGCATTTAAAATTAAACACTTAATTAATCGATCTGCTCATGATGAATCTGAGAAAATTTTGTTGAAAAATTCTTGAGATATTACATAAATTAAGAAAGATATTCTTTAGTGTCCATAAGGTTTAAATACTCATCGACTCTGTTTTCAGTACTCATATTAAAAAAAGCGCTTCGTTTCAGTAAAAAATGTTCTTATATTAATTGCAATTTAACCATTTTTCAACTTTAATTTAAAGCATAAATTCTACGGAAGCTGACAGAAAATTAGAGAGATACATATTGCATTATGACTGAAGGCCTTTATAATATGAATGAATTATATGACTATCAAAATTTGAAGCTTTAAAATATTTTGATGAAGAAGCTATTAAAATAGGAGTTACATAAAATTTTTAATTATTACAATTTTAACGAGCATTGAGATTGGCGAACCGGCTGGTCGCCAAAGGCGGCTAGTAATTAATAATTTCAAAACTGAAATATAATGTATTAGAGTACTAATAATATTTGGTTTAAAATAATAACTACTGCTTTAACTAATTAAAGTTTCAAAACCTTATTTCTGAAAAAATTTGGAATCTTGTAATTTCTTCCTCAACTCTTCAACTATCTTTTACAGTAGTCAAAAGAATTTTTTTTAAAAAACTTTTAATTCTTTGAGCTTTTTCTTTCTGCTTCTTCTTTTCATTTTCACATAATTCCTTATCTTCCTTTCCTTTCTTTAAACTCTTCATATTTGGCACAAGAATTCCTCACACTTAAAATCAACTGTTTTTACACTTTAAAATTACTTATTCCACTATTTGCTTGAATGCTGTCATACACAATTATTTTTGCAATAAGTGTTAGTTCTTTCATAAAAAATCTATTTTGGTCGGAAATCCTCTCTCTCAATAATACTATTGCCATGAGAAAACAATATTATCATTCTTAATAAAGATATAGCATCATTGCAAGGTTTTGAGTTGTAAGCAAGTCGAACCCCAATTTATTCGTACGCTTATTTTCTGAAAATTGAAAACCGATCTTTCTGAAAGGTTCGTTAGGGTTGCTGTTAGCAAGGAACGTCAGCTTATCGCTCTTTTTATCACTATGAAGTTCCAAAAAGTCACCATATCTTTGAAGGAAAGCTATCATGGGTTGTTGTTGCTCTGATTGTTTTGGCGACATTAGGGCTTCGGATGTCAAAAAATGATAACGCGAAATCGCCGAACACGCGCACATTTGGCTCGGAATCTCGTCCGTAACTTTTTCAGATTTTTATATGTTTCTAGAATTTCCCTGACTTTTCTAGAGTTATAAAATTCACTGACTTTTCCCTGATTTCCCGGTTCTGTCGCTACCTTGATTTAGATTCCCAATGCGGATCTTGCTGCATAGTATTCAAATACAGATTACAAAACATAAACGAATTTTCTACTGTTACTTTTACAGTAGAAAATTCGTTTATGTTTTGTAAATTCGTTATTAAAAAATAATTGAATTTCAAAAATTTCTTTAAATAAATATAGCTATGTATGCTATATGCTCATGACATAAACTATGAATTTTTTGCATACCTTTTCCATCATCTTCTCTCTAGCCAGAAAATAAAACAATAATAACTAAATATTTTGCTGAAAAAACTGAATTTATTTGAAATCTATTCTTTTGCCAGTTGATATAATATCAAAAGAAATTCTGTCAAGTAATCAAAATCAAATTTCTTCATCAATTTATCATTTACGTTTTAAAACCATACAATGCAGGTAACAAAAAGTAATAAAATTGTAACATTTTATGGCTCTAAAAGATATCGATCTTAAATTATTAACACTTGAAATGCTTGAATTCAAAATATCTTGCATATTTTCTGGCATCTATTCAAGACAAGTTTTCTAAGAGAAATTTCAGAATATATTGAAATGCTTGCATGATGTTATACAAAATCTAAAACAAATTTTAGAAAGCCAGTAAAAAACCACATGTTTACTTTTCCATGCCATATAGATAGCTCAATGGCAAATTTGCTTACTTTGAGAATTAGCATCTTTTTTCGCTGATGGAGACATGCTAGATGAACAAGCGATTATGAAAGACGGATTTGATTTCAACCAAGAAACAATTTCACCAGCTGTAGGACCATTCTCATTGGATATTAAACTTCCCTTCAAACAATCTAAAACTACAAGTCTTTGCGAATCAAATTCAGGACCCTGGAAAGAAATTATCATATTAATTTAAAATATAAAAAAGAAGATATCATAAATTTTTTTTAACAATAAAGCAAAGAAACAGGTACAATGTGTATGTTAATAGCTTTATTTGTTAATGCATTTGGTTTAGTTATTATATAATTACATCCGAAAGTTTAGTTACTATTTCATTTAGACCGGAAAAAATTGGAGATAATTAACTACGATTTGGATAATTAAATTCCTCATACATTACAATGTCATCAAGTTTGAACGCAGAATTTAAGAATCTAACATCATATCTTACTTTTTATCGTGATGTTTTATGGTAAAACATTTTGCAAATTTCCTTTTATTAGTTTCGATTGTTGAATATTTATCCAAGTCGTCATTTCTATTCACTTCTAAAATGTCAGAAAAAGTGTTATCATCAACTACGCTGCATACACCTTCATGACGAAGGAAACCAATAAAAAGTGCAACACGCAGAAACATATTAAATTTTTATTCTCGACTCCGAGAAGCAAACCCTCAAGATTCTATCAATCAAATCGTTGATAAAGTATCGCATCTTATAGGTGTTTCGCAAAGAAAAGTTATCCGTTTGAAAAAAGGCATCAAGTCCCTTAAGTACCCGTGGAAAGAAGCGACCAGGCTAAGTACGACCAAGGCTTGTAAAATAGGATGATTTTACATCATCCTGTATTCGATGAAAAATCCATGCATTTTTTCGTAGAAATGAGATTCCAGCATTAGATAAAGTTTAAAAATATGAACGATGACAGAGATGTCTTTTCCAAAAACATTAGCCGAACAACGCTTTACAGAATATTAAGAGACTTGGGATTTTCTTTTGAAAAACGATGAAACGAAATGAAATAGCTTTAATGATTTATTAAAATAATGTATCAATAATATTGAATAAAATAATGAAAATACAAAAAGAATTAATTCTCTGATTTAAAATGATAATATAATAAAGGTAATAAATATTTACTATTTGGCGAAAAATTTGCGAGATAAAGTTTCGGCAACGATCTTCATTTCTAGTAACTTTGTACTTTAAAGTAACCCAGATCCCCTGACAACGATTGTGATTCGGCATGCGTAGAATATACACTACTGCCAAGTTAGGTTGGAGCACAGTATAATTCCTGATGTCTTAGCCTTGCTGGACTATCTAAATGAATTCTCCACTCCCCTCCCAAAAAATAGGTCGATGGATAAAATCAGATCCTTTAAAATGTTGTTTTTAGTAAAACCCAAACGATCAAGATTGTTAGAGGGGGATGCCTGGTCAGCATTGTTCTAATTGAATTACAAAAAGAGCTTCCGATTCTGCTGGAATATAAGAGCATTGGCGTGTCCACTTCTAAATCGCGAGAAAGTCGAAAACTGTTTTATGGCAAGTTTATTCTTCAAATGAAGTGACCTATCAGCAGTTCTACCAAAGTACCATACATGACTGGATGGAGCTTTCTAAAGTTTAATCATTTCCATTTTTTTAATTGGGAAGATTTCAGAATTATTCTTTAATTCTATGCATGGTTTCAGCAGAATCAGGCCTTAGCTAGCGCTTTCCCAATCAGCCCAATGTGGGATGGCACTCACTGGAAAATAATAGAATATTACAAAGATAGCCGAGAGCTCAGATCTACAACATCCAAGTTCGTACCCCCCCCCCCACACACACACACATTCGTCCAATCAGAAAGGAGCTGTATACGGGCACTGTTAAAATCTATACATCTTTAAAATCAAGTCCAAAAGAAGTGCCAAAATAGCGCAGGCCCTTATAAATTGCAATTAGTTCAAACTTGAATATAGAGCAATGGTCAGCGTATTTACTGATAATACTGATTACGCCAGTTGAAGTTTCCACGTGCTACAAATACCAGAAATACCTTAATCGACCTTGCTGCCATCAGTATACATCTTAAAGGCAGATTGAAAGATGCAATGAATGGTCTTCAGAGCTATTTGTTGGATTAATTCAAGGACATTAGACTTTGTAGTCATCCTTGCCAAAAGTTTAACATGGACTTTATCGGAATCAAACAATGTCTAAAAGGAGTTCCAAATAATGCGACAACACATTACTTGAAAGCAGACCCATTTCTTTCGCCAAAGAAGGACTTGGCTTTTTCAGCGACTGGTTATTGTGTCAAAGGATGAAGTTCTGTGACGATAACGGTAACTGGAAAGCTCGATAGACAGTAACTTCTCAAGGAAAGGGATGGAATATCACATTCATATATCATTCGGGCAGTCACAATTATCCTACCTCTTAATTGCATCCTTTCATTTAAATTAATGGACAAGAGTAAATGGAAAAATTATACTCTAGAATTGACCTTACTAGAGAGGTATAGTTATATCGTTGACTCTCTGACCCGCCTCGATGGCACACGGATAAAAAACTGAATGACCGGACCGCCGCTACAGCAACACTGGTGGGAACTACGGTTAAGTCTTAAGGGCCATCACCGGTCACGGTACAACCCTTTCCTAAGGAAGTACGTCCCGTCATCGATGGGAGGAGCCAGACCCTCACATTTTCGTGTACCCTCCAGGGTGGCACCCCAGTCACAACTAGAGTCAAATTAAAGGATGTTAAACCTTTAAGCTACCTGAGGTTTAATATATTTGTTAGCTAATTATCAGGGATTTATCCTAGATATTAAGCATGATTTAAATAGCTGCCATCAATGTATACTGTTGGCTGGTATAAAGATGTCAACTGGTAGGAAAAAAAAAAAACTTTACAAAAGTCTTAAAGGTACTGAAAGCCAGTTTATGTCTCTCAGAAATACACAGACATCTCTGGAAGTGTAACTGAAGTTCAATTTAAATATTGCAACAATAACTTCAAGATACTGTTCTGCATTCAAAATATAGGACAAGACCGTGGGGATATCGTACAATATTTCGAGCTAATAGATGCATGAAAGAAAACTTATGAGTTACAAATTGACAACGTAAGCAAATTTTAGCTCAAAAGAAGAGATGAATATAAACATATTTTAAAGAATGTGATTAAATTATTAATGCCTTTCAAAATACTATATCTTAGCGAAACTGAATTTTCTACCATTTTATTAAATAAAAATAAATGTAGGATACGGTCGTGATTTGAATTTGATTATGTTTGAAATAAACGAAGATAAAACCGAAAGTGGTTACATCAAAACAGGCGTCCAGGATATGTAGTGAGAAACTGCTGCAAAAAATTAAGTACTTTTAAGCACCTTAACCCAAAAAAGTAGATACTTTTGTATAAGTATGCAGGCGTAAAGTGCACATTTTCTAAGCCCAAGATTTTTTCTGTTTTATAATAATGCACTGTTTTTACTGAAAATTTTTTAAAAAATGAATTTTAAATGCTTATTCTTTAAATTTTAATATTTATTTCTATATTTGCACGTCTTCTATTGTAAAATTTTGGATTTGACAAAAACATAGAAATAATTATAAAAATGAAAAAAAAAAAAATATCAATAGCAAAAAGTTAAATTTTTTTATATGATTAACAATAAAGATCTGTGATCTTTTTCAACTTTTCTTAAAACTAATCAGTTACTAATTCATTTAGATAGATACGACATTTCTAAAATTGTTGATAATGATGTAGATGCACAGTATGACCAAAAATTCTGTATTTGATTTTTATATAAGCAACAACAAATAAGATTCAACGTAGCTGGTATGGGAGAAGTAAATTTGTTCCTCCACATACTCATTCTATTTAGTAATTTTATTTGTAATCTTATAAATCTAAGAAATAAAGCATTGTTATGGTTATTATCATACGACTAGCAAAGCTGCCATGAAATCGATGACAGAACAATGCCATGTTCCAAATGAATTTTTCAGACTATTTTTTAATAGAAAATAATAGAGTTCCCAAATGATAAGAAATTAAAAAATAATAAAAAGAAATTATCTTACCGCCTCTTACTTCCAATGTTTAGTAAAGACCTATTTTGAACGTTTAACGTTACTAAAATTTAATGAAAACCTGCTTTTTAACTTATAAGTAAAAATTCTTACCTAAACAAATTACAGCAGAAATGTTATATATATTTTACGAAGGAATGAAAATATTTTAATAAGTCAGGTTTCGTTAAAAAAAAAGGAAACAAATTCATGAAGTCAAAAACACCTCTAAAATAAGAAGTAAAACGAAAATATATCAACGTGAGCGTCTCCCTAAAACTTTCTCGCATACTGCCAGAAAATGCCTTGCGTGGCATTGGCCTACAATAGTTAGGAAATATTAACCTTAGTCGTGAATTAAACATTTTTACTGATTCTAGCGTGCGATCTTTAGCAAGCGTTTTGGCGATTAGTCCCGGTATGCTTTTGAAAGTATTTGAAAAAAGAATTTGGGTTTTAGACACATTTATCCCAATTGACCAAAACAAAAAATCAAAATTATACTTGCAGTCCCAAAATTATATACCAAACTCGATATATTTAAGTCACTGCATTTTTGAGTTATCGAAACGTTACATGTTTAAGCAAGTACAGACCGACACACAGTGAACCCTTTGTTATAATTGGCTCAAAATTTGATAGATATCTAAATTTGTATACCGAATTTTATCTATCTACCTTTCTTTGTTTTGTAGTTATCATGCTAACTTATATTCGAATAGCCGGACAAACAGACTTCCGCTAAACGGTTGTTGTCAAAATTTGATAGAAATCTACAAATGTGGTATGAAGCTCGCATACGAAATTTCATCCGTCTAGCTCAAATTGTTTTTGTATTATATTTCTCACAGACAGACATTTTCCAAAAATGTGTTTTTCGAATTCAAGGAGGTTTGAAACGTGGAGATTCATCAAAATCTAGAGTTCGAATTTTTTTGATGATTGCAATATTTTCTCTAAATTTTGCGTACGAGAAAATAAAAATGTTAATTGAAGCCTTTTTTAAAAAGTATTTCTTAATGCCAGCCCAAGATAATATATCACAATGCTTCAAAATTTAACAAAACACAACAAATGAAAAATCTTATTCAATGAACTGCTTACATTTTTTAAAAGTTTAAATAAATGCAAAGAAAGCATTTCTATATGCAAATGCAAAGAAAGCATTTTACTACAATTTTAATAGCTGCAAAATAATGTGATTCAACGATACGAAGAAGCAATCATATTATTTTGAATTTCATTGTTATAAACTGTGTCCAAAATTGATTGCTCAAAAATTAAAAATTCAGTTAAACAAGATTTTTATCATTGAAAAGCTATTTTTTAACCTGTAAAACGGTGTTAAAATAATTTTTGTGCAATAATATGCTTTGATGTTATGATGAAAACAAGTTAAAATTCTACTTTTATTTTTTTAAAAATTAAACTTCGAATTAAAAGTTTGAGAAATCCGTTCTTAGTAGCCCTCTAAAGCCTCCGCCCCTTCCTAAAAAATAACTTCCCAAATTTCATGCTCCTAACTTCAATGGTCTTATGCTGGGCGTTGCTGTGGAATAAACTTTATATATTAAGAAAGTTTTTATTGGGTAAAAATTTCTATAAGAGTTATAAAAGGGGGGAAAAAATCGTTAGAAAATGATAAAAAACCTGAAAAATAAAAATTTTGATATTTTTTTATTTATTTCTTTAACAATTTTAAGTACCAGATACAGCAGTTTTTTTCTCCCTTAGTCAAAACAAATTTGGAAAGATTGGTCCAACAAATAAAAATTTTCAAATGGCTGGGGACATTCAAAAAATACCGTGAAAGATATCACGATCATTGAAAATTAAAGGCTTCAAGCTAAAATTTCACCACACTACATTTTATGGGATTTACTAAGAAATTATACACCGCAATTAATTACAATTCAATACAGAACAGTTGAATATCTGTAATAGGTAGCTCAAGCGATCGCTCCAAAACGACATATTAATGAGAATGTTTATCGAATATGTTACTATTTTTAGAGCAGCTTTTCCAATAACCGAAAGATTCTTTTGGCGCATTAAATTTGTCCTGCTGTTTACTTATTTCCGTTGATCGGATGAATCTGCTTATTCTTTATTAACAAAATATAAACCTTTAAATATATACTTACCAGGCATAACTTAAATAAATTTTTCAACATCTAAAACATTAAAAATTGAAGTTCGAATGTTTTTCGATTCGGAATAAGTATAGAACAGTACGTATTTCGTACGGCCCCTCCCGGATAACTATTCCAGTATTTTAATAAATGGCAATGCGTATTGTTAAAGAAAAAGGGAGCATTAAAGAAAAAGGAAGGCAGAAATAAAAGAAATGAATCATTAAGTACTATCTTAATATGTGTTGGAACCCCTGGATTCTTTCTTCAACACCCCCCCCCTTTTTTTTTATACATCTGGTAAATAAGCCTTTACGACCATGATTTCGAATTATCATATTCAACTTGTGGGGAAACATAACAAAACAAAAGGCTTTCTTCGCTCTTCACGAGAAAATTAAGCACCTTTTAAAGTGCTTAAAAGTGGTTCTCAAATTTAAGCACTTTTCATGACGCTATTGGCTTCAACAATAATGAAGAGTAAATTTTGCTATTATGTATTGTTATCCACTACAATACATAATATATCTATATTTTATTACTTTAATGTAAAGTTTCAAATGCAACATTTTTTAATTATAAATACTCAGATACATTAATTTTTTAACGAAAAATATTTTTATAATGGTACATATATTTTTGAACCGTATTTATGTGGTACAAAATCTAAAAAGTTTGAGAACCTTTGTATTATAGGCCGAAGAAGTAGCTAAAATTATTCTGCAAGATGGTGGCTTTTTTATTAGAATTGTACCTATGTGTCAGAGTTTGTTCGGTGGCATACATGGAACAGCATTTAAAAGTGAAGAAGAATGATATGTACTTTATGTATGGGATTGTAAACAAAAACACTGTAGAAAATGTTAGAAAGACACTTCCAGATCAAACAAAATTTCAATGCTTAGGCAGAAATTTGTAGAAATGGCTAATTCCTTGTTCAACGACATGACACAGGTCAAGCAAGGAGCACCAGATTGGTAAATCAGAGAGCAGTGGCAATCCTTGATGAAGTGGACGGATGGAATGAATAAAGCACGAGAACAAATGCTTAAGATAAATATACACATTTACTAAAAGATTTGTCAGAAAAATAGTAGCATCATGCTTAAAAGACATATTACATAATTATACATCAAATATACTGTTTATCCTCCTAAGATCCAAGAATATACATAATATTCTTAAATAGTTTTAGCGATTTTTAAAAAAATCAAACGTCACTATTAAATAAGAAGAATGAGAAAGAAAAAAAAAATGCTTTTCAAAGTTTTTTAAAATTCCAATAATTAAGAGGACCTAATTGGATATTTCGGAACTACATGCTCATAGAGTTGATAAAAATTTGCAATATTTAAATAAGTGTTTTGTGGGGAAATAATTACTGTTTATGGTAAAATTCATAAAAGTCGTTTCTATTTTTAAGACATAAATAAATGTCATATTTTATGCTTCTTACACGACATTTTCTCCCACCGGAGGCACCTCAGATTTGTGAATGAGAAGCTTCTGGCATGATGGTGGTTTTCGCTATCCGGGTAAATACAGAAATGGTATAAGATCGATTACCAAAATCCAATGATATGTAAGAAATTCTGAATCCGGTATCTTTCAGAAGTCTATATATTCTACATACATTTGGACATTTTTTTGAAATCTTTTATTTCCCTACTTTTACCAAAATATACCAGATATGATTAAAAATATAAAATTAAAGTATCATGCCATCCCTTCTTGTCTGAAATTAAATATCTTACTAAATACAAGTAACAATTCACCCCTGTGTATGATATGGTTTCATATAACACAATTGCCATTAAATTCTGAAGCATTCATTTATATGCTTCAGAATTTAATGGCAATTGTGACAATTTAAGGGCATACTATGACGTTAATCACCTTTTAAAATGTCAATTTTATGACATGAATTAAAAAAAAAAATAACCGCAAAGAGTTGCATAAATACATACAGTATACTCCCGAGTATCCGGTCTTATGTGGCGGGAGAGCAGGTCGGTTAACAAAAAAGCTGGATAGGCAGGAGTTCTATGAGCTCATTCTTTGCCCACCAATAAAAGAAGACAGAGTTTTTAACCATCCATCACTGACAGTAAACTCTGAATACTGGCCTAGTTACAGGTACAGCTTTTCTTTTTAAATGTTCATGCCACAAGAATAAAGCTTCCTCAACTTCTTTATGTTTACCTTTCAGCATGGTTTTTCTTACCATTGTTCCACTTCCATTTTTATGCAACACACCATTTTTCAATTTCTGCTCGATATTTTTCCAGTCCCCAACTACACTTTTCCTAAGTCCGAAGCTATATTTTTTGCTGTTACACCAGAATCTAGTCACTGTATAGCGCGTAATTTTCTTCTCCATAGTTACTACAACTTTTTTTCGTTTATCACCCATTTTGAAATCTTCATTGTTGTCACTTAAAAAACATTAAGCATACCCGAGAGCAGTTTACGAACATTGTGCAATAATAATCTGTGCAATAATAATCAGGAACAGCGGCAACAATTGAGGTTCATTACACACTGACAAAACAATGAACAACGAGCAGAACGCTGCTCTGTTCCTGTCACAACTTGTATTTTGCACACGATACGTATGATGATCGTAGAACCCCTGCTTCCAATGATTTGGCATTGCTGCCAATGCAATGCCTTGCCTTCCACATTTAATTACGATATAAGAAAACTAGGCCGAATAGTACGGAAGCCGGACAGTCGCGAACCGGATGCTTGAGAATGTACTGTACATCTAAATCTGTAAACATTAGAAAACACTAGATTACACTCTGAAATAAAAAAATTTCAGCCTTTTTATTACATTTCCTTCAAAATTAAAGAATAAGTTTTTCACATACCACTCACACTAATGAATCATTTTGCTTGAAAATTGCTTCTAAAGCAGAAATAGCATTTTATTTCTATTATGAACGTTTAAACGGTGTTAATGTGAGAAAACTTTATTACATTTTGTTCCACTGTTGGAATGGAAACATTTTCAAAAGTTTCTGCTAATAACAAATAAAGATAAAATATTTCCTAGTAAAAAAAAAAAAAAAAAAAGATCAAACATGTAAATGAACATTCCATTAAGTACAAAAATTACACTGGAAAAAGAAAGAAATTTGAGAACAAATATATTAAATGTTAGATCTGCAAAGAGAATAAAGTCAAGAAAAGTCTAAAAAAATAATAATAAAATTAAAAAAAAAAATGGACATACTAGAATAAAATTGTGGCTATTAAAATAAAACTTAAAAAAATTTACCATGCTCTTTGTTATTTAATATCTTTGACAGATCTGAAATGCAAAATAATTTAAAAGTAAAAAGGTATACCTTAAGACCACCTTTGGCATCACGCATTGTTTTCAGACATAAGGCAGCATACTTTTCAATACAGTCATCACTACAATAGCAAGAGTTTGCTCTGGCTTCAGATTGACAGTTAACACAACTTTGTTTCTTTTTAACTGAATGGTCCTGGAATTAAAATTCTAATGAGAAATACATGAGTGTAATATGAATGATGTAAATTGAAATTAATCATTTTAGAAAGAAATTTTACGAGTATAAATGTAATTTAAACTTATATGAAAGTGTTAATTATCTTAAATATTCAATTTCAATAAAATAAATATTTTTGTTAGCATAACTCATTTTATGTTTTTTTTTTTAAAAAAATAAGAATTCTTTTATAATATGTGTGAGTTAGATTAACGGATGTGTGCCGCAGATTGTTGAAGGAAATGTAGTGGTTCATCAAAGTCATATTTCAGTTTATTGCAAGATTGAAAGATCAAAGAAGAGTATTAACTGATGTTTTTAGATATTATTTTCAATGAGTTTATGAAAATTGGAGGGAAACGCGAAGCCAAGAAAAAATAGCGTTTTTCCTTTTTTTAGTTCAGGAAGAAGATTTTCTGTTTTCTTGGAATTCAAAACGAAAGAATAGTTTGAAAAGCAGTTTAAGTCTATTATATCCCGAGTGGAGTAGGAAACTCGCCAAAAATCAGTGTTTATTAAGATTGACTTTAAGTGGGTAGAAAATAATTTTTAAAACTACAATGAAATTAAAATTATTATTTTCTTCACAAGCTTCGTATGGCCTCAGGGTGTTTTGCTGGCAATGATTTTGCGAAAATGGAAAAGCTTGTTAATAATGTTTAAAATTTTTACAAATTTGTTGGCCAGTAATCATGACTTAGAGTAAATATTCAAAATTATTACACCAAAATAACTTCAAATGCAACAGATAAAGCATTATGGAACAATAGTGTAGAAGACCATATAAATCCCTATAAAATATTTCGTTTTCGCATTATATAATTATATATACTAATTCTGCAAAATTATTTCAAAAAGGGGAAAAATATAATATTGCTAATACATCAGTTTGGTATCGGAGACTTTTTTTTTTTTGTCAGAATTCAGGCAGAAACAGATTTAAAATTTTCAGATTTTAAAAACAGTATCAAGTTAGCAAAGGTTGTGGTCGCGGTCGCAGCATGACAATATAAAAATGTTAAATTGTTGAAGTTGGTATTTTCCAAATAGTTTGGACATTTTCTTTCTAGGAAGAACAGCACGATGGGATATTACCGCTTACAGATATGAGCAAACAATATCGCATCTAGAGAATATATACACTGGTGTGCAAAACTTAAGCAAAGGAATGCTTTTTTTTTCCATAACTCCACGAGAAATCATCCGAGAGACGCAAAATTCAGAAATGAGAGACAGCATTTTGTACCTAAATGATGACGAAAGCATAGTTGTGCAAAAATGAATGCAATGCATTTAGTATGGAATCAAACAAACAAACAAAAAAAGGCTTAATTGAACTCGTAGTATCGCTACACATGATTGTCTGTCCAAGAGGAAGAGCAACAAGCAGATGTTCCTTAGTATGGAATATGACTTCCCCTTACTGTAATGGTTGTTTCGCACTGCCTATCCATACTCAGCACTAGACTGTCCAACAATTCTTGACGTAAGAGTACCCATTCCTCAATCAGCATCTATTTCAGTTGTTGGAAAAAGCACATTCGAAGCGAAAGCACATTTTTAATTTTTTTTTTTTTTTTTTTTTTTTTTTCATTTTGGTAACACGCCGATTTAATGATCCAGGGGGTCAAAAATTACTGTAAACGAAAAAGTTTATAAGCTTTATCTGCTAAAATATTAAAACTTGAAGAAAAATAAAAGCTTAAAAATGTAAGGAATTTTATACTCTTAAATTTGATATAAGCATATAGTGTGAAAACTGAGGAGTTTTTAAGATATTCAAGAAAAACTAAAGCGGACACAAGAAAACATCGCTGCAACTTCGGTACCGATGTTTACAGAGGGTGTTGCCAAATTAGAAAGATAGATTTTAAAATTTGATATAAAGATGAATTTATCAGAAGGCATTAAGGAGATAAAAAATTACCATAAAACATATGGTCGCAGGTAACGTTTATTCAGTGAAAATCGCAAAAACACACGTCGAGAAAGACAATGAGCCCGTCGAAGAGAATGTCCATATGAATACGAGGATTAGGAGCCAGGTAGTCGAGAAGAAGACTTCTCGTATGTAAATTTTCCATGCGAGAAAGGAAAAGCAATAAAAATAAATAAATAAAAAGCAGCGAACAAGTATTCATTAATGAGCATTGCAGAATTGATGGTCGTTAAACTTCATTCGCAACAACATGTCAGATTTCACGAATGACGAATATGAGGATAAGCACTTAACTTGCGATCGAGCGGATGGCAATGGACGCCTAGCACAAAGAATGTACCAAGAGCAATGTCCGAGGAGCGTTGTCCGCACCATACCGCGTTTGCAAACATCGATCGACGACTGAGGGAGAAAAGATCCTTCAAAATACTGAGATAAAATGCAGGGCAAATTAACAGTGTGCGCACATCTGGCACAGAAAACAGTGTTTTTCAGTTCTTTGCCGATACCCCATCGACAAGTATACGATCAGTTGCAGCTAAACTGAGTATTCGATACGGAACGGTGAGGTTATGCATGCTGAAAACAAGCACCCTTCCAACTGCAGAAAGTTCAATTCCTATGCGATGATGATTACCACTTCGCGTGGAGTTCGCACGCTGCATGCTTGATGCCACACAGGACGATGCACACTTTTCTGCGAGAGTTTTACTCTTAGATGAAACTTGCTTTACGACAGAAGGTGTCTTCAAAACGCCCAAAGCGCATATTTAGTCATTCGAAAATCCCCACATCACTATCTTTTCGAGCGTACAACACAAGTTTAATACTAAAATCTGGGCAGGGATTCTCAGAGATCATCAACTGAGATCGTATCTTCTGCCCGTATGCCTCAGTTCCGCAAAGTACACCTTTCAGCACATCTCTCCGGATTTACTGCAGGGAATACCGACTATTGTACGCTAGAACATTTGGTTAATGCCAGCGTCCTGACCTAAGGGTAGTGTGTCTTCTCCGTGATCTGTGCGTCTCGGATTCGAGTCCTGGTTCGGTCACGGTTGTTCTTTACCTTGTGTTTTGTCGGTGAGAAGTGTGAAAGAGCCCCCATGTAAAAAGGGGTTGCGCAAGCGAGTGTGTGTGTCATGTCTGTCGACTTCACCGACTTCTGTCCTCGGGTGTTCTGGGGATTTTACCCTCAGAAGCTACTGCACAAACTCGGCTTAAAGTGCTGGCTTCGTCAGCGGGCTTGTCTATGGCAAGTGCCATAAGTAACAACAACCATACATTTGGTAAATGCATAATGGTGCACCAGCACATTTTAGTTACATTCGTGCAATCTGACATATTGTTTGCTAATGCTGTTTAATGACCATTAATTATGCAATGCACATTAATGAATACTTGTTCGCTGCTTTTATTTTCCTAGAACGGAAGGATAATTTACATAAGAGAGAGCTTCTTCTTCTCGCCTACCTTGTTCCTAATCCTGATATTCATAGGAAATACTCTTCGACAGGCTCATTGTCTTTCTCAACGTCTGTTTTTGCGATTTTCACTGAATAACCGTTACCTGCGACCCTATGTTTAATGGTGATTTTTCATTTCCTTAATGCCTACTATCACCTCTCTGAATTTATCTCTCTAATTTGGCAACACCCTCTGTAAACATCGGTACTGATGTTGCAGCGATGTTTTCTTGTGTCCATTTTAGTTTTTCTTGAATATCTTAAAAAACTCCTCAGTTTTCACACTACATGCGTATATCAAATTAAAGAGTATAAAATTCCTTACATTTTCAAGCCTTTATTTTTCTTCAAGTTTTAATATTTTTACAGATAAAGGTTCTAAACCGTTTTTTCGTTTTCAGTAATTTAAGACCGCCTGGATCATCAAAGCGGCATGCTACCTACATGGGAAGGGAAAAAAAAAAAAAAAAAAAAAAATCAGACTTGAAATGTCATGTTAATTTTTTTGAGTTTTCAACAATTCTCGGATTCCCTATATTTTTGCGATTTTCACCTACTAAACGTAGTGTGAGACCCTTTGATGTATGTTGATTTTTTTATCCTCTTGATGCCTACTATCACCTCTTTGAATGTGTCGGTCGAATTCGGCAATACCCTGTATATATACACTATTGGTCAAAAATATTGCAAGTTTGAAAAATTTCACGCTTTTTCAAGAATAAGCGCCCCCAAAGTAATATTTTTATTTCATGTAAAGTGATATTTTCAAGTATAAAAGTGGTGAAGAAATTTCAAGCTATTGCGTCATTCATTGTGAAGCAATCGTCTGCAGCGGTTGCGCCATCCCGGTAGTTTATTCTAAAAAGCGCTCCGACTGCGAAGAATTTCATTTCATTTGTTGCACTGTCGAAGTGCATTCGCTATGCATTGCTTTTCAATTTAACAATTCATTTCTTTTTAAAACGTGTGAATCAACACGTGAGAAGCGCCAGGCTGTTATTTTAATGCATCAAGAAAACATTTCAAATGTTAGGATTGCTCATCAGCACGACAGCAGTGAGTCGACTGTTTCACGCCTCATAAAGGAATTCAAACCCGAAGGAACTGTAGATAAAAAAGCATAGGAGTGGTCGTCTGAGGTTATATTCTAAAAGTGCTGATACTACATTGACACGATTATGCCGTAAAAATAGATTTTCAAGATTTGCTACACTTGCAAGAAAATGGAATGAGGCCACGTCTGTCATTGCCAATCCCAAAACTATTCGCAGGAGGCTCTGTGAAGTTGGTTACAAGGTACAAGTACCTAGAAAAAAAAAAAAAAAAAAAACCAGTGCTGACGAAAGAAATGTTGAAAAAAAAAATGATTGGAGTGGGCCAAGGCGCATAAAATTTGGAGTATTTCGTAATGGAGAAGTTATATTCTGCGACGATTTCTTAAATGACTGGCTACATTTGGCGCAAAGCAAAGGAGAGCATGAGGCCATATCGCCTGATTCGTATATCAAAACACTCAGAAAGCGTAATGGTGTGGGAGTGCGCGTCATATCAGTCAATTGGAAAACTTTATTTTATACGGAGAACCGTGAATGGTGACTAGTATGTTGATGTGCTAAAGAACGATTGCTTCGTAGTGCTCGTGACATGTTCCCAAGACAGAAATAGATATTTCAGCAAGATCTGGAACCCTTCTATACATCGAAAAATATAAGACAAATTTTACAATTTATTTTAAATTTCATTTCAGTTCTGTTCTGACCTCTATATCGAAATATTCGTTATTTTAGGTTAAATCTTCAATTGCAAAACATGATATCAATGTTCTCGCATGGTCAGGAAAGTCGCCAGATTTAAACCCCATTCAGAATTTATGGAGAATAATGGGAAAGAAAATAACTAAAAATCATCCCAGAACAAAACGAGAACTTCATGAAACAATAATTAAAGTTTGGCACCATGAAATACCGAAAGAAGTGTTGCAAAACCTTTTAGATTCCATGCCTAATAGAGTGGCTGCTGTGTTCGAAGCCAGAGGCGGTCCAACCAAATATTAAATGCTTTTCAGTTAATTTGAAATCTTATTATCTTTTCTGATTAAGAGAACTTGATATTTTTTCTTTACTTCATATTATTCCGGGGAACCAAAATGGATTCCAATATTGATAACCTATGCATTTTGTTTGTATTTTATTCTTTTTGAAATTAAATATTTTTTTTTGTTCAGTAACTTAATTATATCTTGCATTTAGACTAATTTAACATATTGATATAAAAAAATATCACTTTAAATGAAAATATATATATATATTACTTTTCGGGGGCTTATTCTTGAAAAAAAAAAAAAAAAAACCTGTGAAATTTTTTTTAACTTTCAATACTTTTGGCTAGTAGTGTATATATATATATATAATACAACCATGCCCTCTCTAGCAATTTAGACTGCATAACTGATCCCCACTAGGTTGAGAAGATAGGCGTATGTTTTTTTTTTCTTTTTTTTCCCCCATTCTTTTTGCTTTTTCTCCTTTTTGTTTTCGTTTCTATAACATGAATTGATAACATTTTGCCTTGATCTAACGATACCTATAATTTATTACTTCACACAAAATATTACGTTTTTAGGCCAAACAACATTTACGGAAACGTTCAAAAACAAATTTGTTCCCATTTTTTTTGTGTCTAATATGAATTTCCAATGAGTGAAAGTAACTAACATGATCCTTTGATCTTTATTTATATCTAGTCTGGAGTTGAGGTTTAATATGTCTTTTTTTCGCCTCGCATTCCAAATCAAAAGGGGGGAAATTAATTTTTATTTTGAATATTTCTTGTTAGATTCAGTGCCGACAAGGTTGTTTTATAGACAAGGAGGGGTTTGGGAGGTTTTATTTCTGGTTCACAAACTTAAGATTTTTTAAAATTCCACTTGAGGGTCAAAAGATAAAGTTTCAAGAAAAACTTAAAGCAAATGCAACACCTGATTGTGCTGCTGATAGATATTTGATTCATTCAAGAAATTATAAAGATAAAACATTTTTTTCATTTACTTCCGAAAGATCCTGATGTTAGAAAAATTTGGGTTTTTAAATGTAGAAGGAAAGATACTTTTCATACTGCAAATACTCGCATTTGCTTTCAGCATTTCACCGAAAGCGATTGTTCAAGTAAGTTGAAAGTTGGATTGGGTTTTATTTCTGCAAAAGAAAAAAGAAACCTGTGCCAGCATTAAATTTGCCATTAAACGAAAGTGAATCCTCACTTGAAAAAAATTAAATAATTGATGTCTCGAAACGTTCGAAAACATGCTTTGGGAGCTCTGAATAAGTTACACCCCCGAAACAGAAATTTCAGGATAAGGGCGCGGTATTTCATGTAACAACTCAGTCAGTTTTACAAAAACAAGAAAAATAGATTATTTCTCTGAAGAAATAAATAAAAAGTTTAAATACTATCAAATACTGAAAAATATATATATACATAAAAATAAAAAACCATCAAACGATCAATTCAAAGAAAGTTGTAAAAAGAATCAATAGAATTTGCTAAATTATTTAATCAGGAACAAATTTAAAGTTTAGGGCTTCGGATTCCCATACATTTTTTCTCATGCTTCATCCCGCATTTGCATTTCAATTAGATTTCGTTCATAACTTTAAGGAGAGGAGAGGATTCATAGGAGAGGATTTTATTCAAAATTTTACAAAAAACTACCGTACGATGTTTGGTCTTCTTACTTACTACCTTGAAGGTACATCTTAATTCAGTTGTTATCAAGTGGAACTTATTACATTATAACATGACATATCGTTCATGACTTGTCTTTCATTTACCTTTGTGGTTGTAAAATATGGAATTAAATGGGTTTGGTTTTTTTTTTTTTTTTTTTTTTTTTTTTCGTTTTCAATGTTTATATAGGCACCAAATAAACACAATAAAGCCGATGTTGATGACGAGTAGGATAAATGTTGGTGAAAGCTCCATTTAAGTAACAATAATTCAGCATCCCAAGAAAGATCAGCCCGCACCAATAGAAACTTTTATCTAGAAATCTGATGTGATGCACGTTGATATGAAAAATAAATGAATGTGTATAAAATAGTAGTAAATCCAGTACTGTAAAAAAAAAAAAAAAAAAAAAAAAAAAAACACGTAAAAAACATTAGGTCAATAAAATGATGACATATAAAAGACCTTGTCCTTAACTGCACAACTAGAAGTGCCAAAATAAAGGATTTTAGTATTCATTCTTAATCACCAGGATTAAGGATAATCATCAGGATCCTAAGATTCATTTTAAACACAACTATTAAATGTAAGATTTTCTAAAAGTTCTTTGGGGCAAAGCAAAAGAAAAGTTTATACACTTGAAATAGAATTTCTGAAATTTTAAATCATTATTTTTTATTTTAAAACAATATAAAAAATGCAAACAATACTTGCCTTTTCTTTTAAAGTGTTACTTAACTTCCTTCTTGGATTCAAAAACCCTGAGGCTGGCTTCCCAGAACAGCGATTAGCAACACTCGTCTTTTTATTTGGACTTGCGTTATGAGAGTTTGATAGTGTCTGTTTTGTTAACAGAGATGATTTAAGTGAAATATCTGATTTCATATTTAGAGCAGAAGATTGCATTGAAGAATTAGACAATTTTGAAGAATCGTCAGGTGTCTTCAAATTTGTAGAAGAATTTTGTTTAAAATCAGCAGATCGTTTTTGTTGAGATGAATGCTTCAAAATTCTTACTTTAGAAATTTTATCTAACTTTTCCTCAATATTAAATTGAACTCTTCCCTTATTTGTGGAAGCTTCACCATCTGGAAATTGGTCACTAGCTGAAGAATCCAAATTTTTAAGATCATCAGCAGACATCTTATAGTTTCCAGAATTTGTAGAATTTAGTATATTTACATCATGAAGTAATGGGTCTTTTCTATTTTCACAAGTAACATCCTCATCTTGCTCATCAATTCTTAAATTCTAGAGGAAAAAAAAAAATTAATAATTTTTTTCTCTTATAAAAGGAAAATGCTTATTCCAAATAATGAAGGTTTAATTTCAAATTTTAGAAAATCTAGAGCATGCAAAATCAGACATTTATCTACTTTTCCCTCAGTGTACTTAAAAATGAAATATCTTATAAAAAGAATGAAAAAGCTTTGAAGAAAAATGAGTTGCACGCAAATGTAAAGAAATATATGGTAGCATACAACAGCAGTACAATACAACCAATACAACAGCAGATAACTTGAAGCTTAAGTTTTTCTTTTTATTTCAGAACCCTAATGATTACAAAAAAAGTCAGCAATAAGTTAGAAAATAAAAAATATTTTAAAAAGATTCAATTTCTTTTCCAAGTATTTGTAGAAGATTTCAAGTATGCTCTTGAAATTAATAATTGTGCAATCTTCAATTTGAAGAGAGTACATCATAATATTTTATTTCATTTTCATTAAGATAATTTAATTAAATGTCAATAAAGGCAAACTCGATACCAATCAAATATTAAAGAAACCATAGGTGATTTAAATTCTTTCAGCATATTTCAAAAACATAATCATTGATTACATATTAATAATATTGAGCAAGCCACAAAGGAACCTACTATGCTGAATCTTGTATATTACAAGCATTTTCACAATGACAATGGCTAGAAAATTATATTTAAAAAATGTTTACCAGTAGATATTTATTCATAAATATTGCCAAGGATGAGCTTGTGATTTAATAATACTAAATCCAATTTTGTTTATGAAGTGACAATCAAATGTTTATTTATAATGCCAGAACTAAATAATCACAATATATAGATGTATGATACACAGCAATATCAAGTTTAAATAAAATGCAAATCATACAAAATATAAGGCAGAGAATATATTGTATTATTAATTGTCTAATGTGTTAGTATGCAAGAAAAAGATGAGAGGTTAAGAATAACATTTTTTAAAAAGAGGAATTAATTAAGATGATAAATAAATTTCAACACTGCTGAAACAGTTTATAAAAAAATATCTCTTCCAACAACCTTGTAGAAGAATTATTGTTTGTTACACATGTTGGGCAGTCCATCAACATGAGCTCTAAATTAAGCACTTATTTCAAACATTATCAATGCAAATGCATAAAAAAAAAAGGCAAAAAAATTATTTGCCCCTAAGAACTATAAGCATCAATTCTTTTAACTGATGTTTTTTAAGACTACAAACTATAACTTAAGATTAATTCTTAAAGATAAGCAACAACTTTTGTAGCTTTTAGAGGGAATTAAAATAATTTAATTATTATCATTATAATTTTTATTAAATTCAATATACATAAAAAATGACAAAATGGATAATCTTTAAATGTATAATTAAAAATATAACACAGAAAAAAAATATTCGTTTTACTAAAAACATCATTTTATGCAAGAATTAACATGTAATTTTGAAAAAAATCAATCAGATGATGTATTAAATGAGGTCCAGATTCAGAACAAAGATATATTTTAGTCTGACCGGAAAAGGTTCAGTCTAAGAGAAAACTCTGAAATGTTTTGACACATGATTCACCCAATGACAGAGAATATGTTATGTATAACCAAATAAATCGATATGTATGAACATTAAAAATATCTTCTTACATAATTTGTTAAACAACGTTTAGCTAGAAAACTAAGAGCAAAAAATCTAAATAAAACCATACTTTATCCACTTTCTCATTTCTACTCAAATCAGTCAAATGAATTTATCTTATATACAATTATGATAAAAAGATGAGAGAGAGAGATGAGATTGTATATTTATAACTTAGATATTTATATATAACTTTAATATAATATATATTATATATTTACAGTTACCAAGTTTTAAGAACAGAAATTTGTAATCCTAAAAATAATCTTTCAAATTTCTCAAGATAACAAGAAATATAGTAAAAAAATATTACATGTTTGCACAGTAATCACACATGACATATCATCATTACATGTTTCAGCCCTTTCTGAAACATCAGAAGTGGGATTTAGATCTGGGGTTTTCAGCAACATGTCATGCACGAATTATTTTCATTTTCCAATATCTCAGTTCTTAAATCATTTCAATAAACTTTCGAATCAATCTTCTTTAAAAAACATGTTAATGAACTTGATGAAAATCTCCAGCTATACAACAAGACTACAATAAGACTCAATAACAAAAGTATGGAGTTGCACATTCCTAATATACATAGTAAAGATATAATGTCAGACTTTCAGATAAGTTTAGCTAATGCTACAATTCAGATTTATTATTTTTGAAGCAGGTTTTCTATCGTCTGCACTCTGAACAACACTGAAAAATACAATGGAAGATAAACAAAAATTCAAAAGAAAGAACAACTCTTGACTGCTGTTGACTGCTCATTAAAAAATTGTTAACAGTACTCCTTTAATGTGAAGAAGAGATTAGGTCGTGCTGATAATGAAATAAATGTAATAGGTATTTATGGTTACAGATAAATGTTGTCTGTTGACTATAATTGGGTTAAACTTGAGAAAATAACTCATTTGAACAATAGTGGCATTGAACGACTGAGTCCTGCTTTAACATTTGCATACTTTTGAAAAGTGAAAAGAGAAAAATAACACTGACAGCTTATACTATACTATTATACTTCCTTTCAATATTGAATGATTAAATCTAAATCTAAGGCCAAATGAAAAATAACCTTCTGGTTTGGATTCCCTATGTCAACTGCTTGCTCCAGTGATTTCTCAACTTTCTGTGGTGAGGGTTCCCCTATATTACAAATAGAAAAATTCATTTCAAAACCTTAAAAGTTGATTATCTATAACTGAAGTAAATTTTTATCACTTTTTAAATCAAAATAAATAAAACAATTTGAGCTAATGCAATATTTTCTATTCTCTCAAGCAAAATTTTTACAATAATCCTCATAAAATTCATTGTTAAGTAATTGGCATTTTTTTTTTTTTTTGCAATGTTAAAAAAAAGAGTTGATTATAAAATCATCCAGATTAGCTTTATTATTACAAATAAATTAGAACACAATTATCGTTTCACATTAAATAATTAACTTTACCTTGATTAATTTTAAAAACTTGTCCTAATCCAAAATTTTTCAATTAATAAGTTTCTATCACTAAAATAAAAGCATTCTTAATAAAATCAACAAATAAAAAAACGCATACGGATTATTAAAATGATCTTAAATTAGCTTCATTAGTTGAAATACCTGCTTTTGTCTGATAAAGCAAAGATAATCACATTGCAGAAGTTTAAATAAAATAGTTCTGTGACGTACCTTTTGAGCAACAATTTGGACAGTTCCATTCTTTTTTCTGTTTTTCCAACTGACGACCATATTGTTTTGTAACACCAACACAGCTTCCATGAAACCAGTCTTCACATTTATCACACTGAATCATGAACCTTTATATGAACAAAAATAAATAAATAAATATAAATAAAGTAAAACATATACACTCATCATTGCCACTAATAGTAAAAATATTTTTATATTTAAGTGAGGAAAAAAGGAATTAATTCTTAAAGGCCAACAGAATCTAATTTATCCCACTTTTCTACTTCTGTAAAACAGATATAACAACAAGATCTTTAATGTTACAAATTCTGTGATGTTAGAAAGATTTATTAAATATTTAACTCTTATTTGGTAAATAATTACGGTTAGAAGTAAATATTCAACATGAAAAAATACATCAAAATATCTTGATGAATGAATCATAAAATATGTTGCAATAGTAACAGGAAAACTAAATTCTTATACATAGATGTAAATAACAAAATTTTCATGATATAATCAAATACCTAATTACTGATGGTTGTCCTCAAATTACCTGCTGTAAAAACGAAAAAAAAAAAAAAAAAAAAAAAGGCGCGAACACAAGCTTGTAAAATAAGTTTTTATTGTTTCTTAAATAAAAAGTTCTTGGCACAAATAAAAACATACTAAATTCAAATAAATGATAAACAGGTACAAGCGGTTCTAATTCTAAATTTTAATTGTTGTTTCTTATGGCACTTGCCATGGAAAAGCAAGCTGTTCGGACAGCCGATTAAAGCCTGAGGGGGAGCGCCTCTTGTTTCTATAGTAGCGCCATCTAGGGCCAACAGAACTACTTAGCTACACACACGTCACAACCCTTTTTACGGGGCGGACTTCATTCACTCAACCACAGATCGTAATTTAGACCTGAATCAGAGAACGATCACCCCTGATCCAGTACCCCCAGTGGTATTACTCTCGACATGGAGGACTTCGTGACCATGACAGATTTAACGCGCGTCAGCCACCAAGCACGCGGTTCGAACTCGCAACCTAAGGGACGCGAATCCAACGCTCTACCAACCAGGCTATCCCGGCCTCTAAATTTTAATAAAATACGTAAACAAAAAAAAAAGTATATTCCATGTTATATATATATATATATATATATATATATATATATATACACACACACACACGTTGCTACGAATGTTTGCTATCAGCAAAATTTTTGCAAATTTAAGCAAAAATTTTAATTTTTGATAGAGACAAATTGTATAATTTATTCTTGAAGAAAGTTGTTCATTGAACATGAATTGTCAACAACTCTGAGCAAAACGAGATGTAGTCGTTGTGTTGCGACTATTTTTCTTTTCTTTTAGCAACAATACAGAAAACCATGTAAAAATCAGTATTCTTTAGGAAATAATTTTGGACAGATTGATTCTTTAAAAAGGAGGAGGGAATCACAATAGTAGGTTCTGGAAAAAAAATTTCTATAGTTAATTGCTCCTACATGACTTAATTTGATTTTTCTTCTGAAAAATGGAAGGGAAATTTTAGTTTGGAAACATGTACCATTTGGGTAAATTGTTTTGCCAAAGAATTTGTTTTTTTTTTATCACATAAATTATTTCATAATTTTTTTAGTAATTTCATATGGGTTAACAAAAGGAGGACTCAGTTTTCTAGTATTAGGATAATTCATAGTGGAAGCAGCTTTAGCTGCACAGTCAACCTGTTCGTGCCCTAGAATCCCTATATAATTAGGAATCCAAAAAGATGTATTTTAAAGCCATTATTTTGATGCTCATGCCAGTAACACAAAATATTCATTTTTGCTGAAAAATCCAATTTTCTGTCACACACACACAAGCATGCACACACAAAATCGCAACTAGCTCCACCTCTAAACCAAACACGATGTATGTAGATGATAAATATAAGCATTCATTCCACCGATAACACTGTAACCGACATGACTTTCAGATTTCAACCCATCAATATAGTATATTGGGTCATACAATGAAAAGTGAAACCAGTGAGAGGCGATGAGTCACTGAAAAATGACAGATGCAGTAGACAATTAGTTAAAAGTAGAAAATGATTACGTTATGGAATGAGAAAAGAACTGTTTCATTATACTTTCAAGTCACTGAGATCTGCAACAGAAGTAACAGATTTCTTTCATTAAAATGGGGTGAGTCAAACGCCGTACTGGATGGCTAGCAAGAGATTTGATACTAAATCATTACTGAGTAGTCAACATTTTAAGCCGTAAATGTAGCAGCAATTGGTGACAAATGACATAGACTTTGCACAAGTAATGTTTGAAATGCCCCAGAAAAAAATTCTTAGAATTGAATTATGTGCAATTTACATAAAATTGTTGGGTAAGAAGACCAGTAAATAATACATCCGTAATCAAGACGAAAGATTTAACGATAGATATACAAGCAGAAGAGAAATGTTATCACCTGCCTCTTACAAGATGTTGTTGAGAAGACTTTACGTTTGATGAGCATTCCTCATACTTTTTCCGCAAATGAGAAAAATGTGATAGGAATGTCAGTTTTCTTTATACTAAGAACTATTCTCAGGAATTGCATATCATTAACTATGGCAATATCCGTACCATTAATATGAATCTTAGGTTCAGGGTACAAGCTTGTTTTCCTGTAGAAATGGATGGTCTTTCTTAGCAGAAATTACATGTCTAATTTCACCACAATATTTACTAATTTGTTTACATTTTCTAACGGTCAAGCAATTAATCCTTTCGATCTACATGATTAAAATTTTAAATTCCATGTAAAAATGGTTCTTTCTATGATAACCTATGTAAAAGTAGGACTTATTTACCTAAAAAGGAATGGGAGTTTGAGTTCCATGACACACATGTCCATTAGGTCCAAAGAATTAAAGGAATTCTGGAAACCTTACAAGAAATTTCAAGATCTTAACATGCAGAATGCCCTGAACAAATGGAGGTAAGAATCTGGCAAATGTCAGGAAAAAAGTATAACACTTAAGATGTTTTCTTGTGGGACACCCTTAGTTGGGATAAAGGTATCGGAATAAAAAAATTCTTAATAGAAAGCGGTAAATGTCCTTTAAAACTTAACACTAGAAGCGTTCGAAGGATACCTCAACATTACGTACAGTTATTAGCTTTTTCCAGGTCACAGACGATTGCAACGGGATGGTTTTTTCGAATACAACATTCCGTATTTCAGTTTTCAGAAGAGCAATATCATCTATTAACGACCTGCCTTAAAAGACACTACTTTGTAAAGTGGTTTCTGCAAAAACAGATCCCATATATCCAAAAAGGTAAATGCATACCCAAGAAAATGCGTGCACATTTTCCCAACTTCAAAAACCAACTGAACATTTATCACCCGCTTTAGAATTTTGCCCATATAATTCATCAATACGGCCAAGTCGAGTCCTTACCACTTTTAAGGATTCTCATCACAATAGCTTCGTATCATTGTGAAGGTTGCTTCTGTTCAATCTAGAATCTGCAAAGTATAGCATATTGAAAAGAGAAGTCGTGTTCAAATGTCGAAGCTGGTCCTTGACTGAAATCACGCGCTTCATTTAAAGCTTTACTCATTTAGGTTTAGAATTATAATATCAAAGTCCTAATTGATTCTCTTATCATTACTTTCTATCGGCTGTTCATCACGAATTCCTATTCCATATATATGTGTAAGTGTTTCTTTTATCTTCGCTGTGCTTCTGTTTCTCATGCATGTTAGACATGTAAATAAAAGATTTTTGAAGCGGTCTACGGCCTCTGGGCTGATTAACGAAGACATTTTTCACTTCAGTATAATAATATTAACATTAAAGCATAAGTTCTCTCCTCCATATTAAACTTTTCATGTGTTAATTGGAAAAGCAAATCAGCATACTAGATTTTATTTCTCCAGTGTATATTCATGTCTACTTGGTGACATGCAATGTTCTTGAATGCAAAATAGTTCACAGTCTCGGCATTTGAACGTCGACAACTTTTCGACTTGGAACTAAAGAATAAGTGCAATTTTTACTGTCAAAGAATTATATACCATTTTAGAAACAGAACAAATGCTGAAGAGGAAAAGAAGTTTTATAAACATAATACGCTTCTTTCAATGCTACTCGACGACAGAATTTTATCTTCTTTTCAAAAGCCACATGTAAAATTTGGTAAAATTTACAACTTACGTATCTAGCAAAAGACTCTGTAAATCAAATTATGAACCGGCAAAAATTTTTCATGATGAAAAAGTGCAAGGAAATCCCAATGCGACAGTACAATAATGAAGTTCTGAAACTCGTTTCGGAGTTACTTTTATCTGTTGCTGAAGTAAGTTACATTGACTCTATTATTTATATTCTCATGTCCTTATCTAAAAAAATGAGACAATTAAAGTGAATTTGGAAAATCAGCTAAAAGGAAACTGAATTTTAAAATTTGTTACCCAGGGACTGATTGATTCTGTAGCTTTAATGAACGATTCAAAATCCACAGATAAAACTTTTTCCATGATGTCTCCGATAGATAAGGTAAATTTTGTAGCAACAGTTAGAATATCTTCTGGGACTGTTGTAAAAAGAAAGAGCACACTTTCAAATTTTGCAAATCGAATGCTTTCAAATATTATTCCTGTAGTAAGGTTAGACATTCCAAACTCGACTACAGGGCTTCAAAGACTGTAGCAAATTCCGATGAAAAGTATTCAGCTTATGAAATAACCTTCGTTGCAGAAACTTTGAATGAAAATAAATTTATCATTTACTCAATTACTACTTCGCAGATCTATTCTAGAAAAGAATGGTTCAACTCGTTGCAGCAATAGGAACTAAAAACTGCACTTCCACAACTACAGTTCTAAAAATCTAAAGTATCAGATTTATTCGAAGTGAAATATCGAATAACATTCATATAGATTTAAAAGATGCACTTTATTTACCAAATTTGAATGGTCAGTTGATATCAGTACCAGAGATTAGAGTAGAATTCACTGGATTTTAGTTCATCAAAAGTGAAATATATATATATTTCTTGAAAAAGAAAGTAGACAGTTATTATTTGGCTACCGGAAAAATTGTGGACAATTTGTCAGTAACTTTCTGCCCCAAATGAAATTGCTCTCAAGACGTTTGCTGGCAATCTGTGGACAGAAGGTGTAATCATTCGTGGAACCACGAATTGGAACAGTTAGGATTATCTACTGTCTCAATGTTTTGTGAAGTTTGCACATGCGCAAAGTTAATCATAATATCTGTAAGTAAAAGGTCTCTGTAAAAAAGAAACTGAATCAATGATGGATATATACACATACATTTGTGGACTTATGATACCCAAGACTTTTGAAGGCGAGCAATACTTTATGACTTTAATAAATGATTACTTCCGCTTGACCAAAATTCGATTACTTAAATAAAAAAAAAAATGAAGTAGTTTTGATCTTGAAATTTTTTTACGAATTAAAGCTCTCAGTAAAGAAAATTGGTGTGACAATGGAAAAGAATATGTTGATGGTGATTTTTATAAATTTCCAAATTAAAGTGCTATAAAAATTAATTCATCACCACCGTATATGTCTTAAATGATGTATCTGAACGTGCAAATAGAATACTTTTAGAAAAAGAGCAGGCAATATTGTTTGAAGATAATTTGCCAAAACATTTTTGTGGTTTTGCAGTTCTCACTGCAGTCTCCATAAATAATAGAATGCCCAACACCTCAATAAACCGCCACATTCCGTATTACTTAAAACAAAGATCATCCTGATTTAACAAATCTTAGGGTGTTTGGCTGTTATGCTTCAATTCTCTTACCTAATGCGTAAAAAATAAGTAAGAGGAAACATGAGAGAAAACGTTATTCATCAATGGGATATCGCTTATTACATATCATTATATCAAAAAACGTAAAATTCAATGAAGAAAAGAAAATTTCAAATGTTTTAAAAAATAATTGCTTACCAGAACATCGATGAAAATGAACTTGATGGTGAAAATCAATATGAGAAAAGAGTAATTGATAGTTTGGTTTGAACTAATAAAAATAATATTGATTCCAAAGAAGAAAATTTTCTAAGGAAAGGAACTATCCGGTTAGGGTACAAGAAACTGAAAGTAATGAAGAACTGTTTACTCGAGAAGAAACTTTAAAGTGCTGATGACATTTCAAATATATCTCATAGTGAATGAACAACAAAAATGAAAAGACGCTCTGAAAAAAGATCATGAAAGAGAATGGTCTAGTGAATTTAGAAGATTTAGCAGTTCATAGAAATGCTATTTCTTGCAAGTGGGTGCTGAGGAATAAGACAGCGGCAAGTACAAAGCAGGGGCTTGTATTTCGTGGATTCATGCAGAAAGGAGTCGTCTATTTAAAGATGTTTCTTTAATGTGCGATTAAGGAGAGGTGTCAGGGTAAATGTAATCGTTCATTATGTAAATTTGTTTCAAAACTGTAACGTCATATTATATCTCTATCTTATTCATTCTCTTATCAGTATTTTCTATTGGCCGTTCTTTACAAATTCTTATTGGCTGTATTTCAATCCTGTTTAAAGTTTATGAATCTTGTTCATTTTATCTTCACTGTGCTTCTGCTTTCTAGACCTGCAGTAAATAAAAGCCTTTTAATGCAACCGAACGGACTTTGGGATGATTAATACGGTCATTTTTTAAAATTTCAACATAATAATATTAACAAAAAGTGGAATTGCAAGAAACAGCAAATACTTCTGAAAATGTTCGGCCAATGATACTAACATTATCTGATGACGAGTAATGTACCTTCCATTTTTAGAAGAGGAAAGAAAAACTCCATATATATCTTATTAGCAGCTTCCACTTTCTTCCGGATCAGCATGCTACATGTTAAAAATGTAATTGCAGAAACAAAATGAATTTAGGACTCCTTCCGACTGTACCTACGGCTGAGACGAACACAGGCTTAGACACGCTTGACAGATTTGTTTTCATGGGATACCTACGAAAATGATTCCAAAGTTTCCTTGGCTGGAGAGAGCTATTACTGTAAACATCATTCCACGACAATCTGCAAAATTTTTTCAGACGAGGAGAATAGGATAGAAACAATGGCGGATTGGATGATGCAATCAGTAACAAGTCTCTGTAATTGTACTCACCATTATTTCTAAGATTTCCGCCCGCAGAGTAAAAGTTTCATGAAGTCAGCTTGCTGGATGATGTAACGCGATGGCTTTAGAGCCACACCACCACTACCAGCTAGCATGGCTGGCAATTAAGAGAAAAATCACTATTATAGAGATCACTTTCGAATGTAAATATCAGTAACGGTAGAAGTTCAGAAACACAGACTGATTGAGACAAGAAAATGTATGTGTGGGTACACTGAAATAAATGTTCTAATCAATATTGAGCAGACAAAATCAGTTACTAGATGAAAAGAGTTCGATCTGGCGACTAAGAGAATTTGTATTATCCCAAACCCACAAAGTCCTTTACTATGTTCGTCAAAATCGTCAAGTAACCAAAAACGGTGAAGGATGCAGGTAATCAGCCTATCAAGTTCTTGAAGATTAATGGCCTCATGAGGAGGCAAATACATACAGAAGGTGTTTGACATGGACTCTTGTGTGAGCCTGTAAAGAAGAGTGCAGGTTAAAAGTGGTGCCCAGGTAAAGGTTGGACGTTAAGACGCAGACCGCCAGAATTAGTAGTCTCATGTTATAACAGCGCACTTCAAAGATAGCACTAGGCTTCAAGATGGTTTCCTGAAGAGAATGCAAGCAGGATAAGACTGGCAAATAATGTCTTTAATATCACCAATTTTGGGCCTTAGACCGTATCAGTTCCAAAGTACTCCCCAAGAAATTGGATTGGAGTGTGTACATCTCAAATCAATGTCAAGAAGTGGCATAATATCACAAATTCTGTGAAAACCATCCTCATCCTCAGAGGGATTAAGTGCAATTTCTTCGGCACTATTGAGGCTGTCAAAAAAAGATAGTTTCCCAATAACATGCTTCCAACAACAAGAACACACACCATTCACATTTTCATCCGAAATTAAAGTTAATTTGATTTAAAAAATTAATTAAATTTGATATGAAAAACTGACAACAATATTTTAATACACTTTCATGCATGAAGCTAAAATTGTTTTGTCTCTTGCAAAGTATGTTCATCATTTGAATTCTTATGCTGATAATTCCAAAAAATAATTTAAGAAAAAACTTTAATGAACGATAAATGGCGATCTACATGGGCTTTTTTTACAATAAAAAGAGAGCACAAATGTCAAAAATAAATAAAAGCGATTGAAACATTCCCACAGACAGTAGGTCAAATACATTTAAGATATATGTAAAATTACTACATATTATAGTAGGAGTCAAGAAATGGATTACAAAATCTAACTAAACTATGAATCTTTCTTCAGATGACAAAATGTCAGAAGTCTTTTTTTCTTTTTTTTTTAAATCATACGTGACAATAACAAGTTAATTACTTTTCATGACTTCTTGTTTCTTATGATGCCATAATAAAAAATATGTTTTTACGATCATTTAATTTTAAGATTATCAATGTTTGATATGACAGTTTGCCACCATCTAAATATTAACGAACAAGATACAAGAATGTGAAAAAGAATGTTACTAGAAAAAGTAATTTATAAAAAACAGTGCCGATTTATAAGTCATAATATAAGTCATTTATGGCTGCAAACTGACTGCATTCACCATTACTGTTCTGAAATAACCGTTTTCAGAACAGTAATGGCGAATTCCTGACTGGTCAGTATTCGCCATTATTGACTGCTTCCTGATCCGATCAGTAGCTTCTCATTGCAGGCAGGCCAGTATTTCTGCTGCTTGAAGTTCCCTGACTTTTCCAGGTTTTTAAAGAAATTTCCTTGATATATATATTTTTTAATGTTTCTAATCTATTCAGAAAGATGCTGCTTTATTTTATTCTCTTTAATTATTGCACAATATATTCTTAACTTCATTTGAAAAAATGTTGCACTCTTAACTAAAATCAATGTCAAATAAAATTTAACTCTAAAAAAAAACACAAGTTTTTTCACTTCTTGAATTTCAGATAAGCTTCAATGATGTAAAAACCCTTCAATGTTTCTTTGCAAGCATATTAACCATCACTAGAAGATACATGCCCATCTAGATGAACTTTTAGCCAATCAGTCATATACCAGAGCTGTTTGTCAAATTTACTCACGAAAATTGCAGTACAAAAATATATGCACATTGGCGGAATGCTTAAGAATGAAATCATTTCTTCCCTTCCAGTGAGGTCTCCCTTATCCATATTGTTTACCAACACGCCGATCAGAATTGAACAATAATTTTATTATCAGAAAAAAATCATTAACAAATATAAAATGAAATCTCTGCATCAAAATAAAAAAAATTCTTCAATGAAATCAAAATTGCATTGACTTTTAGCTCACTAACTATAATATTGTTACAAATCTGTAATTTTGCTACCCGGCACGACTAGTGTCATCGTAAGAAAGACCGTTGTAAGATCTGTCCTGTGAGTGCTAAGCTTGGCGACCGTTTGGCGACTAAATGGATAATGCTGGAAAATTCGAGAACTTTCACGATCCATCCACTAAGACCTGAGATACACACAGGTACACCCTGATTGGTCTGGAAGATTCTAGTCCGCCTCCCGGAACTATAAAAGACGAGCACTCTGAAGCTGCGATGAAGTGTGTGTATCGTCAGAAGTGGTCTGTGAGAGCAGTCAGAGTCGCCGACACGTAGAGAAACTGGAGGATTAGACAGCAGGAAAGCTACTGAACTAGCAATTAAATGTGCTGCGTCATTACGATTGATCGACGGTATTTTGTTGTAGAAAATTTTTTGTAACATTTGGTGTCAGAAGTGGGATTATTTGGATTTTCCTGTGTATGCCTTGGACCAGAGGTATGGATGCAAAATTCGCAGAGCTACTTGCCATGATGAAAGAGCTGAAGAAAGGACAAGAGGAATTGAAAGCCGGTTATGAAGAAATAAAGAATGAATTAAAGAAAGAAATTTTAGAAGATAAAGATAACAAAATCGAAGATGGTCAAGATATTACAGAAAAAATTGAAGGAAACAGCCAGAGTCAAGTGGAAGAAAAAAAGACCGAAGATAGAATGGAGACCGTTGTCACCGAAAAGGAGCCTGGCGATCTTGAGGATGAACTGGAGTTCAATAAGGAGAGGTCTTCTCCGAATGAGTCCCCTGATGTGGAATCGAAGGAGCCGACACTTGGGGATGGAGAAGATGAACTCTCTTTGAACGGGTCTGTTAGTGGCGGCCCGTGCTTAATGCCTATGGATGCAGGAGTTAATGCGACCCCGTTTGGATTGGATTCATCCCAGAGGTTGACGGGACAAACTCTTAGCAAGCCTCTTAGTGTCTCCTTGGATTGTGATACAGAAGAAGACTACGTGGCTGGTATCGCTGATACTTGTGGTCTCGGGCTGGACTTAGAATTCGACTTTCCTTTGGATTTGCAAAGAAGTGTGATGCAAATAGGATCCGAAAAACCACCTGTGTATCTGGTAAAGCTACGTCGCCGCAAAAGAACCCTTCCAACAAAGGTTGATGAGCTCTTTAGAGGATCCTGTGTTGAGAGCTGCGGACAATTCTCGAATGGCGAGAATGAGTCAGGGATGGGTGGAAACATTCCCGTGAAAGCTTTGTCGAAGAGAGCGAATCCCTGGCTTTCAAGTGGACTCCGGCAGGCATTGTTGGACAATCCTGATATTCGGTTGGCTCGATGGAGGAAGTTCAAAATGACGAACCGGCCATCCTAGCAAGAATTCGTTCCGGAGAAATCCGTTGCAATACGATGTTTGGCTCCGTGGGACATCTTGCATTTTAAGGAGCGGAATCAAGTCTGGGTGTACAATCCGAAACGACGAAGAGGTCCGTGTCAAAAGAATTGAAAAGGTTCGGATGGATCTTTAGTCGCCGCCAAATTAGTGAATGATGTCATCTTCGAAAGTGCGGAAGTCGCCAAACGCATCAACGTCATCACGTCTTTCGGAAGCCTACGCCAGCTGTTGGATTGAAGTGGGACTGCCGGGACGTCAGTCTTTAAAGAGTGGAGCAATGTTACAAATCTGTAATCTTGCTACCCGGCACGACTAGTGTCATCGTAAGAAAGACCGTTGTAAGATCTGTCCTGTGAGTGCTAAGCTTGGCGACCGTTTGGCGACTAAATGAATAATGCTGGAAAGTTCGAGAATTTTCACGATCCATCCACTAAGACCCGAGATACACACAGGTACGCCCTGATTGGTCTGGAAGATTCTAGTCCTACCTAATGGAACTATAAAAGACGAGCACTCTGAAGCTGCGATGAAGTGTGTGTATCGTCAGAAGTGGTCTGTCAGAGTAGTCGGAGTCGCCGACACGTAGAGAAACTGGAGGATTAGACAGCAAGAAAGCTGCTGAACAAGCAATTAAATGTGCTGCGTCATTACGATTTATTGGCGGTATTTGTAGAGAAAAATTTGTAACAATATATATTTTTTAATTTTTTAAAAAAAATAGCTTGTACGCTGTCTTAATAGTTCACCTGCAAAATAGAGATAAAAAGCGGAAAATTGGTCCTTATCAATTTTTTTCTTTATTGCACAAAAAAGAAAAATATCTTAGAAGTATAAATTTCAAAAAAGATAGCGTGAATGAATTTTGTAAATTTTTGCTGCAAACAGTTTCATATACATCAAACAGTATAAGAAAAATGCTGCCGTTCTCATTTTATAAAAAAAAAAAAAAAATGCTTGAAAAAGGGGCATATGTATTTATAATGTATCAAACAAATTAATTTCTCGTGTTTAATATTATTTTTTAAATTATAGAGCATTTTGTTGAACGTATGGAGGAATTTTAATCAAACACAAAATAAAAAAAAGTGTTAAAAGAAAACATTAGCAATAACGTCCATTTCATGTCGTCCATAGAATCCATTCATGTGAAAAATTTAGTAATCCGTGTTCATAATGTTTAAAAATAAACAAAAATTATTTTACGGAAATAATAGCAATAACGTCCGATACCTCATAATTAAAAAAAAAGATATCCGAGAAGAGGAAAAAAATAATTATTATAAAATACTTATTTAATTAAATTGAACTGTTTTGGAATTATAATAATGGGTGAATATTTTACAGTCAATTTTGAATATTAACACCCAAAATTCATATTTTCGCTCTCGTAGCACATGGTATGATCGATTTGACGTTCGAAGGAAGAAGGGGGGGGGGGTAGCTATAATCTTTTTAAATAAAAGGGACTCATCAAAGCTTAAATACATAACAGTAACAAGGGGCTGGGCTTTAGTAAGGTTGTCTTTTCTCATAGTATGCAAAGCCATTTGCGCTAATTATGTTGATAACTTGTTCCGATAAAAAAAAAAAAAAAAAAAAAAAAACACTTTCGGCGGAAATATTATATATTTAAACATATCTTTAATCTTTCTTTTCCATAGTCTGCTTTAGATTATCCGTAAAAGTTTGACTTTCATTAGCTGCCAACGATGTTTCATTCCACTTATGAAAAAATACCAGCGAATTATCAAGGTGGATAAAAATTAACGATTAATAAAATTTCCAGTATTATAGTATTATAATAAATTTCACTGCCTTTTCCCTGATTTTTCCCGCTCTCCGTGTGTTCAGTCAGTGCATGACAATTCCATTAATGACGAAGCAGGAGTTGAAACTTTCATAGGTTTATTTTCACACATATATAGACACGGACATTTCTAAGCTACCACACAAACACATCACAAGACAAAAGACGGGAGAGAGAGTATGTACATGTCGCCGCGTCGGCGTCTCGAATACATCTGGTTAGGGGAACAGAATTTCCCCTTTTCTCCACCGGAGGGAGTCAAAATTCTAACACCCTGAATTCCTTGACAATCCCGGTCGGCTGGCCATCCTGCATTGTGCGTCAGCTACATATTCTTATATTGCCTGGATTCTTACGCCCTTTTTGAGCTTAAAATTAATTTGAATATTCGTCTTTACCGATGGATTACATAAAATGCAATATACTACCATCTCAGTCATTTTCGAAAGTATTTAATAATTTTATTTCTTGTAATTAGCAATATTTTCCTAGTTGTATCTTTATTAATTAAACTGTATATGAAGTTTAAAATTGTGTTAGCATTAGAATACTTACTGTAGGGAGTAGGCAGGTGCGTTTTGATGATATAAATAATGCTGATTTCGTATTAGCATTATAAGAATAGATTTTTTCCCGTTACTATTATTATTATTTTTTTTTTCACTTTCATGAAAAACGTTTATTTTTTATTTGTAGAGGGATAATTAAAAATTGTATTTCAATTTTTGCATAAAATGCAAAAAATGTCGAATATGTTACAATTTAGAAAATACTGCTTAGAAAAAGGAGTAAATCATCATAAGTACTCTCATGAATGTCAATGATGATGCTATATTCAGTCTTTTTAAATCAATTATTAAAACAATCTTATAAAAAATTCCAGTAATTTTGATAAACACATTTCCTACTTGATACAAGAAGGATTTATTCTAATATTTAAACAAAATGAACATAGTTGTTTTTAATTCATATATGAGTCATCAAAATTCTCAATTATATTTAATAAAGAAAATTCACAATTTATGCCATTCAAACTCTTTAATATTAAATCTATTAATGATTAATTTTTAAAACCACAATTTAAAAAAGTTATTAAGCATTAAAAAAATATATGTAATTTTAGCTCCTATTTATCACTCAGAATTTTAGAACTGCAATATAATAATAGCATTCTCTTCTGAAGGTAGACTTTTTTTTTGGGGGGGGGGGTCATTCAATGGATATATTAAACGAAAAATTTGGTATAACATCGAAAACCCTTAGAGGGTTAATTGAAAAATAGACAAGTAATTTCAGATAAAAATACATAAATAACCAGGGAAAATACACTTCAAAGATATTTTATTCATTTCAACATATAATAGAATTAAAAAAAAAAAAAAAAAAAAAAAACTTAACCAAGTTTAAATTATACACTAACAAAAATCTTACTGAAACAATTAAGTTTTAATGGGAAAATATTATCCTTTGGCAGATCCAGATTTTACAAATATGAAAATTTTATGGTAGAAATCA
Organism: Argiope bruennichi; assembly: GCF_947563725.1. Classification (NCBI taxonomy): domain Eukaryota; kingdom Metazoa; phylum Arthropoda; class Arachnida; order Araneae; family Araneidae; genus Argiope; species Argiope bruennichi. Next base: position 69,960,489 of record NC_079163.1, on the reverse strand, counting down.
CAGTATCTCTATTGAACAGAATTAAATAGAAATAGGGGGGGGAAAAACCCTAAGAATCAATAACAGAGTGAAATTGCATTCCAAATAATATAAATTTTACAAGGAAATATTTACTTCCGTATATCTTTGCCTTTCTCGATACACCTATCATGAATTGAAACTTACTTTTCGATGTGGTGATTATATGAAAGTATTGTGTCATCCAAAAAAAATTAATATTTGAAATAATAAGTTTTGTGGCAAAGAAATTTTTACCAGATGTTTCGAAGCGAAAGTATGACATAGTCAAATAAAAACATTGATAAAGTTTTAACAAATTGAAAAATTCTCAAAATTTGTAATAAGTTTCAAAATATGCTTTTAAGCTGATATTTAATTCAAAAGCAACACTTCTAAAATATATGAAAGTGCACACACACATTATTAGTCTTAAATAAAAACAAATTATGCATATGGATGAAAGTACTTGAATCTCAGAAAGGGCAAAAGAAAAGACCAATCATAGTTTGTGGTGCTACTTGGTTGATTTTTTTTTACTCATATTGATGGAGGTAGCTGCAGCTGTCTCTCTTCAATAATTTTTGCAAGTTCAAGGATAATTCACTTTCATATGTCACTTATGAAATGGTTGAAAAAATATTTAGAATAAAGAAATCCTGTTAAGTAAATAATCTTTATAAACTATTTTGTAGAATGAAATTTTCCTGCAAATGAAAACGTTTCAAAGTGAGTTTTTAAAAACTATTAATTAATCATTGTACGTTTTTACCACGTTGAAACATATGTAAAATGATTAAAAAAAGTAAACAGTATCGTTAGTAATAACTGAAATTTATAAAACATAATTTTAAAACAACGTACGAGAAAGAACATAAACAGGACGCAACGATTGCTTTTCTTCCCCCCTTCTCGGCTGTTCTAGGCTCATAAGATGTATTTTCATCGCAGTGGCCCTAGCTTAGAGCCGAGTGAGCAAGTGTCATATATAGTAAATGTACAATTTACGTCGAGTTATAAGGGCCCCATATCTCAAACAGCTGAGGGCTACATCAAATTAAAATTTAATACTGAAAAAAATTTGGTATCTAATCACACAAACAATTTCGAAATAATAATGAAACATACCTAGAATTATGAGGTTTCCGACAAATGCACCATAATTTCTTAGGGTCATCTTCTTCAAAAAAATCTGTGCTGTTCTCCTCCTCCGGACAATCGTTACTCCCATTGAGTTCGTCATTTTTGTTAATACCATTCTTAATTCTGCGAATTGATCTTCCTCTTCCATTCAGTTTGCCAACTGTAATAAATAAGAAAAGGTGTACTAAAACAAATCTGTATTTACCTAATAAGTTGATATTCAAATAAAACCTAACCGTTTGTTTGACTATAAGCAAATTCATAAAACACTGAATAAACCTGAAATGAATCAAAATTATTTCAATCAAGCAAATAAAAAATGACTCCTCATAAATTTTTGCAACCTAAAAGACTGAAATAAGCATTTATCTTTCATAAGCAAGAAATTTTATAATTCTGAAACATTATACAAATAGCTGCATAGTTGTTTTTCTGCAAAAACTCTAAAAAAATTTTTTAATACAAAATCTTAAAATAATGAACATCCCAAAATAGCAATAAAAATTAAAATGACAAAGCAGTATAAAATAACTATATGCATATAAAAAATTAAATACCTAAACTATATGCTTCATAGTTAAGAAAATAAATAATTTACTAAACAACAGTAAAGAGTAAGAATTGTCAAACACAACAGCACTGCATTCCCTATAGCGATTTATCAAGTAACTTCAACCATAATTGTGCATTTCACGCTGAGAATAACAACACACAGTACAAAATAGAGATAGGACAACAATGTTTCTTCATCTTTAATTATTATTTTTTTTTATCTTGTAAGCAATTAGATAAGGCATTATTTAAATTTATCTAAATAATATGTTTGTTGATGCAATGACCAAAGTAACAGATATATATTTGCTATATTTTACTCATTATTTTAAAGCCATACGCATGTCTAAATTATGAGAGCTTTCCCTTTTAATATAAATTCATTCAAAAGAGTAATAATGAAAATTACTTTCACATTTTATGCTGCATAATAGGCAGTTAAGTCTACTTACATAAATTTTTAACTAAAAAAATTCCCCTTATTCAATTTCCCTTATCGTGTAATTTCATGCTATATGAACATAAATTTTACTTATATAAAAATTTCAATTAATTTAATCTAAGATTGTATCTAAATTATTCAAAATTCCTTTTGACTTGACACTTAATAATAAAAATGACCTAAGTGATTTTTTTTTTTTTTCATTTGAAATTCAATTCTGCAATCTGGAAAAACATTAAACAGAAAGAAATGATAATAATGATTAAAATGTAAAAATAATACTTATTTGAAAATTTTAATCAAGTCTATCAAATTAAAATAAATATCACTCCAATTTTATCTAACTACAATAACAAGAAAAACATGTTACCAAAGTCCTTTTTTCTTTGTAAATTAACTCTGGAGCGTGCAATTTAACTCTTTTAGATCTAAATTTTAATTACATTTGCATTTAAAAAAAATGTATACTAAAAATTCAGTTGAACTCCAGAAGGTTAAAAAGTTTTGATCTAAATAGAAGCTTAATTAATTTAAAATATATAAATACATTGACAAAATTTACTCACGTTTAATGCGTTTGTTTTTCGTCGCAAATACTTTTTTGCTCTCGGAAGAGTCAGATGTGTCTCCAAAAAATTCCTTTTTCTTAATCAAACGATGGGATTTTCTTTTTGGTACTGATTTCGATTCCTCATTAACGCCTGTAAAGAAGGACAATCGATTGTCAGATTCTGTGTTACTTACGGTTTCTGACAATTTATCATCATTATAATGTTTTAATGCTTCTTCGGAGTGGTCTTTATTGTCAGAAACTTCAGTAGTAGGTAGGTTAATACATTTCGAATCTGTTGAAGTATGCTCTTCAATTTCTTGCACAGTTGCATGAAACTTAGATGACTCAAGCAAAGCTTCAATGTTGATAAAATTGCTGTAAGAATGTTGCATTTCGTTGTTTATAACAAGTTCCCCTTCAGTATCTTGAAGAGTAAGAGAGTGCATCTGATGAAAACTGTTTTCTTCATTAGAGTCTGATTTTTCTTCATAGTGCCTTTCTCTAATAACATGCTTTTCTTCCTCATATTCTTCTGAACACTGCTCTTCTAGATGTTTATGTGTGAGTTCTTCTTCTTCTAAGGATTTAAGCGTTTGTTTCTCTGTTTTCTTTAAATCCATTTTTGAGTCGTCTTGTTTAAATACTTTTCTTTCTTTCGCCTCTTCGTTTAAAATTTGTCTTTCTTTCTCTCCTTGATTTAACATTTGTCTCTCTCCATCCTCGGTTTGCATTTTTGAATCTAGTTTATCATCTTGTTTTAGTTCTTTATCTCCTTGTTTTAATTCTTCTTTTACAATTTGTTTTTCTTTATCCCCTTGTTTCAATTCTTCTTTCAAAGTTTGTTTTTCTTTATCCCCTTGTTTCAATTCTTCTTTTAAAGTTTGTTTTTCTTCATCAACTTGTTTCAATTCTTCTTTTAAAGTTTGTTTTTCTTCATCAACTTGTTTCAATTCTTCTTTTAAAGTTTGTTTTTCTTCATCCCCTTGTTTCAATTCTTCTTTTAAAGTTTGTTTTTCTTCATCCCCTTGTTTCAATTCTTCTTTTAAAGTTTGTTTTTCTTCATCTCCTTGTTTCAATTCTTCTTTTAAAGTTTGTTTTTCTTCATCCCCTTGTTTCAATTCTTCTTTTAAAGTTTGTTTTTCTTCATCCCCTTGTTTCAATTCTTCTTTTAAAGTTTGTTTTTCTTCATCCCCTTGTTTCAATTCTTCTTTTAAAGTTTGTTTTTCTTTATCCCCTTGTTTCAATTCTTCTTTTAAAGTTTGTTTTTCTTTATCCCCTTGTTTCAATTCTTCTTTTAAAGTTTGTTTTTCTTTATCTCCTTGTTTTAATTCTTCATTTAAACTTTGTTTTTCTTTATCTCCTTGTTTTAGTTCTTTTACAGTTTGTTTTTCTTTATCTCCCTGTTTTAATTCTTTTAAAATTTGTTTCTCCTTATCTCCATGTTTTAATTCTTTTACAGTTCGTTTTTCTGTACCTCCTTGTTTTAATTCTTTTAAAGTTTGTTTTTCTTTATCTCCATGTTTTAATTCTTTTACAGTTCGTTTTTCCTTTTCTCCTTGTTTTAATTCTTTTACAGTTTGTTTTTCCTTATCTCCTTGTTTTAATTCTTTTACAGTTTGCTTTTCCTTATCTCCTTGTTTTAATTCTTTTACAGTTTGTTTTTCCTTATATCCTTGTTTTAATTCTTTTACAGTTTGTTTTTCCTTATCTCCTTGTTTTGATTCCTTTACAGTTCGTTTTTCTTGTTTTTCTCTATCTCCTTGTTTTAATTCTTTTAAAGTTTGTTTTTTTGTATCACCTTGCTTCAATTCTTTTAAAGTTTGTTTTTCTTTATCGCCTTGTTTTAATTCTTCTTTTAAAGTTTGTTTTCCTTTATCTCCTTGTTTTAATTCTTCTTTTAAAGTTTGTTTTTCTTTATCTCCTTGTTTTAATGCTTGCTTTCCTTTGTCTTCCTGTGTTGATGCTGGTTTTCCTTTGTCTTCCCGAGTTAAAGCTGATTCTTCTTTGTTTTCTTGATTGAGTTTGGATGCTTGTTTCTCCTTCTCTTCATGTAACACTTTAATTGCTTCTTTATCTTGCTTTGTTTTCAATGACAGCCTATTATTTTCTGATTTATCTTTCAGCATTTTCTTGTTTTTCATTACATGACTTTCTTTTGGACTATTTTTAATTGCAGGCAAATGAGTAGCTTTCACTTTGCCTGATCTATCAGAAGAATCACTTTCTTTTTCATCCTTTTTATTAATATTATCATCAGCAGAAACTTTTATCATAACATCTGGTTGACTGAACAAAGCAGGTCCATCATCATTTATCAAACGCAAACTATCTCGTCTCAATATTTTCTTCTTATGAACCTTTGAAATGGGAGTTATAGAAATAGCAGGGGAGTTTACTGAAAGTTTCCGATGAGATTCTTTGCGATCTGATGATACTACTTGTTGCTTTCTAGGAATTGTTTCATCACTGACAAGTAAATATTCAGAAAACGATACCCTTTTCTTCTTTTTACGAACAGGTGAATCGGCTATTTGATGGATATCTGCATCGTTAGTAAGTTTCTCCGAGGCTAAAATACACTTCTTCCTCTTCTTATTTAAATTTGTAAGATTCACCTGCTGACTATGCTCAGTAGTTTTTTCTCCTTTGAATACATTTTCAGTTGAACTTTTCTCCGATTTCTCTTCACATTCAGGAGACTTTAATGAATCAATACTTTTATGAATTAAGTTAAGATATTTCTTCTTTTTTGCATGTGGTCCATGAGCATTTGATTTGTCATCAGATTCTAAGTCAGTAGGCTCATGTAATTTAGTCTTTCGAAGATATTTAGATCTTGTCTGAGACTCGGGATGCTTAAAATTTTCAATATTTTTCTCATCTGCAGTAGATTCATTTTTGCTTTTAATAATTATAGAATCATGAAGAATTTCTGCCGATTCTTTTACCTCCCTATTGGTATTAGACAATTCTGTAGAAACAGATTCATTCTCAATTTTTGCTTTTTTACAATCCTCTATTACAACTTTCAAATGTCTTTTCTTAAAATCAGCAAAGCATTTGTAATTAGATATTTTTATATCTGAATTCCAATTTATAGTATCTTTATCAGTTTTATTTGTAGTTTCATGTTTAACCAATTTTTCTTTGGGGACTTCATTATCAAGTGCATCCACTTTCGCCGCAGACACTAATTCACGCTCTAATTTTTCAATCTGACGTTTTGATCTTCGAATAGGTGGAGAAATGCTAGAAGTTTCAGGTACTTTCGAAATGCCAGAGATTTCAGGTACTTTCGAACTTCCAGAGACTTCTTTTGTACAGCCGACCACCCCGCCACCACTGAACGTAGCAGTATCGACAGGAAAACTGCCAGAGACTGCAGCTACTTCCGAACTGCCAGAGGTTGCGGGTATTTCTGAACTGCCAGAGGCTGCGTTTATTTCCGAACTGCCAGACACTGCAGGTATTTTCGAACTGCCAGACACTGCAGGTATTTCCGAACTGCCAGACACTGCAGGTATTTCCGAACTGCCAGACACAGCGGGTACTTCCGAACTGCCAGAGGCTGCGGGTACTTCCGAACTGCCAGAGGCTGCGGGTACTTCCGAACTGCCAGAGGCTGCGGGTACTTCCGAACTGCCAGAGACTGCAGGTACTTCCGAACTGCCAGAGGTTGCGGGTATTTCTGATCTGCCAGAGGCTGCGTTTATTTCCGAACTGCCAGACACTGCAGGTATTTCCGAACTGCCAGACACTGCAGGTATTTTCGAACTGCCAGACACTGCAGGTATTTCCGAACTGCCAGACACTGCAGGTATTTCCGAACTGCCAGACACAGCAGGTACTTCCGAACTGCCAGACACAGCAGGTACTTCCGAACTGCCAGAGGCTGCGGGTACTTCCGAACTGCCAGAGGCTGCAGGTACTTCCGAACTGCCAGAGACTGCAGGTACTTCCGAACTGCCAGAGACTGCAGGTACATCGGAATTGCCAGAGACTGCAGGAACTTCCGAACTACCAGAGATTGCACGTACTTCCAGGATGCTAGAGATTTCAGGTACTTCTAAAATGCTAGAGGATTCAGATACTTCCTTTATATCACATGTCTCTTGTGTTTTAGTTTCCACAGCATTCTCATTTTCCTTACTGCAAAATTTTTAAAAAAATAAAAGGAAATATTAAAAATAAAAAAGATGATATAGGTATTTCTGAAAACAATAAATGGGAGGTAATATACTTAGTGAAATAAAATTATATATTCTCTCCATCATTATTTATGTAAAATTTCTGAGAGAAAAAATATTCCTCAGTTTATAGGGGGAGGGGATACACTCAATAAAGATAGAATATGCTTATTTAAGCAGAAATTTCACAAAAATTTCTTTATGAAAAGAAATTAAATGAAAAGAAATAAAACAAATATTTGCAAAAATTCAAATATAATTACTAAATCATGAGAAATTTCAAATTATGCAGCAAATAATAACAAAAAGAGATAGAGGGACATGTTTTTTTTTAAAGTAATATTTTTATTCAATGGATAGATTCTGTCATAAAAACTGCACACCAACTTAAGAAAATAATTGTTGAATAAGTTTAGCAGAAATTAAATGCAATAAAGAGGCTAATATGAACTATGAATGATAAATAATTTTGTTTAAAAATAATAAACTAAAGAAATAGGATGGTAATTAAAAACCTATTTCTTAATGATTATAAAAAAACAGTAAATATAATACTACATAGATACATGAAAAAAAATTAACCCAATTAACATCTTTTTATTAACTTTACGGATAAATAAGTTCCAAACAATATTTTGATTGATTTTATTAAAACATCAAGACCAGTATGATTAACATGAGCATATTCCTGAAGGAATGCATGCAAGAAAACAATATATGAATACCAACATTCATTCTAATCATATTATCTAAATTACATTAAGTATTAATCAAAACAGATCTTGCTTTCCGAAGCAATCGGGAAAACAAGGTGAAAAATGTATTATAATTACTTAATTGAGAGTATGATACATAAACAAGAGCACATACCTTTTCAAGGGGATAGAATATTTAACAGCATAATTATGCTCTAATAAAATCAAATCTTCTAAACGTTCTGGAATTTCAAATGAAGAAGTGTCATCTACATCACTTTCATCATCACTGGGAACGGTATCTACAACAGGTTTACTTGGTCTCTGAACCTATAAAGGAGAAAACTGATCAGCAAATTCTTAATACAATAGGATTACATTCCTGTATGTATTCAAAAAATTATAATAGTAAATATAAATTTAAATTAAAAAAAAATATTGAAACTTTGGTCATTTAATATTAAAAAGTGCTTTTTCAGATTTTCATTTAAAATAACCATAGGGAAAATATTTCAAACCGTAAAAAATAATAAAATTTAATTAAAAAATCCAATTATTTAATAAAACACTAAACAAAGGCAATGATTTTTTAAGGGGAAAAAACGATATAAAGAGATGGAATCAGATATCTTTGGAATATCATTCATTGAAACTTTCAATACATATAAGAATATTAATTGAAATTTCAACTCATTAACCCTACTGATTTCTACCAAGATTGTTTTAAAAATTTGCAGGGACCTTTATTAATTAAAAGAAAATAAATCGTCTTAAAATAAGATTTTCCCCATTTTTTAAAAATTTTTTTTTTTTTTTAATTCTTTGAAAGAACTACTAGTTCTGGACCTTTCAATCAAAAATAACTCATTGAAAAACACTTTGTTAATTGCGCCTTTCTTCTATTCCCTAATTTGCCTCGAGGCAAAATTGCCCAGGTAATTCATTACTTTCGGTTCTAGCATCACTCGCGAAAACATGAAGTCTCCTTTCTGAACTGTTAAAACGTTTCCTACTAGCTCTTCCATCGGCTTTTTGTTTCATATTCACAGCGGCGAAGCTGTCTCTCCAATGATCATAACTCGGACTCGCTGAAAACAAATTTCCTCTTAAATCTTTCAAAATAACAATAAATGAAATTGCAGCTTTTTATCAACGACAAAGATTTCTTTCAAGACTCTACAGCTCAACAACCGTTTATCTAAAATACATATAAACATTACACACACACACACACACACACACACACACACACACACACACACACACACACACACACACACACACACACACACACACACACACACACACACACACACACACACACACACACACACACACACACACACACACACACACACACACACACACACACACACACTGAGTTGCCACTTTATTATGACCACCTGGCAGTTTTATGAAAATGAGATATTGCGTCACAGTGTAACAGCTAGAGGGCCAGATAGCTAAAAAGGGGATTGCAGGACAAGTGAATAATCAATTGTATTGTTTTGCTAACGAAGATATGGGCAAAGAAACATGCTTTAACTGCGTTTGAACGCAGGAAGATTGTAGGTCTAGGAACGTCACGACCAGTATCAGCAAAATGGCTGCGCTTCTGAAATGTTCGAGAGCAGCAGTTATTAAAGTTTACAGAAAGTGGACTACCAAGCAGAAAACCGTCTCAACAGCAGGCTTGTGGCGTCACAGGCTATTGAATGCTCGAGCTGAAAGAAGAATCGCCAGAGCTGTTCAGTAGTCTGCTGCTGTGTGTTGCCTATGTTCGTCTCAGCTGTATATTTGTCGTCTTTGTATTAGTGCCTTCGTCTTTAATAAACGTCGTCGTTGTTTCCTGCTGAAGCCTGCTAATTGTGTTTCTTCATCGACCAACAAACCGGAAAAGAACCAAGGAAGTATCCGTAACTATATATAAACTCAGTGGCACAACAGCCCATGTGGGCTAAGGCCTACAGTGTCCATATCTGCTTTCTTGACCGATGGCCCTGGGTGTAAGACATATGTCCCGGTTAGTGGTCAGCCTAACGCGGACCCCCCCCCCCCAGTTTATCGACCCACTGAAGGGATGAAAGACTGACCTTACCCAGCCCGGAAGAGAGAGAGAGAGAGAGAAAAAAAAAAATACAAGGCACTGCACTGGGAGTGGATGGCAAATTTTTATACAAAATTAAACGTTCATAACCATGGGAAAGAAAATATAATTAGCATTTCTCCACTAAATAAGAATCAGAGGAAAAATTTCACATACGTATAATCCTTCCATCCTACTATAATAAATTTACTATTCTAATATTGATTATTCCTAATTCTGTAAGAAATTAATCCATTGAACATGAATATTTACAAAGAAAAAAAATATTCATTGGTTTTTATTTCAGAAATAAAGAAGTATAATGTTATTTTTTTCTTTTTTACCCAATCCTATTTTTTTGTACAATATAACGTATTTAATACACTTTTATATCATATATATAGAAATAAAAATGAAGTTGGTACGAAATTACCATTAAGTTTAAGCTGGTTCATTTTCAATTTTTAATAAGTGGACTGTAATCTTATTTAAAATCAAACGAAAATTCGAATGCCAACTTTTTATTTGAGCGAGATTCAAGCGACCCCGCAACGATTCAATACGAAACTGTTATATTCTTTTAATAGCTAATCCCATGCCAGCAGGGTTACTGGCAATTTAATAGCTGAAGCCAAGTCAGCGCATGGTTACAACATTTTTTAACAAAGAGCGCCAACGAAGCGATAATATTCCGCCCCGCGTTGCGTGTTTATGCAACACAAGTTACAATTCAAGATTCAAAGTTATAGTCAACAATATACAACAATATATATATTTTTTTTCGAATTCAAATATGAAAATATATATAAAAAAATACATAGAAATATAATTAAGTATGAACCGTAAATGTACAATGAAATTTGCAAAAATAGAAAATAAACATTTGAATATGTACAGAACAATATACAGTTTTTTATGTACAGATTAGAAAATCAAGTTTGAATGGGTAGTCGGCAAATTTTAGAGATTGGTCTTTTAAAATGACCATTTTTAGTTTTGACAATTACAACACGAATTTTGCAGTCTGGCCTGGAATAACTTGGCTTATTCCTTTAAGACACTATTTAAAAGGTGGAAGGTTATCCTCCTTTAGTAAAACCATATCATTTTCCTTAATATTATTTTTTGAAAACCGTAATTTCTTCCGGTTTTGCAAATGATTTAGATAGTCAATCGACCAGCGTTTCCAGATTTGTTCTTATTATTTTTGTTAGCCTTTGCCAACGGGTTAGTTTACTATCTAGTTCATTTAATACCGAAGGCTATAGAATAGAATTTATGGGCCTGCCTATTAAAAAATGGCATGGAGTTAATGGTTCTAAGTCAGAAGCATTAGAAGATAAAGGTGAGATAAGTCTTGAGTTTAGGATGCCTTCTACTTGAGTAACAACAGTTAAAAATTCCTCATAAAATAATTTTGATCAGCAACAGTTTTTTTTTTAGATGAAGCTTGAAGGACTTAACCCCAGACTATCAGAGTCCTCTGAAATTAGGGGTCCGAGGGGGAAGAAATTTCCAGGAGATATTTTCCATTGCCAAAACCCTGGATAAATTTTCATCAGGAAAATTAGCAAGTGAAGCGAGTTTTTTTCAATTTTACAGAAGATAAACTAATGTTTGGTTGTGATTTAAGTTCAGTCAGATATTGTTCTTCTGAAATTACAAACTCATCAAGTTCAACACTAGAATGTTTTTTAGAGTCCGGCAAACAGTCAGGACCATACCACCATAAGTTCACGAGGATTCAAACCTCTAGATATTATATCTGCAGGATTAAGTAGGGAAGAAATATGTTTCCACTGGAAGTTTTCTGTTAGAGTTTGTATCTTTGATACCCGAGTAGCAACAAAAGTTTTTAATCTATACGGAGGTGTCTTTATCCAGGCTAGTGCAATTGTTGAATCTGTGTAACAGTTTGTTTCACTGATTAGCATCTGAAGAGAAAGATGAATTCCTTCCATCAACTGAGAGAGAAGGAGACACGCTGACAACTCCAAACGAGGGATCGAAATTACTTTAATGGGAGCGACCATTGATTTACTGGCAATAAGTTTATTATATTTAAGTTTATTATTATAAGTTTATCTTCCATAATAGATTTCATATAAACTACCGATCCGAAAGCAGCTTCAGAAGCATCAGCATAACCTATTATAACAGTTCTTTCATAAGATTCTGCCAAGATATATCTAGGAATTTTGAGATTTTCGATGACTTTCAAAGATGTCACAAAATGTGACCATTTTGGCTGAATTGATTGAGGGTGAGTATCTTCCCAGTTCAATTGTTGGATCCATAAATTTAGCATAAAAATTTTGGCTTTTGTGATAACAGGACCAACGAAACCTAATGGATCATACAAACGAGCGATTACTAATAACACTTCTCTTTTAGTGTAGAAAGGTTTAATCTTGAAGTCTACCTTAAAAAGAAGATAATCTTCTTTAGGTTGACAATTCAAACCCAAAGCTTTTACCGAAGAATGTCGATCAACGAGAAAATATTGGTAGTTAAGTTTCCTCAGAGCTATTATTTATGAGTTCAGATGAATTTGAAATCCATTTATGAAGCTCCATGCCACAAGTTTGCAGCATTTGTATTAACCGCCTTTGTAATTCCTGGGCTGCTTCTAAAGTAGCAGCACCCGAGACAAAATCATCCATATACACATCTATTAGTGTAACTTGCGAAGCTAACGGAAATTTTTTCGCTTCATCCAAAGTGAATTGTTTCAAACAACGAATGGCCAAGAATGAGACCGATTTTGTGCCGTAAGTGACAGTGTTAAGACGATAAGTAGTTGGAAACTCATTCATATTATCCTTCCACAATATTTTTAGCAGATTTCTTTGTGATTCATCTACTAATATTTGATGGTACACCTTCTTAATAGCTGCTGTGAATACGTATTTATAAGTCCTAAATGTAGCCATTATTTCAAAAACAATTTCTTTCACTACACTGGCAAGAAGCATTTCGTTTAAACTTTGTCCCGATCTACTAGGGGCACTAGCATTGAATACAATGCATAATTTTGTGGTTGAGTTTTCAGGTTTGTAAACTCCATGATGCGGCGAATAATACGATCCTTCACAAAGATCATTATTCACTTTTTCCTTATGACCCAAACTTTCATATTCTGCAATAAACTCCTTATATAAATTTTGCATCATGGGATTCTTATGCAATCGCTGGGCTGTTTGGTCAAGTCTAAAGTTGGCTAAGGCTTCAGAATCATCCAACAAACCTTCTTTCATCGGCATTTTAACTACGAATCGACCATCCTTATTTCTAGTGTGGGTTTCTACAAAATGCGCCTCGCAAAATTCTTCTTCACTACTAAGAATAGTATTTTCTTCGCTAATATTTTCCACTAACCAGAATTTTTTGATTACTTTTTCTATATTCTCATTTTGAGAAACTAAACTACATAAATAAGTACATGGCTCCTGATTGTTAATATTTACATAGCCACCAGCGACCTAACCAAATACAGTATTTTGAAATATTAACGAATTTAGAGATGAACGTATTTGCTCACCCTTAAAAACTTCAAAGAAGGCTTCAGTACCCAAAAGGGCATCGATTTTGGAACTCCGTGTAAATTTCGGATCCCCAAGCATAACATGTGGAATTTCTAAATTCTCTAAATTAACATTTGTTGCCGGAACCATATCCGTAATTCTATCTATTATAAAAAAAGGTTTGTGACAAAAAGAAAGATTCAATACAATTGGCTATATTAGCAACAACCTCATATTCAATCGAAGTATAAATTCCTCCCAATCCAGAAACCGATGTATTTATTTTTTGTTTTCGAAAATTCGCGTTTTCAGCAAACTGCTTCGTTACGAAGTTCGCCTGAGATGCACTATCAAGAATTACTCTCAAAAAGTGGCCATAAATATTCTGCACAAGTACTATTGCAATTGGAAGTAGAACGCTTCTATTTTTTATAAGCAAGCAGGAAGAGGAGGTATGTTGTGAAATATAGCGAAATCGTAACAGTTTGAAAGAATGAAATGATGATTCCATGAAGCAAAACTAAGGGATTCAGGCTTACTAATAATTCTACCAGTCAATTTCCAAGCTAAATGACATAAAAGTGCAGCTAAAAGCATGAAAAACTCATGTACCCAAGATTATATATAATAAAACTGTAAAAAAGAAAGTATATTAATATTTAATTTCATTTGTATTGTGATAAATGGCTATTTATGATAAATTTACAATCCTTTTTCCAGTTTATTTACAAAGAAGTCTTATCAGGATGGCAGCATTTCAGCTATTTGATTTGCCCCAATGTTTTCAGAATTATAAAAAAATTCCCTTGCTTTTTTTTTTATGTGTCTGAAATCTTCAGAATGATTTCGCTTCATTTTTTCCCTCTTATTTCGGGCAATCACGATCTTAACAGTATATGAAAAGTAGTTCCATTTTTTATAAGTAAAATCAATATAGAATAAACAAAACATAGCAGCATTTTTCAATTATTAGTTTTCAAAAAAGATACTGTTTTAAAAATATTTCTCAATTAAAAAAAATCAATATATACAACATTAAAAGATGTGTGCTCCTCTAAGAAGCTTATATCCCACTAATCACATTTCAGAAATGCGTACCAGATTTATTCATGATAGATGAAGTATTAAATAACTCGCACATTAGCTTAAGAATGAAATAATCTGTTTCTTTCTAGTGGGATCTTCCCTATTCAAACCGTTTAACATCATCCAATAAAACTGAAAAATAATTCCACTAAGACAAAAAAAAAAAAAAATTACTTATAAACACAAAAGCATAGATAACATAAAGGCATATAATATCTATAAAGGCGCATAATAATAATAATAATAAAATAATTTTAAAAAAAAGATAATATTAGCAATAACGACAGTCGTCCGATACTTTGAAGGCCTCATAATACAGCAAAACGTCTGTATTTATATTTTCCAAAATTAAGAGAAAAACGTACACAAAATTAAAAAAAAAAAAAAAAAAAAAAAAAAAAAAAAAAACAAGTAAAGAAGATATTACCAATAATATCCGATAGTTCACTTCTGAACAAATAAATTTCAGAGAAGTGGAAAAATAAATTAATTCTGGTATACTTTTCATTTCGAATAAATTAGTGCTGCATTATAATACTAAGCCAACAATTATATCTAGTCTAATATAATACAATATTATTAATATAAATTTTATACTTTCGTTTTTATAACATATAATATGACTGACTAGACGCTGACTAAAAAAGAAAAAACGATCAGTCTTTATTTTTTATTATTGAATAAAAAGCATTTAAAAAAGTTAAAATTGTAGATGAAAACTGAGCCTTAGTTACGTAGCATTTTTCATAGAAAGTAAAAGCAAAACTATTTTCTCCAATTATGTCGATCAAATAAACATTCTGAAAAAAAAATTTAAAAAAAATAAAGAAGAGAAGAATTTCCAGTGAAAATATACCTAAATGCATGCGATAATCAGATATGATAATTTATCTTTCTTCACTGCAATTCTGATTAGTAATATAACAAACTTAACTGTTCTAAATTATTTTGACAAAGAGCACAAATGCTAAATTGACCCTCAATCGCAATTCGACCTAAAAAAGATGAATTAAGAAATTATAATGCCATAAATTTTACAAGAAATCACGGTGGAAAAGTAAATTCTTCAAACAACAATATGTAAATAAACAAACAGAATATAAAATTAAGACAAGAAATGAATTAGTTAGTGATAAGTCATGAACAGAAGCATGGCAGATCTGCTTCAAAATTAAAGGGACCTCATATACAGAGCCGACGATCCCGCATAGCCGAAATTTTAATGTAAATACCTCGCCGCCTGTTGCGCGCGTAAAAACGCGAATAGCCGCTGTTTCTGATTGTCAATAAAGAACTGATTTTCTTTTATTGCTTTAGTTAGTTCATTCTACTTATTAAAAAAGACCGTCGAATTATCAAAATAAAATTATAAAAAATGTAATTTTTGAATAAATTTCTCTGCCTTTTTCCCGCTTTCACCCGATCTTCAAGAATTGTCTGACCACTCCCAGTTCGTTTACCCTGTTAATGTAACATGTGCAATAAATAGTCTGACAAATATAAAAGCATATATGCAGAAAATGTTAAAAAACATCAGTTAATATAGAAATTTTATGATCAGATTTTTATTCAGCACAACAGATTCATTATTTTTATATCCGTATTATCAATCTCATGGAATTTTGTTGTCTAGTGATATTAAGCACAGCTGGCTTAAAGTGGCCCATATACATGTATGAATCTATCTACAAAGGAAATTGCGATATTAAAGCATGAACTAAAGTTCATCATTAGAAATACTCAAAGTTTTTGAACGTGTAGAAGTAGAATACAAAAATATTATCATTCAACAATTGAATAATATCAATTAGCAGTAAGTTTGGAAAAGATGAATGTAATCTAAATATATATTTTTCGGAACTGTTGTATCCACAGAAAACATCGAATGGTTCACAATTCATTTGGAAACTGATTAAAACAAACTAACACTGTTATTAACAAAATTTATCAAAACACAAATTGTATGAATTAATAATCAATTCATTTTAGCTCACAGCATTTTCTTCTGCCCAAGTGGATAAAATTATATAAATCAAAATAAATGAAATAGGCATAATAGTTTCTGAAAATTAATTCTAAAATTAAAATTTTTATTAAAATTTTTTAATGAAATTAAAATTTTTATTAAAAATTTCTTTAATGCAAATTAATCAAACATCAATCTGTACCAAATAAAAATGCAATGCAAATTATTTTTTAATAAAATACTAAAATTTAATTACAAAAGGAGAAAAGAGGAGCACCAAAACATATCAAACTGAATGCATTCAACAGACTCAAAATGTCAACCAGAAAAGAAAGAGGGAAAAAAAAAAAAAAATGCTGAAGAAAAGGTGACTTTTCTTTTAAATCCCTATTCGCACAAAACTGTTTAACACCTTAAACGACCGGCTTTCTTTACTTCCCGTTTCAGTTCAGCTACAGTCAACCGTCACGCGGTCACTCCAGATTGCTTGCAATAGGTGAACCAGAGTATAAACAGATGCTACGGCTTGAGTATCGGAGCTTGTCTTCATATTTTTTTCTCCAAGCTTGCAGACAAAGTGCACTCCAGGGCCTGCCTTTTTCCTATCACAATATTACCCAATAACTTTCTATGGATAATCTGTTTCAGATTCGTATCCCGAGTCTACTCATTGTCTCTCTCCCTAGCAGATGATAAGAAAATGACATGCGAGGCTTAGTGACACTTCAACGAATCACGAAGTTTTCTGTTGATTAAAAATTCTGAATTCCGTTGACATGAAAATGGATGAGTCAGTTATGTGATACATCATATAAACAAATTTCGCTGCCTAGACATGCTGAGCGTCGCGTTTCGCGTTCGTCTTAAGATAACAGCTCATTAAAGAATGAGCATGTAGATAAAAATACAACAGGTGATCAGGAACGGTCTGCGAAAAGTATGCAGCCGGTTTGTTCAGACCGGAACCAGACGTAAACGAAAAGTTTAACGCCGGTACCGATGTGTCATTTAACATATTAATAATGCATTAATATTCAGGTTCATTTTCTGTGTCACTATTATCACGTAACTTCGTTATTTTTAAGACTTTTTTAAATTTTAATTTTAGATTAAGTAACTATATTAAATTATTTTTAAAGGAATTTTTTTATCGTACAAATTGCTATTTCAACTTTATCAATGCTTAGTTTGAATTGACACTTTATTCTTGGATTATTAAACACAAAGCGATATTTATCAGATAATACCTGAGTACTGTAAAATATAGAATATCTAGTGATTATAAATTTTAACTAGCCAACATATACATATCTAGGAAATTTATTTCAACTTTTATTTTTTATAGTCATTCAAAATATCTTTTACGCATTTGGAAAAATGTAATATAACTAAAAGAATTATTTTTAAAAAAACGAAACTGAAGTCAATATAAAATTACGAGAACAAATTTACAAATGATAGAAAAAATAGTATTTATACTACAGTTAATTAGTAATTATCTGCACAATCGAATGGCATACAACTGCAGATAATCTGCTAAATGACCAAAGTGTAGGGTGTATGCAAGTGCATTCAACTGCATATTCCATTGTTACTTAATAAGCAGGAGATCAGCACAAATTCGTAATATGAATCTTTATAGAGTGTGTGTACGTTAAAAGACCTCTTTTTAATTTGAGAATGAAGGATTTTCTTTACACTTAGATTCATAATAGAGGAGAGGAGAGAATTTATTGTCGTTAATGTAGATCTCTTCAGTTGGAGAGATTCTGGATGGAAAAAGTATTGTAACAGAAATAGGCATCAAAACAAACATAAAACCAAATCTGCAGAATTATGCAAAGAATCAGATAGGGTTTGCTGCGTTTTTAACACAACAATTTTTACAACTAAATTTTAATCTTTTTTTTTTTTTTTTTTTTTTTTTAATTTTTTTCCAACCCAATTTTTGAAACCCAAATTTGGGCTGCAAATTATGTTCAGCATGATTTTAAAACAAGAATTCTTTAAATCTCAACATACAATAATTTTGGACAATCACTGATGCATTTAAAAACACTTTGAAAAAAAAATTAAGAATACAAAGAACTTTTTTAAGCAGATACAAAAACAAGAATTTCAAGTCATTTGATTCTTATAATCGAAATTCCAGACACCAAGTGAAATCAATTAATGCACATATGATGGTAATAAAAAACATGTTTTCATCTGATGTACATGGTTTGAGTAACATGAATTTTATGTATTATATTTAATTAGAAAGGAGAAGAATTTTCAGCATAACTGAATATTTTATTTCAAGACAAATAGATCCTAAAAGATTTCTCATAACAGAAAATTTTCTGGCTTTCATTATGAAATAACATGTGGAATTATTTTGGAAATGAAACATGATTCTAAGACACGCTGAAAATTAATATAACACTTACACCTCACATTTAAAAAAGCCAAAGATTTAATAATATGATTAAATATTTTTTTCCCCATTATAATAAAACTTCCCACTAGATATTTAAACATATAACAATAATTTATTTTAAAATGACTTTTTTTAAGAATCTGAAATGTAGGTTATTTATAAAATTTTTCATCAAATTATAATGCATAAAAATAATCAACAATATACTTTAGTTTTTCTTTTTTTAACTTATTTTCAAAAACTAAGGCTCATTGCCAGATTTTTTGATAATTTGCAAAACAGATTGGTAAAGTTAGATCTCAAACAAACCAAAATAGTATAGTATGTGTTGAAAGGTATAAATATTCATTGTGGTGCCTAACTAAATACTTAAGAGATAGAATACATTTTAAAGATGTAAATATCTAATAGACAAGTAGATTTATTGAGTACTATACTAATTAGTTAATTAAGAACACGATTTTTTTTTATTGGAGTACAAAAATATTAATGCAAATTTTATAAATTTTAGTTAACTTCGTATTTAGTTTCCAGACAGCAAAAAATAAATGAAAATGCAGCAGTTAAAGTGAGCAACTGCAAAATTCATTTCTGAATTAACACGTTAAGAAGAAGGTTATATATTATTCACTCCAGAGAGCTGTAGTATTTCACCATTTCTACACAATTAAACTTTCATAAAGTAAATTTGCATCATAACTGACAGTTTGGAATGCTGAGGTGTCTTCCTTTTTTTTATGATAATTAGATTTTTATCATAAAATATAAAAAAATACGAATTTATCAATATCACATGCTATATTCTGTTCTTGCATAACTTTACTCCTACACTGAGGCAGCAAAATAACAGCATACGGCAATTTCATAATGCCTTTTTATACCTCAATTAATGTGCAAATGAAAAACCTGTAAACTTATTTGAAAATGCCATATCTTTACCCTAGAAAGAACGGTGAAACAATTTTCTTTCTATTTTTTATATTACAAAAACTGTATTTCCGCTATTTTGTCAAAATCCCTCATAATCAGAAGTTAAGGATGCAATACTAACAGAGTACTCAAAAAAGATGAAATTTTGAAAAAGCAATTTCTGCTCCCTAATGTGCAAAGGTAATTCATCAATTCAGAAGTGAACCGTGTTTTAAAACCATCTGACAAGAAAATAAAATTAAATGCAGTTTTTGAAAAACAGCTTTACTTTCAAATAGTCAAAACTTTTTAAACGTAAATTATCTGAATTGCATTTTAGAAAATTGATATATCCTTTTTCTGTGAGGAATTTTTAACGAAGGGCTTGAAAGAGAAACCAGAACTAAATGACAGTAAAACAGAAGGAAAGATAGAAAGAAAGACAAAACATAAAAGCAAAAATGAACATTGCATAAGAGAGAGCGAAAGCATTGTACCGCCGGCCGTAAGCTAAATCTGATCTGTGATCAGAGTATCCCAGCCATCATCAAATTCAATAAAAGGAATCTCTGTTTTCATCTTCAGCGATTGCACAATTATTGGGTAATGAGCAAATATTTATGCATTCTGGGTGCATCTACTTATTGCTTCTTCTTTTGCCTTCTTCCCTGCGCCCCATTTTCGTTTCTCATTATACTCTAAAAGGGGAAAACATACAACATAAAAAATGAAAAAATAAAGTTTTATTTTTTATTTTTATTAATATGTTCAGGTGGATGCTGTAGCTCAGCAATCATAATTGCTTATGAATTTTAAGCAAAACCATATAAAAAAATGTCTTCAATGAAACAAATTGGAAAACAAATGCACAGTCAAGAGAAAAAGTAACAACTAAGTTGTGATACGACACAACAAAAACAAATTTCGGAAAGTTTTATTAAAACTGGCATTATAAAATGCAAAACTAAAAAGTCTGCACAGCAAAAAAATTTACATTTTTATGTTCAAACTGCCAGATTTTGAAACAAACTGAACGATTTATAAAAGTAAAAAGGAAATAAATGT
This sequence comes from Argiope bruennichi, assembly GCF_947563725.1. Classification (NCBI taxonomy): domain Eukaryota; kingdom Metazoa; phylum Arthropoda; class Arachnida; order Araneae; family Araneidae; genus Argiope; species Argiope bruennichi. The sequence goes on along the minus strand of NC_079163.1, from coordinate 69,939,865 downwards.
TGCCTTATTTTGACAGCAACTCTTCCTATCAACAATTGCAAATTAGTAAACAAAATTATTTTACAGCTTTCAGATTAATTAGAAAATATATTAAGCAGAATATTGTCCCATACAGAAATTAATCACAATAATGGAGAACAGAAAAACAGAAACATCAAAATATTCTTACATTAGTTAATTGCCTTAAAGGACCAGTTCGTATCAACACTCTAACTGGAAAATGAATTTTTGGAGAACCTAAAAAACATAAGTGAATAATTATAAAATTACAACATAAAAAAACGAGTAAAGCAAATAATTAAATGTTAAAAAGTCAAATTTCTAGACTTTAAAAATAAACACAATACAAAAAATACTATAGATTTTCAAACAAGCTTAACAGAACATATGTTATACATTTTTAAAACAAAATCCAAATAAAGAATAGCTCCATTCATAAAAACCTCTGATACATAACCCAACAATCATCTAAGATTTTTATTCTTACAGGACTTATGCAGAGATAAAAAAGAAAGAAAGAATATTTTTATTTTTATTGGAATTTGAAATAATCTATATAAAATCATACACAATATTATTACATATTACGTTTTGCAGCAGTCAACAAACATACATTATCAATATTTTAGTATGCAATAAAACTAAATTAACATAAAACATCTTAAATAACAATGACGTCATTCAAAAAATATGGTGCATTTGGTGCATTGTGATTCCTTACTGCAATAAATTTTGACAAGACAAAAAAAAAAAAAAAACGCATTTGACAGATAAGAATTAATGCTATCAAAACAAAAACAGAATGAATGCTGAAACTACAGTTCTTATAGAATCACAATGAATATTAAACGAGTTTTTATAATGTATTTTTATAACAACTTATAGATTCAGTTTTTTAGGCTGAATGATAATACAAAAAGCAGAACAATAAGAGTATTAAAATGTGAAAAAATTTATAATGAATTATAGGTCTATTTTCTAAAATTAGAAAAAAAAAAAGTAACAGTGTTATCTTCAAAAGAAAAAAATGGAAAAGTTGATAAGAAGTATCCACTTCTGCATTATACTGGCCACAATACAGGTTAGTTTATCAGAATTCAAAACATAGGTAAGTTGAAGATATTTCCATAAATTTAAAATATAATTAGAAAAGTTTTACATTCAACAAAATATTACCTAGAAGAAGGTAATGAATTTTCATACCCAATATGAAAAAACTTGTCAACTTTTTATTAAGTTGAAAAAGGCACTTTTCAAATCACACAAATAAAGCAGAATTATATAAACACCAATCAACAACATTCAAAACAGACAGTGGAAATTTTATCTTTTTCTGGCACTTTTTTACAAAATTGAACACTAACCAGACTAATATTTTGATTCAAACTGTTTCACATTACCATATTCAATGCTTCAGCATATGTTAAAAACAAAAGAATTTTTGAAAAATAATGAGATGAACGCCCGACTGGGGGTTCATTATAGCTGTGAATTATCGACAATGAGAAGAGAACAATTTTTAACTCTGCATATGATAAGCTACAGATTTTCGAATGCTGTAACAATCATTTCCCATGAGAATAACCTGATTTCTTTGGATTGATATTTTTAAATCTAACTGACCTTCTGCTTTATCAAAACATTTTTTGCAAATTATTGAACTATCCGTAAGTTTCAAATAGCATGCATTGAAAGCAAAAAATAAAAACATTATATACATGTTATATATGTATGAGGTAATCAAAATAATGGAAACGCTGCAAAAGAATACAAGAATATTTATTAATAAGGCGTAAGGGCCACCTTTGGCCTGTAACGCAGCCTGGGAATTGAATCATACAAGTGCAGAATAGAGTTTAAAGGAATATTATATCATTTTTTATAGAAATCTGAAAGTTCTAAGAAAGATGCTTGTGAAGAATATCGACTTCATATTGAAAGCTTTAAATTAAACCATAACGGTTCGATTACATTGAGATCGGGGGGACAGTGTGAGCCAAGGTAGATGTTTCACACCATTCTAGCGTTCATCAGTATACGATTGGTCAAGTCCCACTGCATGAATAGGATCATTACTATCCTAAAATTTCATCTCTTGCAGGATACAAAGTTTGCATCAAAGGATAGACCTAGTCAGCTAACACCTCTCTATAGTTCCCTCCAGTGACCTTCATTTCAAGATTACGACTGAGTCAGCAGAAAGCCATGACAAGGCTTCCCACACCATGATAGATCCAACTCCATGTCAGAGAGTTTTAAGGAGACAACTACGATCATTAGTTTATGTAAGCGTCCTCTAAATGTGTACTCTTCCTATTGTGGGGAAAGGTGTAAAAGTTGTTTGCCTGACCATATAACTGTCTTCCACTAATCAGTTGACCAGGTTTTGTGATTATGGCATCATTGTAGACGACATTTGGTATCGACATTTGTGTCAAATGGCTTGGGAATTGCTGCTCTACAATGGATGTTCTGTTTTGAAGGTTCCTCCTAACTGCAATCATCGCCACCGAAGAATCCTCGAGCTAACTGAGTTTTGTGTCACTTTGGCTGCCGTTGTTTTCTTTTTAAACATTGCAATTTGCTTCAATGCCCACTGGTCTCTTTCACTCAGATTCTCCTTCCGTCCACTATTTTGTTTTGCCGAGCTTGCCTTGCCATGCTATCTGTACCCTGACAGGATTTTAGACACTGTACCTCTAAAAACGTCTAAAAGCTAGGATGTTTCGGCCACAGCTGTTCCAACTAGTCGGGCTCCTACAATTTGGTCTCTTTGAAAATCTGTGAGGTCTGATAATTTGCACTTTTGACAAAAATTCAAGACATGTACAACTTTATTAAAGCTATCTCATATTACCATGATATATACTTTTTATATTTAAAAAAAACTAGTAGCTAGGATTATATTTTAATGCTTAGTGCATTCTTAAATGTCACATTTATTCATAAGTTTTCCATTATTTTAATAACCACCTGGATGTTATTATTTTCTGAAAGAAAACCGACTGTTGAATAGATTTCATTAAACACATATTAAATAATAGGCTGATGAAAGGATTTCATATAACACATTTCATTAAAGTTCAATGGACTCTGACATAAGTTGAATAAGTACAATGCAATGAAAAAATTGTGAGTAGCTCTCATACTGCGCAGTAAACGATCCCTTATTAGGCATGTGGTAAATTTAAGTTTCTAATCTTTTCAATTTTAATTAGAAAAACAAATATACAATTACATGTTGCTTATATATGATCAATATACCTGACTGTTAAAAACGATGCAACATCTCAGAAACAATACTGCAGTTACAATTTAAACATGAGTACATTTGTCTGATAATAATGTTTCATATAACACCCTTTCCTATTTGACAGAACATACACACTGTACTGTAATAGAGTCCAATGCATTTTAGAAAATTCCCTCACCCACAAAAATTGCTGGACTGGTGGTAGACAGAACTCATAAAATTATATTTATTCGGCTGAGTTTTGTAATATATAATAAATGTACAGACTAAATGCATAAATATTAGTACTCTATGCAATTTTGAATTTTAAGAGATATTAATTTGAAATAACTGTTTCCTTAGAAATAAGAAGTCTTAAAAGTTATATAGGGAAACAGAGATGGTCATGAAATCCAGACTTTAAGCAACATCAGAATTTTACTATTATCATAAATACCTAGAAATGAAAATATCCACAAAAATGTATAGAATAATACAAAACAAATAACATGAATCATAATATTAAATCATTGAAACAGAATACTACAAAGTTTCCTTACACAACACAAACTCTAAATTTAATCTTATGAGGTTATATTTATCTTCTGATGTCTGAAGTTCATGGTTATTAAATAGCACACAAGATTAAACTAACCAAAGTATGCCTGCCAAGAGAATCAAAAAAGCTTTAATATTCTATCTAAAATTAATTAGGTAACTTGATTCTGTGATCATATAATCTAAATTTATATACTGAATAGAATACTATGATTCATTCATTCCTGTCAGAACTGATTAAATGTTAAATATAAATCTCCTATGTTCATGTAATGAATTAAGCTGTCTGATAATTTATCATTGTTACTTCTCACGTTTTTAGATCTCACATAGAAATCCCAATTTAGTCAGAATATAAGGGCTTTTAATTATCTATCTTTCTTATATTGCAAACAAGCAATTATGAAATAACTTTCAAATGAATATTTCAACTACTGTAAAAAATATTGCAAAAGTATAATTTAATTAATTATGCTAAATATCATAATTAATCATTAAATTAAATGAATGTCACAAGCTTCGTTGACAAAAAAGTGTATAACAAGTATAGCATAATGGAACATATTAATTTATAATAATGCATATAGAAACATAAACAATATATGTATACAAGACAACAAAAAGTATACAAAATACATGATATACATATGATACACAGAACTTAATAACATTTTGAAAAAGGAAACAGTCATTCAATCATTAAGAATTTTCTATTTACCAGAAACGAAGGCTCGAGATAACAGAGGTATTCTAATAATTCTTCTCTCTGGAACTACCCCATGTTGCCTTGACTGCAAAATTTCATCAATTGTGTTCATTTCATCTTTTGAAACATTCATAAGCAGATTCTTTTCACCTTTCTCAGTCATGTTCTGCAAAAGACATCACATCTAAATCATAATTTTAAAACACATAAAGTAAAACAAAAATTATCAGAAATTTAAAATTCAATGTTTCATTACAATTCAATTTTTTAATACATTTCGTCACTACTTTTCATATTTAAAATCCCAGTTTCCATCCGACATTTTGATTATCTGAAAATTAAAATTACGATGGTCGTTCCATGTATAGAATTTAACAAAACTGTTTCAACACCGCTATTACTACTTGTTGAAATCTAAAATTTTGTCAGAAATATGATAGGTTATTGAATTTACGGTATAACTGCCTAAAATCTTCAAAATGCAATCAATTTTTGAAAATCCTTAAACCTACAATATTCATTTGTTTGATAAACGATTTCATATAGTAATCAATCGTATACCTGCCAAACGCTCGATAATTACTTCATCTTTCAGCCAGAAGTATAATATGATTTTAACACGACAGCACATCGGCCACTAGCATCTTACATACAGATACTTAATTTGGTAAATCCCCACCTGTTTGTGATTCATGTAATGTCATTCTGATCATACGCCACGCTTCCATTTAATGTTCTGTTTTTAATAGAGACCGTATCAATTTATTTAACTCGACTGATTTAAATTTGTCTTTTCTACTAGGAGATAGACCTCATGCCTGAGGTCTATCTCCTAGTAGAAAAGACAAATCTCCTCTCTTTCTGTTCCTGAAAGAAGTAATCATTTTTTAATAAAATCTGAATTTACAATTAAATTTTTACTTTATTACAGTTTTCTTTTTACATGTTTTATAATGAATTTCATGGAACTAATACCTAGACTTCTTAACTGAACCGTTTTTTCGGCGCAGCGTATCCTGAGAAAGAATCTTGTGCCATACAATATCCACATTCATCCATCCATCCATCGTATTCCTGGCTGCATAAAATTAGTGCTATATAAGCATATTTATTTGTTACGATTTGGCCGATTTTTACGTATATTGTACATACAATTAATTTCTATTTTTCAAAAAAAAAAGCCAGAATGAGGGCGGAAACCGTTTGCGAATGAATGTAGCAGTGCTGTGATTTAACCCTTAACTGGGGAAGTGCGGTATCTCGGACCGCTAAGGAGGGACTTTCAGTCACCCCTATTCTATTTTTAGCGGAATCGAATGGATTGATCCAATAGCTTCCGGTTTCTAAACCTTTAATATCAAACATTTTTTTCAACTGGTTTCAGCGGCTGCTTTAAAAAATATTTTAGCTATTTCTTTGACGTACGTCTGTGAAACTGCCCCTCCCTTTTAGTGTTCCAGTATTACAGAAAGTTTTGCAGATGCTCTAAAGCTTTGTCCTTGAATTATCAAACAGCCTACTGATCCTCGTTATGAAGCAGAGCTCCAGAGACTTTTAAATGAAGCAGAAAATGATTTTAGATATGAAGATAATTGCACAGAAGACTTTTTTCGATGAACGTTCCCATTTCACTGATTCTACATAATTAATTTTTCTAGTGATAATGTATTTTGAAAAATTTCTAAAATATATTAATATATCAAGAAAAATATCTACATAATTTACAGGCTAATTTTTATACTAGTACTTAACCTGTATGCTTAAAATGCCATCGAAAACTATGCTACGAATGTTCACAAGTTTCTGCGTAAAAATGATGCCGATAAAAAAAAGGATAAATTTTTTTACCCACTGTCATTTTTTTCCCATATAATTGTTGAATTTTTAATTATATTGTTTTCTACACACCTTTAAAAAATAAATATGATTTAAAAAGTAAGAAGTAATATGTTTTTTCAAAAATATTATTTGTTGTAACATGTAATTTGAGAAGAAAATGTATGTTCAAACGCAATTACTTTTTTCAATGATGAGATATAAATAATGTTTTAGAGATTTTTCAAAATATATTAAGAAAAATATGTAGAATTTTCATACTAATACTTTCATTAGAAAATTTAATTTGAATGCAAAGAAAATGTGGTCTCGTAGACCGCACCCTCCCCCCCCCCCAGTTAAGTCCTAAATTTTCATTTCTCCCGTTAACTATTAAAGAGCCTCCAGTTTCAGCCCGCTTTGTGTCACGTCAGTTGGTAAATCCGTGGTCAACAATACGAAAAATTCTGCGATAAATTTTAAAAGGGTATTCGTATACGATCCACGTGGTATAAATGCTGCCACCAAACACGCTATAAATTTGCTTACCGATTTTTGTCGAGAATGGAAGTTGATGACGCGTCGCCTTAACAAATTCTATAGTCAGATGAGGAGTGCTTTTCTTTAAAGGGAGCTGTGAATAATCAAAATTGCTGCATATGGGGTGCTTCTGCTCCTAATGACGCAAAAACAATTGATTACGTTACTGCAATATGTAGATTTACTGCTGATTTTATCCTCGGGCCATTTTTCTTTGAAACTCTCACTCCTCAAGGCCCTAAAACATGCTGTTGCGAGTGCGACAGCAAGCCGTTCTTGCTTTACAGGTATAGCAATATTTGCAGACAACTCTTTTTATGAAGGATGGAGCAACTACCCACTTTGGGCGCCAAGTGAAAGAACTGCGTCGTGCTAACTTTGGCTATAATCGTGTAATATCTAGAGTTTTTAGGGATGTCTGGTCTCCTTGTTCATCCGACTTAAATCCCTGTGATTTCTGGTTGTGGGAATTACTCAAACATCGTGTTTATGGAGGAGGAATTAGGACTTTATAGTTCAGCAACGGATTGTAAAACCCTCCGCGCATTTACGCATGCATTAGGGTGGGTTTAATTCGTCAAAATAGGGGTGAAAGGAAAGATGAAAGGAGGAGATGCTTACATTTACTAGTATCTAATAGGGGAAATCCAAGGTCAAAGGGAATACCGGAAATGCAATCATCGTTCCGCGTCTCACCTCTTAATGAGATGGAGTCGTCGAAATGTGATCGTCTCAGAATCCGTTGACGAACTATACCTGAGTTGAAAGCCTGCATTACACGCCAGGCAATAAATCGAATCGAAATTACAAATCGAAGGATTTCTTCTACCATTGAAAATACTATAATGATCTTTAATTAATAAATTAAATATAAAGTGATTAGAATTGAGTGTAGGTTTCGAGAATGGGATAACAGATGACTATGTCTCCGTCATTTAATCAACGTTCAAAAATGCGATTTCCGCCCCAAAACACCCTTCGTCTAGCGTCCCCTATGGAACATTAATCTAACGTAATACAGCAGTAAAATGAGAATCATTAAATACACTTGGAATAATCGTAAGTAGAGCTGATCACAGCCATGTAATTGATAAAATTTGATGAATTTCAAAATTAATATGAAACATTTTCTTAGTCATTATATATCTCCGTGAAAATGTGGATTTCAGCGTTTTCGGAATCGAATTTTATCATTCTTCTAATCAATTCTTTTATGTAATAATTTTATAATATTTTTATTATCTCAAGCACTTTTAGTATAAATTTATTTTATTCCTTAATAATAATACAGGTTGGTTATAATTAAAGTGGCCCTTTTCAACCCCCCCCCCCAAAAAAAAAAATCCGTTCTCTTTATCGGATTTTTATGACACTTGGTATGTACTTGGACCATGGGGAAAAGACTTCTGCGATAAAAAATAAAAATAGTTCAAGTTTTGAGCACCAAGAGGAATTGTGGCGCCTAAAGAAGGACAAAAAATCTTTCAGAATCATTAAAATTTAATCAGTTACAGATTGTACTCAGCGTGTAGTCATCAATTACGTTACGTATTGCGGTGAGGCCTCCGTCCCCTAGGCTGCTTAGAGCAATAACAAAATAAAGATTTTTTTAAAATGTCTTTAAAGTAAAAATATTAAACATTATTCGAATAATTTAAGATTTTTCGAAGCTTTTAAAAAATAATTTGAACAAAAATTTAAAAATAAGACTGTCGTTTAAATCGAATTTTATAACAAATTTAATTTTGTGCTTTACAATATATATATATATATATATATATATATATATATATATATATATATATATATATATATATATATATATATATATATATATAAGTAAATTTTTGAAATACATTACGAAATTTAAACATATAAAACTCATACAGAAAACAATTAAACAGAAAAATGCTTTGAATTTGTGCATTTTTATGACAATAATGATTAATATTTTAACTGGACCGTAACATATTAATTAATTGGATAAATGGAATAAAAAATGTTTAAAATTAAGTAATGATTAGCATCTATTGCCAAACAGATACATTTTAAGTTCAGTTATTCATATGAATTTTAAACTTAATTCATCAAGGTATTAAAAATTATTACAGAACTGCTTTACCATTATTTCTGGAAGCTATTTCTGATGTTTAAAATAAATAAAGCATAAAAAATTTACTTGTGTTGTAAATATATCTGATAATAAAAGATATATAATACTTTGATAATATTTAAACAGAAATCTGTTGTTGGAATCTTTCAGTTTAGGGAACAGAAAACAATTTATTCCAAAAGTCTTATAATTAAAATTCCACTTTGAAATGGTCATAAAAGGGAAACTAAGGGACCAAATGTTATCAAACTTGGTAATAATTTTGAAAAAGGTAATGAGAATTTCTTTTCTGTCAAAAAAATCACCACCAGTGAGAAATGGCGCTTTATGCAATATTGTTAAAGAAAATAGGACATGAAGACATCGGTTTAAAATGTGTTTAATCGTTCCTGAAACGTGTTACAAAGGATATTCAATGTGGCGTCCACCATTTTCTGAAATCAAGTTAAATCACATTACTGCATTCTTAACAGTAGCTCTTAGCATATCAGGAGGAATGTTACACATATTTCGGTGCATTGCAATTTTCAATTCCGCCAAATTGTACAAATTATCACTATAAACAGTTCTTTTGTGATAACCCCATAGGTCTGGTGCCCGGGGTGGCCAAGAAGTGGGGGAGTTTCGGCCTATAATCCGTTCATTCATGAAATATTGCTAAAGGAACTTTGTGACACATGTACTAATGTGTGGTGGGGGTCTAAAATGCCACGCTGCTGGAGTTCAGTTATCACGAAACGTCTTAACATTGACTCTAAGCCAGCTGCAGTCACACTGCATGTAACAGGTCCAGTTGTCGACTGCTCTTCAGAGAAAAATGTTTCAATCTACTGTTTGATGTGGTATGACGGTGACTTTAGGAGAATGCATTGTAAGTGGATAGATGACATGAGGGATTTGTTTGGTCCAAATCCTGCAATTATGGGTATTGACATCACCATTTAGGTAAAAAATGGGCCTCGTCTGTCCACAAATTGTTCCATGGTTAATGTTCATCTATTTCTATCCGTGCAAGGAATTCCAAAGTGAAAGATTATCTCGCAGCAGCATCGTTACATTGAAGTTCTTGAACATGTTTGATTTCGTAGGGGTAGAACTGCAGCACTTTACAGACAATTTTGTACACAGTACTCCATGGTACGGCCATTCGATGTGCGACGGTACATCCATTCGACATGCGAAGCACGTACACTACACGTACCGTGAGAGTTTTTCATTGCTGCTTCCTCCACTGCTAACGCAACATTGTACTCCTCCCAGGTACAACAGCTAACAAACCCGTGGATTCAAACTTTGCCAGCATTTTCCTCAAACCCTGCGGTGTCACTGGTCCACGGCGTATTCCTCTTACTGGACGATGCCTTTGCAAAGCACGCCGTTCATTGTTATAGCATTCACAATAACATTTAAAGAGAAAAGCACGCTCTTGCATGGTTAGAGACATTATCGATACGTAACAATGAGAACTCTCACAGGCTCAATTTTATCTGGAAAATCAAATAACGTGTAAAGCGCATCTGCATAAATCATTTGCTTCATATTGCCGTAAGCCAATTATAAGGCATTGCGATTTTGCATAATCCCACAAACAGTTTCATTTCAGAAACGATTAAATACATTTTAAACCGATGTCTTTATGTCTTATTTTCTGTTTAACAATATTGCATGCAGCGCCATTTCCTCCATGGTGGTAAGTTTTTAACCCCCCCCCCCTTTTTTTTTTGAGAAAAGGGAATTTCCATGATCTTTTTTAAACTACTACCAAGTTTGATAACATTTGGTCCAGTAGTTTTCCTTTTAAGACCATTTCAAAGTGGAACTTTAATTATAATCCCCCTATATGACGATATTTATAGAAATATTAACAAAAAGTATGCAAAAAGGAGAAAAACAATAAAGGGCAACAAAAATAAACACTTAAATTTTCATCAAATTCTACCCTATTTTCATTTTCTTCATTTTCGATAGGTGAGATTCACACAAATGATAAAAATTCAAAATTACCACCAATTTAAGTATTAAAGACGAGAATTAATTGTAAGTATCGATTTACTGCATCGCGATTAACCGTCAATTAAGATCATCGTCTTGATACCGACAAATCGATATTTTTTTCCGAAATATTTTTCCTTTATACCGAAAAATCGATTCATTCGATTTTTTTAACAAATAGAAAATTAGCATAGCCCTATAGCTGATATGATAGATAGTCAGAGATGTAAATTTAAAAAAAATGGTAAAGGGGCACAAGCAACATAACCTACACCACATGGTACACAAAATAATAAATTTTGAATAAAATAAAATGCATCTAAAGTGATGAGAGAAAAAATAAATACAAAAAATAGATAAGTAACTAAATAAAAAAAGTAAAACGAAGAATGCTCAGAAACTGTTAAGTGTAGCAAACAGAGTTCAACTCTAAATTTGGAGGAATAAGTCTTGACACGTTCACGCAGGTCAGCCAGCAGTCTGTGAACTTGGTTTATCATTTTTTTTTTTTTTTTTTTTTTTTTTTTTACTTATAACCACAGAGAAACCATTCCCATTTTAATATTACTGCTGATGTGTTCCAGCAGTGGACTAGAGTATATGTAGTGGTTTATGCACACACGCACACGCGCGCGCACATACACACACACAAATCAAGTTTGAATTAACTTTCATTTTTAAAAAATTAATATTCACAATTCTATTTACAAAGATGTTGCCATTCTTAAAAAAAAATTATTTCAAGCATTACAGAGAAGTTAGCTTTAGTTGACCCCAGTGGTGCTCGTGATATCCAAAGGCGGCGCTGGCAAGGGGGCAATTGTTGAATTATTCTCCTATCGGTAATCGCTTACCCCTTCCCCTCCATCGGCGAGAAATTTAATTTCTTAAGTAAAAGTCTTCACCGGTTCAAACTGGTTGTAGAGATCTGGGCATTAACCAATGCAATAATTTAAAAACTAACTTAATAATAATGTTATATAGAACACTGTAAACAATCGAAATATCGAAGTAATGGTTTAAGTCGACAAGGTGACAAGTCAAAAACATGACGCATTTTACCGATAATTTTTGGTCCTTCAATTAAGATATCAGTGCGATTGATGTTGAAGACTAAGTCCGCAGATTTTCAGTTATCTGATTCAAACGTCGTCCGTTTCACTTATAATTTGTCTAATATTTGGCAGAATAATCAACGTGGCAAGTGAATAAGATGACGCATTTTTGCCAACTGCTTTTTGTCTTTGTGCTAAGCTATCAAACTGATTTATGAAAATTAAGTTTTTTTCATCCATTATATCGATCACCCATCGGTGATATTATTAGAAAAATTCAAGCATTTATTTTATACAAGACAATAGTGTTGTTTTCCCTCATTCAGAAAACACTGAATAGTTCGGGGGAAAAAAATGCCATCTGATTCATTTAAATATTACTTCCTCCACAAGGAATTTGCAAATATTTTTAATCTGTTATGCTTATTTTATTATGATAATCCTCTGATTAATAGTTAAAAGTAAATTTAATAGAACGTTGGTAACTATAGGCAATACTTTTTTACAATGTGCATGCTAAGAAGAGTTACTTTGCTGTAGCCAAATTGTGTGAATTTACTAAAAATCACTGGATTAAGTAAATTGTGTAATTGCAAATTAGGTTTATTTAACAGTATTTTTTTTTTTTTTTTTGCAGTCTAATTTATTAGGTTACAATTATTTCACAAATGAAACATTACCGACACTAACTGATGTCAAAAAATAAATATGTGATATTGTAGCTTTTTAGCTACAATGAAAGAGCTTATTCAAGTATGCACTAAACTTTTAAAATAAATTAATACCTAAATTTTTCAGATTCTACGTTCAGTATTATAACTATGCAGTCGAGAAATATAATTTATTTTTCTTCTTCAATTTTTCCTTCAATTGCTCTTTACGCTTAAAAAATAATTCCAAGTAATTCTAAATTTTTAATAGACTTTTTATAAAGGTGTTTGAATAAAAAGATTAAAATATTTATTCATAAAATATTCATATATAGCACATTAAGAAAAATCAATGAATGCAATTAAAGGAGGACTAACTCAGTTCTTAGGGAATATTAGCATGCAATAGCTCCGATGGGAAAAAAGTAGTTAACGATAAGAATGCGAGCCCAAAAATGATGACACGGGAGTTTCAAATCCCAGATCTAATTGTTTTTAAATAAAATGCATTGATTTTTAAATCTAAATATACAGATATAAATTAATACATACGGAATCTAATGTTTAAGTACTTCGTCTTTCTTCATAGCATTTTTCATATTTTACACAGCAAAAAAGAATAAGTGTGTATAATCGCAGAAATAAAAAATCCAACTTTATTCTGGCATAGTTTATCGAACATGACTGATGGATTTTCAATATCAATAAAAAGAAGACGGAATGCGACAGAAATGTAACATTTGCAGCCTTACGCTTGGGAAATCAGGGAATTTTATCTCATCGAATCGCAAATTTTGTTTACACAGCCGCTGCAACTTTTCACAAATAACATATATCGGCAAACATAAATATCGATAATATTTCACAAATAGTAGCATACAAGTTAGAAAGATTAATTTCGCATATTTTGAGAATTTGTGCAAATACCACTCTTTGTCCATGTTCGGTTCTTTTTAACTTAGTGGACTATATATATTCATTAAAAATTTTAGTCGAATGCCAAATAAATTTTACTATTTATTGTTAATGTGCTCCCGTTTGGAGACATCCGACCAGCACAAAAGGGTGGATGTAGCAAATCTATGAAACCAATTATTTTTATGAAAAAACAAACGGACAAAACGGGGTTGGGTTTAAAATAAGATACAAATATTAGAAATACAAGCACCAACAATCCAGGTTTGTAGAGTTAACTAACGAAACAAATGCCCTTTTTCTTTTGTTTAAAACTTTTTCAAGATTACATTGCGAGTCTGTTGCTAGCTATTTTTCTTCCTGAAGCTTCAACGACTGAGGATCCTCCCACCATTCTGAATTCGAAAATCCCTGGATTGAACAGTCATGCAATGGGAGATCAGCAAATATCTAAGACACGTCTCCAAGCTTCCTTTGAAGAAAACTTTATTAAACTTTCTGTTATTGCCGAATACATCTAGCTTTTTACTTTGTAATCAGTACATGGCTGCCGAAGAATCTTTCCAATAGAAGCAAAAATATCGCCTGTTCATATACTTTTGAGGTGCACTGTATTAAACGATTAATATGGATTGCATTTTTCTAAATTTCCACTTGTTATTTGCTATAATTAAAAGCTATATAATACGAAATAAAAGAGAAAGCTAACATCCTTTTACAGAGTTAATGTCCAAAGAATGTGGATATCGTTTGTATACATAACACGTAGACACCATTATTTTTGGCCACATATTATAAATGGCCTTTTTATGTACAAGTAAACGAGAATGTCAAATGTAGAATGGAAAATTTTAGAAGAATTGACAAAAAATTAAAGGTAATATTTAATCCGTTATTTTGCGCAATAAGCAAAATGGCGCAAGGTTTCTTTAACCCTTATCTGCATATGGTATCAAATTTGATACATAATTTATTTTTCAGGCCAATAAAGAGTAAAATTTTTTTAGAAAAGATATTTTAAAGCTTTTAAAATAGAAATTTAGAATAAATTATAGAATAGAAATTTTTTTTAATTTAAAATTTATTTTCATTTTGGTTATTTTTCGGTAATAATACGTGAATTTCCCTTGTCAAAAACAATTTCATCTTGAAATTAAAAAAAATAAAAATTAAAAAAATCGTGCATTGAAGGGTTAAATATTACGACTTCCATGTCTATCAAAACTTGAAATTTAAAAATACTTTGGTAGGGAAGGAACTAAGACCAAATTACATAAAAGAATTAACTGAAACTTCTAACAAATATTAATCCCAATTTACAAGTTGGTATCCAAAAGCAACTAGCATAATAATAATAAACAAAAAATGTCTTTTTCCTGCATATCGACGACGGTTGTCCTTAAAGACAATAAACAGCAGCTAATAAGAAAACCTTATAATAGTGAAATTTTTTGTGGTATTTAGCAAAAAAATTTATTGATCGACATTAAAAACTGATCAAGTCTGCACAGTTAGAGAAAATTCGATTCTGCATCTGTAAATTCAAAATCGCCTTTTTACACACATATTCAAAATTAAATTTGGCGCTTCGTAGTAGAAAGAAGAATACCAAGAATGAATTTTGAGACTCTCGATGAACTGAGTCAAAATTTCGATGTATCACAAGACTGCATTATTCAAATTGTCAATTTATTTATGTTGTGTGTTTTCTAATTATGATTTTCTCATACATACAGACTTACAAATGACCCAAATTTTGCAACATACCTGCATTTCTAATGATAAAACGATGCACTAAATTTCATCAACCAAGCACTTTTCGTTTTTGAGTTATCGTGTTTAAATGCACAAAGACCAACAGACAGAATTCCCTTAGGTGTGTTAGGTCCAAATTTACAGAAATCTACAAATGCAGTGTTAAGATCGTATACAAAATTTCATCCCTCTAGCTCAATGTATTTGAGTTTTTTTATAGACGAACAAACATAATATCAAAAACGTGTGAAGAATTTTTTTTTCAAATGAAGGGTGTAGGGATTCTTCACATTTTTTTAACAGTTACACAATACTGTTTTAAATTATATTGCTGTAAAGATCATTTATTCACTTTTAAGAATCAATTTAATAACAAAAAGGAATTAATGTTTTTCAATGTATAATTCTTATGAAAATATAAGGAATGGTTACTCTCAACACTGACATTTATTTGTTTCACACCATCCAACAGTTGGCTGTATATAAGACGGGGAGGTCATTTGATATAAAAACCTGCCCTTAGATAAACTCGGTTGTGTAAAAAAGAATACAACATACTGAACAATAAACAATAAAATGTCTTCATTTGAAAGAAATAAATGAAAATAATATTAGAAAATTGACAGGAGAAAAAAAATTGAGATACTTTTGGTCAAAACAATTTATTGTCATAAAGGCTGGTCTAATTTACTAACAAGATCTATCTTCCTCAATATTTTAAATGCAGGTTTCTAATGCATTGTTCAGTACACAAAACATTCTAAACTAAAATATTTTCTAAATATTCCAACAATTTGTTGGCAAAACCAAGAGAATCAGTTTACTTAATAGTTTGGAAGATGTAAAATTTATTACGAATTCATGAAATAATGATTCATGAAAAACATAAAAGATCTTGAGAATGAACAAATATGAAACATTACTGTTTTGATAAGGATATGAAACAAAAGGTTTTAATGTTACTATACATATAAATGTAAACATAATTATTTAAACAGAGGCCGAAGAGAGAGACTTCCGAATTTTAAACTTCGTTTTTATTCCATCCAGGGAGGCATAATTCATGTACAAGAAGCTCGGGCAAAACACGTCCGTTCACAGCAATACAAAAGCAAAGAGCGTAAAAGAGAGAAAATATTTTCCCCGAGTTACTCATATATGAAATTTTGATAGGGATTTCTTCCCACGTGTCGATTTAGGTAAGGGAATTATAGGGATCTTTTAAAAGAATGTGTTAAATCGAAAAAATTTTATCCCTTCAATCGGAATGTGGGAACTTGTTGATGTCAGCAATTTTACAGAGCTTCTGTTGCATTAATTAAATAAAAAAGGTGGAATTGGATCAGGAAACAAGAGAACATTTTAGAATGAAGTTAATATGGGCTAAATTAAGATAAAAATTAGGAAATTAATTAAGATTTAATTTAGAATTAAAATATATAAGAATTAATATAAGAATATATATATATATATATATATATATATATATATATATATATATATATATATATATTGCATTACTGTATTACTAAAGATTGAATAAAGAAATTTACTTTCTTGATAATAATAGAAAGATTCAAACAATCACAATATCTCATTTTCTATTTAATTACAATTATCATAATTCATTGCTTATTTATTACGAAGTACATTTTTATTTAATTCAATCCAAAAGATCAAATACCTTCAACAGACAGTCAAGTAAAAAAAGATCTTATATAAAAAATTTCATATTTGTATTGGTATTAATACCCATTTCATTAATACAGAAATTAAATAATCAGACAAAAAATTTGATTTCATTAAGAAACTATTAATATTAATATAAAAAACAAAATGTTGTGAAAGGAAACTATTGATATTAATATAAAAAACAAAATGCTGCGAAAATATACAACCTACCTGCTTAATAAATCAAGTCAGAGAAACAATTCCAAAAAAAAGCCTAGTTTATATCATACAAGCATTTCTATGGGATTGTCACTAGACATTAGGGCAATTAATTCACTATTAATGGAAATTTGATTTTGTGTAAATAGAAATGATGATGATAATAGATAAACGAAAAAAATTGAAAGCGTATAATAACAAAAACAAGATAAGGCGCCAACTTTCAGGTGATAATCATGTGACATATTTGGACCAATGAAGATCCATTACCGGGACGAAACTGCAGGAAAAGCAGGCTACATCAACGCTGCTTGATGCTTGATCGTAAAACTAACGTTTGTGCATACCAATGATCATTGGTTGATGATCTTTCATTGATCATTGGTTGAACGATCTGTTATTTAGTAACCGGCATTCATTACTAGGTTTCCAGTATTGATTTCAGAAATACATATAAAAATATATTCAACTACTGAAATATATATAAGCATTTTTTAAAAGATTTCAATAAAACGCAGTTGGGACAAATGAATAATTTTTAAAAACGTACTGGAGGAAAAAAAAAAAAAACGTACGTTTCAAGAAAAATGTGCATAGAACAGCATTACGAATATAAAAGTTAAGTTGCAACTTATATGCTTTGTTAACAATCACCGCTTTTGTTTTTGGTAATTCAAGGAGAAAAAAAATATTTTAATTTGAAATCTAAAGTATCCTCTAGTTTAACTTTTATTATCAAACACTTAATTATTTATCCTAATGAATTAAAAGGATATTATATATTTTTAAATAATTAAAAAGCACGCATGCTTTCAAGATTTCTGAAACTATTCTCAGAAATTTGAAAACATTTGAGGTGAAACATGCATGCTTCTTACCTTATATGGTTTTGATTCCACAAAATTTAAATCAGACCTTGAGTGACGCTGACTATTATTTTACAAGAATTGCATTGATTTTGTTATTTTTCAATAACTATAATGAAGTTTAAGATGATTTATTTAAAAATTTGTAATATTTTGAAAATTTATAACTTGAAACTGATAGTTTTGTAGAAGTTTTAACACAATTTAAATAATTATAGTTGATAAATTAGTATTATCAATCTTTCGATTTATTAAAGTGATAAAAAGGGAAGTAAGAAATCTATATATTTTTTATTTTAATCTGATAATTAAATCAAGTAAATTATAAAAATTAAATCTGCAAGATATAGAGATTAAATCTGATAATTATACTGCAGTTTATTAAATTAAATTAGTATCATGCACATCAAAATTGTATTTTTTTATAAATGTGTTCGGTACTGCAGTCATATACGTATTTTTTTTTCATAAATTTGATGACGTAAATTTTTCTCATTTTGTTTATTATTTTCAACATTCTTCTAAAACGCGGTATTCGTTGTTTGTTTTAAAAGAGCAATCAAACGGCCATCAGCATTTTTCCGTGGAAGTTTCTTTCTGTTATCAGAGACATGGAGTGTGTGTCCTTTTCACATTGACATTGATTGATAAGGGTGACCAGCATTTCTGCTGTTTGAATTTCCCCGGCATTTCCATGTTTTTAAAGAAATTTCCCTGACATTTTTTGGATGTTTCTAATATCTTCAGAACGATGTCGCTTTCTTTTCTTTTCTTTAATTATTGCACAATATGTTCTTAATTTTATTTGAAAAATTGTTCGATTCTTTTAACTAAAATCAAAGTAAAATAAAATTTAATTCTCAGGGAAGGGGGGGGGAGGAAAAAGGAAGGGAAAAAATACTCACCAAATTTCACTTATTGAATTTCAGATAAGCTTCAATTATGTAAAACCCGTCCCTTATTTTGCAAACATATTCACCAACACTAGAAGATACAAGCCCGTTTAGACCGACTTTTGTCCAACCAGTCATATCTCAAAACTGTTCGTCAAATTTACTGCATGCAAATGCAGTACAAAAATATATGCACATTTGCGGAGTGCTTAAGAATGAAATGATTTGTTTCCTTCCAGTGAGGTCTTTCCTATCCATACTGTTTACGAACACGTCGATCAGAACTGGACAAATTTTACTCACAGAAAGAAAAAAAAAATACATTTACAAACTCAAAACGAAATCACTGCATCAAAATAAGAAAAACACTTCAACGAAATCAAAATTGCACTGACTTTTATAGCTCACCAACTATAATTAAAAAAACCGCCTCCACGCAGACTGAATGCTTAGCTCGTAATTTTGAGAATAAGTGGAAAATTGCATAAAAGTTTATTTTTTTGCAAAACTCTTATTAAGTTTTATTAGTAAGTAATATTAGTCTTAATAAGACTAATTATTATAAGTCTATTTAATAATTAGTCTTATTAAGACTAATTATTAAAACTCTTAAGTTTTTTTCTTTATTGCATAAAACGAAAAATGCTTTCGAGGTATAAGGTTCAAAAAAGATAGTATGAATGAATTTTATATGGGCAAACTCTTTTATTTTTATTATTATTTATTTTTACAATTTATGAATTATTTTTGTAGCAAACAGTTTTGTATATATCAAAATGTATAAAAAATGCTGCCCTTTTCTTTTTAATTTTTTTTTAATTACAAGAGGCAAGTGTACCTATAATGCATCAAACAAATTAATTTCTCGTTTTTAATATTATTTTAAAATTATAGAAAATTTTGTTCAATGTATGGGAAATTTTAAAAGAACAAAAAAGAAAAAAATGTTAAAAGAAAATATTAGCAATAACGTCCATTTCATGTCGTCCATAGCATTCATTCATATGAATAATTCAGCAATTCGTGTACATAATGCTTAAAAAAAAAGTTTTACGTAAATAATAAGAATAACCACCGATACTTCACAATTCAACAAAAAGATATCCGAGAAGAGGGGAAAAATTAGTGTAAAATACATATTTAATTAAAATAAATTGTTTTGGAATTATAATAATGGCTCAATATTTTACAATTAGTTTTGAATATTAATATCCAAAATTTATACTTTCGCTCTTATAACACGTAGTATGATCGATCTGAAGTTCGAAGGAAGAAAGGGATATATATATTTTTAAATAAAAGAGACATATTAAAGCTTAAAATCATAATAACAACAGGAGCTGGGTTTTAGTTAGGCTGCCTTTTCCCACATTAAGCAAAACCATTTTCCCTAATTATGTCGATAACTTCAACTTAACGATCGTCGTCCTAAGAAAAGCAAACAAAAAGTTTCGGCGAAATCATTATATATTTATACATATATGCAACAAATTAGATAGGGTGGTTAATCTTTCTCTTCCATAGTCTGTTTTAGACTGTCAGTAAAAGCTTGATTTTCATTAGTTGTCAACGATGTTTCATTCTACTTATGAAAAAAATACCAGGTAATTATCATGTTCGATAAAAATTATTGATTTATAAAAAAATTTCCAGTTTTATAATGAATTTCCCTTATTTTTCCCAACCTCCTCGAATTCTCGGTCGGCTGGCCACTCTGTTGATTATCTTGAAGCCAAATCTTATATACAAAGATAAACTCCATAATATGGCAGTCATTTTAATGCTTGAACGCAAATAGCACTAATTAATGAGTGAGCGCAAGTGACAAACTGTGATACAAAGCCACATCCAGGTACAGACAAGGAAAACCCCGCAAAAGAGCAATCTGCTTAATACGGTGAGGATAGATAACCCATTAACACTACGAGGGGTCGAAATCGAAGGGGTAATTTTCAACAAAGACGGTTATAAGAAGGGGAAGGTATTTTCGAGTTTTTCTAGTTGAGGGCCACAATTAAGAGAATTTTTCCGAGATTGGTTCCCGCAACGTAAAGGTTACGAAATCTAGCATTGCAGTAAAAGAGCCATTAAAGTTCAAAATAGTGGAAGTACTTTTTCTTTTCACATTAACAGAAGTATCAGAAATCCTGAAATCGGAATTGTACTGATGTTTTGAAGGGAGCACACACATTGAATAGGCAAGGCTGACTCCAAAATATGAGACTGGAATGTTTATCTGTTCTTTAACACAAGTGCATAGGTGAAATCAGATGTCATTAAGTTACACAATGCTTCTCGAATCCAATATAGCCCCTACCCTTTCTAACAGCTCCAAACTGATCTAAAACATAAGTAAGCGCCGTAACTATAGCCTGTGTATTTTTTGTAGGCGGTTCAAGGTCACGTTTTCTACCGCGTTACTGGTACCAGACAACCAACGAGGTAGAAAATATGACCTTGAACCGCCTATAGAAAATACAGACAATAATATTACTCTTTTCTTTTGCGTAGAGAAATAGAATATCAGGGGAAAAGGAGTGCACAAACAAAGGGGATCAGAAACTGTGACGGTTGGAATCGGCCTTGGATTCAAAGAAGATGAGTCACCGTTTACTACAGACATCAGACATGCCATAAAATATGATGTTTGGCTGTGCAAGTGAAATAGAATATTTCGATTTGCATTAAGCGACTTTATGGGAACCTAAACAATTTAAAGTCAAATGTCCTCAAAACGTTTCATATCGTTTTTGAGGAGAGAATTTCAAAAACTAATCACATTTATGCAATGGATGGTCATCATTTTTCATAGCAAACTTACAAAACTTGGAATTGTTAGGTAACTTTACAAATAAACTTCGCGTTTTATATCTGCTCAGGAGGATCAGAATATTTAGATTTTATTTTCTATTTAATACAATTAAGTCACTTGTCATATCTAAACAGTTCAGATGAATATCAAAATCGAAATATAGCACGCTGAGGCTTCGACGGACCAAATGTGTTGAGGCCGATGTTGTCTCTTAAACTGCTAATGAAGATAAAACAGCAATTGCGATGTAGCTAAAAAGTTATGAATACGATGCTTCTATAAAAACGATTTATAGAACTATGAGAAGGGGCATGGAGTAGCCCCAATATCAAAGATTTGGGGGGGGAGGGGCACGATCCGTGCAGTTTCAAAAGGTGCAACCTTTGAAACAGGAGCTCCCCATTCTGTCAAAAGAAAAAAAAAAAAAGAAAAAACCGGTTATCGGTCATTTTTTGATTCCCAGGCATGGAAGGTCATTCTTTCTTTCCCAGCCGAGTAGACGTTCTGCAAGGAGCTCTCGTGATAATCAAAAACAGCATAAAGCTTCGTTCCAACGACATGTGCGCGTCTGGAGATAGACACACTTTCCCCTCTCTTGTGCATTATTTTTACAGATGAATTAATTAAACCGAAAGTGGAATTAGATCACGAAATAAGAGAATATTTTAGAATAAAGTTACGATGGGCTAAATTAAGATAAAATCTTGGAAATTAATTTGGATTAAATTAAGAGTTTAAAATATCATTACATATGTGTATGTCTGTGTGTGTAACATATTTTGGTTGAAGCAGAATGCAGGTTCGAAGCAATGAAGAAACATTGTATTTTTAATTTCGTTTTATTCTCTCTCTACCACCATCCAGGAAAGCATAATTATTTACAAGAAGGCGCAGCGCGACACAAAAGCAGAAGTCAAAAAGAAAGGGCAAAAGGGACGAAACAAATGATAACTAGCCTTATATAACAAGGGATCTCCAGCCACGCGCCAATTCAATACACGTTTTGACCTTTGACACCTTTGCAAGGGCACCGAAAGGGATCACTTTCCTTTGATACGTAGATTGATTGCACAGTAATTTTTACACAGTTTCATACGTGGAATGGGGATCAGGAAATAAGAGAATATTTTACTATGGGCTAAATTAAGATAAAGCTTTGGAAATTAATTTGGATTAAACTAAAAGTTATATATATATATATATATATATATATATATATATATATATATATATATATCCTAAAAGAGGTAAAGAAATCTGGAATATATAACAACATCTACAATGTCAAACACCTTTCCTATATGAAATTCAAAATCGAAACCTAAAGAAAACCTGCTAAAACTATGATGCGTTTTAGGTGTGCCGGATTTCACCATAGATCGGGGAATTGCAGTTGCAATCTGCGTTACATTCAATACAATGGCAAACACCCCAGAGCTGAATGTTAACTGAAGGAAATAATAGTTGGAACCCTATGCATCAACTGCAACGAGAAAGGGTACCTGCCCTCATGAAGGGGGTGCCCAGTATACCCAACAACAAAAATAGTTACCGGCCCCAGATGATACTACACTGAAATCCTAAAACATCCTGTTAATAGAGAATATTTTGAAAACTCCCAGAGACAACCTGACCTGCCTCACCAACCCAAGTCGAACGTACGACCTTCCCCTTGAGAAGGACCCAAGTAGAGCTGAAGATAACATCCTCTCCAATACAAGTGAAATCAATTAACTGATAGATGCATACCGAGAAATTAGAAATCTACTAAAAAAATTCCTTAGACTAATCAAAGTAACAACGGAATTATAAAGAACATCCGATAAAGAAGGGAGAAAACTAATCCTGCTCAGCACTCTCCCAGAATAGGTAACTACCTCACATGCACAACGCAAGCTCCTGATTTGTCCTTAACAAACAACAGATAATTCTGCAGCAGAACCCGAAAACCAGCCTTACCCTCACAAACTAACCTGAGATCCTGCAACATGACTGGCCCATACATCTTACCCCTTTTCCCTCTCCGAGTCTCCAAGCACTCTTTCGGACGGACTGCCAGTTCTATTCTCATTTTTTTTTCCCCATCAGACGGGACACAGTTTATTTCCTATTCAAAAGTCAGGTTCCTTATTCTGCCAAAGCCAGAGATAGCCTCGTGCCCGAGGAGGGTGCTCCAGCAACCATGAGTTCCCGTATAGTGGCATAATACTTGGGTAGGACATGTACCCTAGACATCATGTCTAGGGGCTGCGAAATTGCGGAATCGGTTTGTTGCATTTAGGAGAAAAATATGAAGATTTTTTATAACATCTAAAACTATAGGCATTTTTAATCATACCTTTCATAAGAAAATGTCAATTAATATTTTCATAGTATTTCAAACTATAAATTTGTTATTCGGAAATGCGATATGACTTGATTAAATATGGAATTTTTAATTACCAAAGAAATGTAATTATGATAATAATTATTTGAATCCTAAATCACTTCAATGACTATTTTTTTTTCTTCTATAAAAAAACTATACATTTTTTGCATCAAAAATTTAATATTTCTAGATATTTTACAGCTTATAATTGTTAGATTTTTCTTCTGTTTGTTATTGATAGCGTATGATCCTTTATATTTCAGAATCATATTTGGCATGTCGTGTATTTTCTATGAAAATAAATTATTTAGA
Source organism: Argiope bruennichi (assembly GCF_947563725.1). Lineage (NCBI taxonomy): Eukaryota > Metazoa > Arthropoda > Arachnida > Araneae > Araneidae > Argiope > Argiope bruennichi. The sequence goes on along the minus strand of NC_079163.1, from coordinate 69,915,393 downwards.
TGGTGACTAATGAATAATTTTTTTTTTCCTAGATATAAGTACTTCATAAAATGATTATTCTTCAGAAGAAGAGAATTCACTCATCTGACAAATTTATTTTTTTCTGATTCGGAAGAAATTATTTTAAAATGATGTGTGATGATGAAAAATTATAAACTCATCAGTCATTCAGTTCCTATTCAGAACTGTTTATTATTTTTCTATATAAATTGCATTTTGCAATTCATTATCTTCTGATAAGAATCTTTCCACGATATGTTGATATAAATGGAATGCAATTAAATTGTGATGATTTCATTATCATATATATATATATATATATATATATATATATATATATATATAGACTCTCTCTCTCTCTATATATATAGACTCTCTAAAGTATATATATATATATAGACTCTCTAAATTCAGATGTCCAATGCAATTTAATAGAATTTTCTTTAATTTACTAAGAAATAATCCTCATATCAATAAATATTTGTTTAGATGAATCACAGTTGTGAAAGTGAAGCTATTCAGTAACATGAAATTAGTAAAGATTCCATTAATTACTAAGATTACAGGAATGTGTTCAGCAAAGCATAGGCTTTTAAATATTATTTCACAATTCCTTGAAAAGAATGTACAATTCAAGGAATTATGAGTACAACTAAACATTAATAAACGGTGATAAGTAATATTTTTTATCTGCTGCTTTTTTGTTTCAAATCTTACTCATCAATTTTTTCACTATCTTTTTCCTCTCTCTCTCTCTTTTCCAACTTTTTTCTCTGATTTCAGGAAAATATACGAAAAGAAAGCATTAAAGCAATAAGTAAATCATACATGCAAAATGCCTTTCTCCTTGGTTTATTTTAATTCATTAATTTATATTATTTCTTTTCATTAGTTTTTTTTAGGCTATTTTCACTGCAACCAAAGATCAAGAAGTATCAGAAGCAGAGACGTGTCATAAAACATATCTACGAGTAAAAGCTGCCTGCTAGTTCACACTTTGTATTGATACATCCTCAGCAAATGCGAGTATCAGTGCACCATAAAGAATATGTGACTGTACATACTGCATCACACAGGATTTACCAGAAAGAGTCGTGCAGAGATTAGCAATAGCTAGGTTTGGTGATACGAACGGTAAACAAATTAGTGCCATTCTAACCATTCACAGTATCGAAAGTATCCCTGAGAAAATAAATTTATACAAGAATTTCTCAACTTTCATGTTGCATATAAGAAAATATGGTAAAATCCTAGTTAAGTGTGCCCCTAATTTCATCAAAGATGCCAACAATACACAGTCACCAATCAAGATGACTGACTAAACAATACTGCGAAAAGTTACAGTTACCCAACATTTTTATTCAAATTATTCGATTTATTGACCATGATTGTTTTGTCTAAGATTGCTTTTTCTTCAACCTTTATGGGTCACAACTGCTGAATCTCCTTTAAATTCAGAATAAAACAAACTTTTGAAACCAGCTGTGCTTGTCTGTACTTTAGACAAAATTTGCCCACATGATGCCTTCGGGATCTGAAGAAGGTATTGTACAAAATATTTTTACTTCAAAAAATAATACTATCCTACAGCTTTGCAATAGCAGGAATCTAGTAGCTTCACTAGCACACTGTGTTGGTGCCCCCCCCCCCGAATAACTCAAAAGAAATAGAATAAATCTGGCACACAATGCCTTTGACATCTGAAAAAAGCACAGGCAAAATTTATCAAAAAAAAAAAAAATCATATGGCTTTACTAGCAGTCGCAATGAGAACCTAGTAGCTTCTCTAATTCATTAAACTTAAGGAATCGGAGAGTAATAAAAACAGCACAAGGGAAAATGTAAGCATCCATTCTAAATGGTTTCACTACAAGAGACTGATGCTTTTCTTAAGAAATTTGAAGGAATAATACACTCAATTCAACTAATTCTTCATTTGAGCTGAGAACGATTTTTGTAAAATCAAACAAACAGCAGAGCGTTTTGCAAACGTTGTTCTATCCATGTCATATGTATTTCAAAATGTAAACATCAAATTCACATATACAATATCCCTCATTATATTTGTGATAATACTACTTCTGATTATCGAAATCCTCAAACATCAGATTATTGAATACTCACAGACTTATCGAAAAATCACAAGAAATCCACAAAATGAACAACAAATTGCAAAGAATTCTGTTAGAATGGCAAGATATTATATAAATGAAAAACTGTCAAATAAAGACAAATGATTGAAAAAGCTAGAACAGATGTCTTTAGTTTTTTCCATTTTCTGTTTTGACAAAATTCGTAAATAGATAATTTTAATTAGAATAAAGGTAATACAATTTGGTAAGAATTGCAAAAAGATAAGTACTATCTGTTCATAGTTCCATTTATAAAACATAATTTAATTAAATACTTCGCTTAATTCAATGCTTATTTTATTAAATTATGCCTATGTTTATTATTATTAAATGCTTATGCTTATTATTATTAAATTCAATGCTTATTTGTATATTATTTTTAATTTCTTACAAAACTGCCACAGTAGATGTATAACTCAATCAACTCAAGTGAAAAAAATTGTAAACAAATCTATATTGGGGTCACAAGTGAAATCCCCCCCCCTTCTTTTTGAGGTTACTATACTGGGGACAAACTGGGGTACAATAAACTTGGATTCAACTGAAAATATAATAGGTTCTCTATAATGGCTTAACCCTTTTTGGCGTAGGTCATAAAATTTTTGAAATATAATGAAAAGACATCAATGTGAAAAATAGGTTGTACATTAACCTATTATACATTCCTAATGTATAGTAGGTTGTATAATCCTAATTCCTTTGTGTCCTCAAATGAGAACACCAACCGTCTAGAGCAATCTTTGAGTACGAAAATCTTTCAAAATAATTGGGTAAATTCCTTATGACAACAGCAGTAATTATGAATACTTTAGGTTTATAGACACTTTCATTCATGTTCTAGGTAATTTGAAACATTTAAAATATTAAATATACAAAATATAATACATTTACTACAAAAATTCTAAACTAAATCTTATAAATATAAATAATTAAAAATAATAACTATTACAATTTAATACAAATTATAATTTAATTCAACTAAGAATAAAAGTTATCTAATTAAATTGACAAAAATATGTACTATTAAATTTTATTAATTGTTAATTTTATTAATTAATAAATTGAAAAATTCAAATAAGAAAACCAAATTAAAAATAATTAATTATTTTTCAAGAAATTTCTCAAAGATTGTGGGAGTGTCTTTTGGTCTTATGCACCCTTTTTAATACTGAACAGTGAATATTTTTGAGGGGGACACTTGATGAGCATATGTTGAAAATTTTTTTAATCTTTCGGCATACAATTTTTACATGCTAAATGCTATAATAAAGAAAAAAGTTTTTAAAAAAATTATAGTTATATAAAACTATATTTGTACAGAAAAAGATAGCAAAAAATATAGCAGAACATGAGGGTGAAACATAAGTAACAGTCTAGAAAAAAAAAGGCATATCTTTAAAGTGAAATGTTTTCTGGTTTCAAACATGGCTTTCTTTTTTTCAAATCCAAATATAAACAAACATAACTCCCCTCAACACAGAATCAATATCACATCCTTCTCTGCAAAATATCAAATTACATCTTTCACATGAAGAAGAGAGGTGAACAAAGAAACAGATATCCTAGACCGGCAGTGTACTCAAATGAATACACCTAGGAACCAGCCAGTTTCGATCATTCTTAAATTAATTTGATGATTAAGCAAAATTATTATTTAAAACCTCATGGATATTGTTAGAAAGTGGGTGATTGATTTCAATAAAATTTCATTTCTTAAAAGAATTTTTTAAAAATTCGCAAATTTGAAGCAAAAAATTTGAGTATTTTTAAATTTTGAGTATTAAAATTTTGAGTATTAAAAATCAATGCAATAAAAGAAACAAAAATTGCTCAGGCTACACTACCTATTTTTCAAAAAGGAGACCAAATGCTGTTGGGATTTTGAAGTCATTTTTTTTTTTTCTAGAAAATTTTGAAATTGGTGTCCTCTTCTGTAATCACCGCCCCAGAAAAGGTTAAATATAATATCCTTTTGTACATTTAAGCCCTTTTATAGTTTCATGCATTTTAAAATATTCATCGACTTTAAAATATTTTATGCATTTTTATTATTCTGTGAGGTTTATAAAATAGAAAGAAAATGGACCAGAAAAAAAACCCATAATATTCTGGATATTTTGGATTTTCATTTTCAATTAAACAAAATTACATCAAACTTATTGGAGATTTTTAAAATTTCTTTTTCTCACAAACGCTTCGTAAATCATAATAAAAGTAGCACTTTTTTATTTACTAAAGAAATTGACTCAACTGCCTGTTTATTGTCACACACTCTGATAAAAATTTATTTGCAAAAAAACATAGTTATTCAATGTTTGCTGAAATCATAATAGAATGCTTATTCAAGTACAGACAAAATTATCTAGATACGATTATAAACAATATAATATGCATGCATTCTGCCTTTGTTGCTTAGTACTTAGCAGCAGGACAAGCACTAGAAATTACTTTTAGAGTGCATGCACATAAAATAGTAAGATACGTAAAATTGCTCTGGTTAAGTTGCAATAAACAACATTTTATGGCGAGAATCAACCTAAAAATCCTTCAAATTCATTAAAAAAGCTGACAAAATTAGCAAGATATATACAATTTTGGCATGAATGGATTAAATATCAATGGGGTTAAAGAAAATGAAATAATTTCAAAATAAGAAAATGGATAGATAAATTTTACATTTAAAAAAAAACTGCACAAAATATCATATAACATTTTAAATAATCAGAAAATTAATATTGCTTTACAGTTTTAAGCAGTTTAATATGCAACTACATTTCATCATTCCAAATCAATTTCAGCAAATTCTTATTACTGAAAAATCATAAAAATTAAAATAAACAAAAAATTCAACACCTCAAAAATTTTAATAGCTTAATAAAAAAAAAAGTATGTAAACATACAGATCATTTGGTATGTTTTGCATTTTATTACGGACCACTACTCACATGTGACACTAGTATGTTAAAAACTACTTGAAAGCTTAAAATATTATTGAATTAAATTTCTTTAATTCCATAATATTGAAATTTTAAAATTATGACAGCTTGAAATATAAAATATGTAAGCTACACTAAATACTTCAGATATCTACAGAATAAAGAAACAAAATGTCAATACATTTTAAAAAGCGGATAAAGCATAATAACAATTTTTTTTTAATTTCATTTGTTTGTTTTGGTATTTTTTAAGAGAGACAGGGAGAGGTTAACTTTAAAAAATGAACCATACTTTCAACATATACAGTAGACAAATTAATCGATCATTATGAAAATTGATGTAACCAAATAACACAAAAACACATTTCCACCAATTTCAAACCAATTAATTCCTTCACTATTTACAGCAAAATTCATTTCTTATAGTATAATAATTAAGTATGAAAACTTGATATCTAAAATGAATTTGCAGAAAAAGGTAGAATAAGTACATTGATCTCAATAAGCCCAATTTAATCACTACTGCCATGCTTATTGTCAAGGATTATTTACCTGTTAATTCCATTTCATATTTAAAACACACACAGACACACACATCATAAAAGATGAAATATCGATTGATATGAATATAATAATAGTATTATGTTTCCTACAGAAAAAATTCTAAAACCTAAAATACGAAAAAAAAAAAAAGGTGAGAAAGGCTTTAAAAACAAATTACAAAAAATAATAGACAAATGCCAGAATGATACAAAATGATGAGACCTATTCAATAAATCAGTACGTTTAAAATATCTATTTGTAATACCCTTATTTTCATTTAAAACATTTTATGGATTCTTTAAAAATAAGAAATAAGAGAATGAAGCGTTAAATAATAATAAATTAAAGAACATTTTTTGACTAGTTATTTGACAAATTTTAAAGTCATTTAAATCTAAATTTATTTTCTTCGCAATTCTTCCTCCCTTTAAATATTAAAGAAAAATATGAAATCTATGAACATATTAACATTATTATACATGAAACAATTCATGATAACAATTTACAGTTTAAGAAGCTATATAAGAAGTTCATAACATAATATATTTATTATATTAGAAATGCATTTACATACCAAAGATGAGAATTCAAAGAAGCTTTCACTTTTCACAGCTTAAGCATTTGAGCATACCATGGGCATTATTTATATAGATCTTTTATTTCTTAAATATCAAAAGTTTTTCTTCTTCTTATCACTCTTGTGATAAAAACTGAAAGAAAATGAAATTTATTTTATTTCACATAAAAAAGGTATATTAGAAATATAATCTTACACAAAATAGAAAATAATATATTCTAAAAAAAAAAAACACTGTACTGTCTGTCCATGACAAGGACACTGCTAGACAATCGTCTATGTTTATGGCAGGCGTTATAGAAACAGGTTACTGTAGTAAAAGTTCATTTCGCAGAGGTAGAAATTAATTCAAGTTTCTTACGTTGGCACGTTTAGTGCCAAATTGGCGATATTTGGTATTATTATATTTAATTCTTGAAAACAAATTTAAAAAATAATTCATTAATCTGAAAATCATTTGCATACTCAGAATATTGAAAATATCTGATATTCCTGTTATATGTTTGCAAAGAACAAAACAAATCAAATAGAAAAACTGAATAATTATTTGCATGTCTAACGATTGCACAAGAAGAAAAATAATTAAGAAGTAAAATCATGCATGACAAAACATTAATCGTCTTCATTTCATTTGTTTTAAATTTATATAAGTTATTAATATCAAATTCTCCGCAGCAAACGCGAAGTAATCTGTCTAATTTAAGATAAAAACTATAACATAATTAATCGTAATTATTTCATAATTTTTACAAAAGGTAGCTTTTATTCTGTTATAAAGTAAAATGTTCATTGTTAAATATGCTTGAAACCTTTCCAAATTTATATTTATTTATTTTTCTGATGTATATACTATTTCCCAAAACACAAAATTAATGATTGCCATACTATCAATTTTCAGAATTTAAAAAATCAAACTTTGATTTGTAACTTATTTTCAATATGCACAAGCTTTTTACAGCATAATTAATTTCGCAAAGTTCATATGTAAAATTATTCTGAATTTGAAGATAATTCAAGTGTTCATTCATACACGTGCCAGATGTCCCGGACTTAAAGGAACACAACTAAATAAGCCCAACATCGCTTTACATTATTCTATGAAAAACGCAGTAAAAGTTTGTTTTTGTATTCCAGATTACCATTTATTTATTTCCCCCGGCTTGAAAAAGAAATACAATTATTTCAAAGAAAATTTTTTCTCACGAACTGTCAATTCAAATAATAGAGCGATAAATGAGCTTTTCCTCTCAATGTATATCAGTAGTCATGAGCTCGAGCAATAAAGGATCCAAATTCCTGCATGCATTTTATCACTTCGGGGTTGAAAATTCTTCACTCCCAATGTTCTTCATATTTCTATTCAAAGCCCATCAATGCCGTTTGAGAATACTTATCTGCTACCGTTTTATTATCACAATCAGTGCACCTGAGTAGAAAGGAATCTCGTTCCATATTTTAATCCTTCTAACTCACATTAACGTGCATAAATTTTTAGATTCTTAGAATCATAGTTAAGAAGGAAAGCTATTGAAACAACAGGGAGGCGAGAAAACAAGCCTCAATAAATGACTATTTTTCTTTATTTTATTGAAAAAAATAAGTAATGTGCTACCTATAATATAATATTTTCTTCATACCATTATATAGTTGAATAATATTTCACAATAAAAATTTAATAGAATTACTTCTTAACAATTGCATATACTCATTCAATTCCAGAAAAGAAATTAAATCGTTTTAATCTCTAAATATTTTCATATAGCATAATAGAATCAATATTTTTAATTTCCAAGTAATTCTTTTTTTTTTTCTTTTAAAACTATAAATACAATTTCTCATAATTATTATTTAACACTAAGAGCAAAAATTTAAAACGTTTTTTTTTTAATTTTTTTTTTTTTTTACTTCTCTTTTTTTTTATCTTGACAATGATTGTGATAGGAGATAACTGAATTAATTATACCTGTAGATTTAAGAAAATTATTCAATAATTTCGATGAAAATAAAATACTGAATTGTAAAATATACTTCTTTAAAAAATAATGAAATTCAAAATTCCCTGCAAGAACTTTTTTTAATAAATTTTCAATACACTTTTCAAATAAAAAATTCAAAATCAATAATCAATTAATTTTACTTATACAAACAGCTGAGTATAATCTGCTTTAAAAGATCCAACTGTTCATTTTTTTATAAATATGATCTGAAATGGATTTTTATATTTTCCAGTTCCATATATCGATCAATTCAAAAGGTGATCTTATTTATGTTAAAAAGTTAAATTATAATTTAAGACAAATATTTTATTAAATTTCAGTTTATAACATTAAATAAAAGTTTTTGATCCAGAAAAAGCTATAAAAGTGTATATATATATACGTAATGATATTTTAAACTCTAATTTCAATTTAATTAATTTCCAAGATTTTATCTTAATTCAGCCCATAGTAACGTGCTTATGATTTTAAAGTCTCTCCTTTCTTAAATCGAAAAGGCATTTTAAAGGATGTCAAAACTTAAGAGACAAAAAAAAAAAAAAAAAATAATGAAATGCAGTTAATATTAACCAAAGAAAAGATTAATAAAATATAAAAAAAGTAAGCTAAGTGAATATAAAGATACGTGCAACTGCGACTAAAGCGAGAAGACGAATGAGCAACAGGTTTTCTTTTATCGCTTCACATTGACGCCAAGAAAAAGAATACCCCCCCAAACTTCTATCTGATTCCACCCATTCAAAATGGATAGTCCCTACCGGAACCCGTTTCTATAACGCCTGCCATAAACATAGACGATTGTTTAGCAGTGTTCTTGTCGTGGACAGACAGTACACAGACATATTTAACATTTGAAACAAAAAAAAATATATAACATAAATTTCGTCCTCGCATTCTTGGGCTACGATATACGATTCTTGCATATATCAAAATATTTAATGAGAAATAATGATAACATAAATCTGATCACATTCAAATTTGGATAGAATATAGAAGTTGAAGATAAGGTTAAAAATTTCTTGAATAAACAGGTAAACACCACTTTTAAGGTTTCTTTTGATGAAACCACAGATATAAATTAAAAAATAAAATACTCTTATTTAAGTACTAAAGCATCATACACAATTAGTTGTTATGATACAAAAAATGCTTTTTTACATTATTAAAATTTAGAAATTTGCAAACCTTATATATATAAGAAAACATGTTCATCTCCACCAAACAGATAAATAAAAAGAAAAATTCTTACTTTTTTAAACTTTTATGCCTTGATAATATGAAAGTTCAAGAAAGAAAATAGCTAATTTACGTTGTATTTACTGAATATGTAAAAAAAAAAAAAAGCTTAATGTTTTAAACTTATACAAGAAAAAATGCAGAGAAATCATACTTTTTGAAATCTAGTAAGATGAAAGAAATAGTAATCAAAATCAATGCATTAATTTCATTCTCCATCATCATTTACTCAGCAAAAGAATTTTCATTCATGTACTATAAAAATTTACCATAATAAAGTATATAACACACATTAAAACTGCATTTCGAACAGTACATGACTACTCATTTCATATTGGATTGGTATTATTTTTTCTGGCAATTAAAAATGACAAACTGAAATACATTCTCTCATTTTACTTGAAATGGAATAATTTGAATCTATAGCATTTAAAAGATATACCATTATTTTCAAAATCTGGCTGAAAATTCAAACTGAATCATAAGAACCTATGCATTTCATGTTCGTGATTTTTCAAAAAACTCATAGCTTAAGCCTCATTTAATTAAAATAACTTAGTGGTAAAGTAAATATAATACAATAAAAAAATTATCATTTCAACTATAGCGTACCTTAAAGAGAGTTTAAATCCATGGTATCAATAACGCAAGAACTCTTGAAGTAAAATAATAATAATAATAATAAATGACAACAAACTCGTGAAACAGATGAAAGCATTACTTTCCGATCAACAATGTCCGATTGCCAAACAAAAGCTCAAAATTTTTGAAGTTACAATATTTTTCTACTAAATTTTTTTAAAGAAGTTTGGTAATCATTTTGAGGATTTTTTAATTGCCTTCGAACAGGTGAATACTAGTTCATGTTTCATTGAAGATTCATTCCAAAACCGAAAGGAATATGTGCGTGCTGTTTTTGCATTGCTCTGGTGTTTTACTATTTGCGTTTCTAGAGCTTAGATATATCGGTTGAAATGCCCATAAAATGATACTTTAATTTTATTTAAAAATTTATGAAAGAGCTCTCTTGTGTATTTTAAATCTATACATTGACCATTTTATTTAAAAATAACTTTCTGTAATATTCTTCAGTACAGTTCTGAGGATTGGCAACAGCCACAAGTCCGACTAGCCGTAATCTCGGCTAGATGGAGCTGTGCACCTTACATGCCCAAAATATTATTAGCCAATCAGCATTCAGATTCAAACTGGCACTAGTAGAATTCACAAAGAAACAACGTTTCTCATGGTTCACTTCTGTGGTTCGGTTCCCAGTATCTTTTTTAGAATAAATGTTAGCTCCTTTAAATTATCATATGCATGCTGCATCATAAGAATTTGATCTTCGATTTTTAATGTGAGACAAACCTTTAATTTATTGTCTATTATGTCTGAAGAACTAATTTATTTTCTAGTGTGTCTGTAGAATTTAAACTGAAGCTCTACTGATTGCATCAATATGAGACATTTTAGTGTCCAGTCTATGGTGAATTTCAAAATTAAATTCCTGAATGAGGAGACTCCATAGAGTTATCTATATATTAATTGATTTTTTTTTTTTTTTTTTTTTTTTTTTGCAATCATATAAATTAAAGCTTGGCAGTCAGTTACTGATTTACTTACTGAAACTGATTCCCAGCAAAAAATATCTAAATCGTTCTAGTGTCCATACAATTGCCATTAACTGTAGCTTGCTCGAATGATATTAATTTTCGATCTCTGCAGTTTTTTTATTTACACAGTAAACTAAATGCCATTTGTTATCTTTTCCTAATCCAAGCATCATGCCAACTATACTAATCCCCACATAAAGTGGTATTTACTTCGGTTTTGATTTCAAGATTGTAGAGAGCCAGAATCGGTTGATTCGTTATTCACGCTTTAGATTTTGAAAAGACTCTTTTTTAACTTCTTTCCATTTAAAAATTTCCCTCTTTTTCTTGCGTTCAATTAAGTATCTTGATTTAATGGCTAATTTGGAATAAACCTTCTAAAGAAGCTTGTCAAGCCAAGAAATCTTCAAATATCATATATATTTTTAGATGGGGGGGAGGCTTAGATAAAGCTTTTAATTTTCTGGATCCTGGCTTAATCACATATTTGTTAATGCTAAATCCTACATATTTCACTTCTTGCTTTTTAAATTCACATTTGGATAATTTCAGAGTTAAATTTGCAAAATGCAATTCTTCGAATACTTCGAGTTAATTTTTAAATCATCTCCTCCCGGTTTTTGCTGGAGCAAGTATATTGTCCAAATATCATAAGAGATCCTTCTTATATAAAGGGTCCAATGCTAGGTTCATTAAACGCTGAAACTCTGCTGAAGCATTTGTGAAGCCCAAAGTCATTCTGTAGAATTGGCTTGTTTCATCAGGTATTATGAAAGCTGTTTCGAGATTTGCATTTTCGTTTAAAGGTATTTATAAATATTCATGTGTTAAATCCAGAGTTGTCAAAAAGCTACATCCATGTAATTGTTCCAATAAATCAATAGTCTTATATAATGGAAATTTATTTTTCATAGTTTGACTATTAAGACGTCTATAATTTATAATAAATATGTTCTTACCAATCTTCATCTTAACCAATATGACAGGACTTGCATAAGGTGAGCATGTTTCTTTTCTTACATAAGGTGTAATGTGTCTTAGACTTTATAGATGGTAAAATGAATTAACATACCTACCTTTATATTCACAAGCGAAATTTATAAGAAAGTGGGAACAATTTAGAAATCTCGAGACATTTTCAATTGTACCAAACTAACGACCCCAAACATACTGCTGATAATTGTAAATTATGGTTCCACCGTCCTGGCTTGATTAAGATCCTTCTCAGTGTCCATGTCTTAATTCCACTGAACACGTGTGGGATTGTTTGTAACAAAAAATGGAACATAATATTTCTAACAAGCAAGAGTTAAGAAAACATGTCATCGAAGATTAAGCCAAAATCAGCTATCTTTTGAGAAAAATTGGATCAAATCCAAGTCAAATCCACTGCGAGAAATCAAAGTGCAAGATTGGCCCAACAAGACATTAACTATCAAGTTCATATTTTTCCCCTTATTTATTGGACAGTGTTCTAATATTTTTTGAATAGATTTTCTGACTTGATTTCTTTAATTTAAATTGCAATCATAATTGCATTAATATATGAATTTTGTTTACGTTACTATAATTTTAATTTATCAAGATGTGATATACTTCATGTTTTTTGTTTCACTTCTGTATTTAAGTTAGATATTATGATAAAGTTCTGTGAATTTGTATTGTGTCCGTCCCAATCCTTTTTTGAGTGACTGTATACATGGCACTGATCTTTTACATTATTATTTCAGTTTCGAATGTAATCCTCCCTGTAGAAGTTAGTGCAGGTACACTTTGATTTCCATAGCCATTTACAGCAGGTTCAATTTTCAGTTTAAGTATCTGAGCAGTTGGAATCTGTAGAAAACACCAGGAATCGATTAAAGTATGTACTTCATCAGAACTATTTATTTTCGCTTTCTCCAAATACGAGTTAACCTCTCTTGAATTTCCATCAACTTGTCTAACAGATAAGCGTTTATAATTTGAATAATTATTTTCACCTCTAGCAGCACAATTTTTAGATTTATGCCCTATTTTATTATATTTTAGGCAAGTTAAAACTGGTTTTGATGATGGACAATTCTTTGAAATGTGTCCAAAATTTTTATCATTGAAGATCTTGCTTCACCTCTTTAATTGTATGTAACTCCATATATTTTTCTTTTTTCATTGAATGTAACATCAAGATTATCTTTAAAGGAGTTGTCAAAGTGTTCTTTTCTATATGATTGTTTACTCCTGGTTGTTGACCTCAAAGTATAATCTACTAGTTTTTAAACTAGATCATTTGATGAAATATATTTAGACCAATCATCAATAAAATGATTTTTTTATTTCTTGGGACGATTTTTATCTGATCCACTATAATTAGGTTACTCAAATTCTCAAAACTATCCACTTTAACATCGTTTATCAATTTAAAAAAATAATAATAAGCCTTTCCTTAATTTACACGCAAAGTTTTTTCATGTGCAACTTACATCTTTAGAATGCGTAAAAATCTTTTGGTGAAATTTTTCAGGTGTTGACTAATACTGCTTTAATAAAATCACGTTAACTTCTTTATAAATGTTTGCAATTTCATCCATTTCTTTGGCGATTAACTGAGCAACATTATGCAGTAATAAGCCAAGCAAATGAATAACCCATGTATTTTCTAGTATATCAGCTTGTTTGGCTAAATGTTCGAACATTGTTGAACGTTCGAACACTTCGTTTTCATCCGTATTGAATTTCTGCAACAAATGATGAAGCTCTAATTTAGCTTCATTTGAGCACTGCCAACCTTAAGATTGGCGGCGGAATTTGTAAATCTACTTTCTGATTCAATACACAATTTTTGCTTCTCAAATTCCGTTTCTTCCTTTCTTTTATGTTCATCATTTTTTTTAATTTCTTGGCTCCTTCGTTCTTCAGTTCTTTCATTTATTGTTGTTATCAGCCATTCCTTGGCGCATTCTTCGTCGTATTCTTTGCTCACCGAAATCAGCTTTTTCAAATCGCTCATTGTAGATACGTCTTTAACAGCTTCTCCCAATTCTTCATCTAATATTTTAATAACAATATTATTATTATTATTATTTGCTTTACAGAAAACGGACATTTTCGTATTTATTTTTATATTTATTTATTTATTTTAAATTTATAAATAGATGATTTAGTACTGAAATGATAAAGTTTTATATAGAGTATTGGGATTATACGGTTTCTTTTATAAAAAATAAATGTTCAGAAAAATGTTCTTTAATATATTCTGATGAACTTGACTGATGTTCAGAAGATATTTGAATATAAAATAAATGAGAAACTTTTTTTGCAATAAAATCTAGTGATCCAGTAAATATATTACATCAATTAATCGTTGTAGCGACCTCGTAATTAAAACTCTTTTCTTTTTATTTATTTGTAAAAAGTCAAAGTAATTTTTAGCAAAGATTTCAAAAATATCTCATTTCTGATTTCTGTTAACTTTTCATGTACTTGGCTATTTAATTAAATTATTCACATGGCATTTCTTCTAAAAAAGGGCAAGACCAAGCATTTATTAATTATTAAAAACCTGTACTCGTAATTTAACACACTAATCGTAACTTGTGTTCCACAATATTATTATTTCTTGGTTCTAAACATCTGCTGTTGCCATTCCACTTTTTGTACTCTCTATCTCTGATAATAGTAAATATAAATTGATCCTGCTTTTGTCAGTTATAAATAAAATATGATCACATATGGGTGTCCCAATCCCGAGATTCCAGGGATCATTATTCCCTTCCAGTTCAATCTCCTCTACGCCTTCTGATTTTCATTTGTTTTTTCTTCCCTCGAAGTAAGCTAGGGAACTCTCAATAAGAAACTATCGCCACTCTGTTTGTTTCTTGCTTCTCATCAACAGCCAAAACCCCACATGTTGGTTATGCGTGGCGATCCATTAGACGGTTGTTTACTGTGGTCACCAGTATATCAGTCGACCGGTAGCTAACCACCTGAGGATTATTCGAAGGGATCATTTCTTGGACTTGGTGTTAAGGGTGGTCACTGTGTCTGGAAATGATTCTCAGTATATAAGTTTCAACTAGCGTTAAAGTAAGCGTCAATACTGGGAATGGCTGCCTTCCTAAAGAATCAGTTCAAGGTGTGTCATCTTTTCTTGTTGAAAAGAGAATCTTTGGGACATTGGCAACATTAAATTCCTGAAGAAACTCGAATCTCTTAACCTTCTAGTTGAAGTGGTATCACTCAGACAAGCCAAGAAGATAATAAATCTTAAATCTTTTTCAGCTATTCTTATTTTTATTACTCCTCACCCAAAACTAGAATTATATCGTACAGTGAATTATTCCATGTTACTGCTGAGAAAACTATTGAAAAACGGAAAAATCAGAGGGTTACCCATATCCGATGCGATACAATATGGAGGGATGACCAGATCCTGAACTGAAAACACTAAGTACTACCTTTTAATTCCGTTAAACTACCCGAGTATATCAAATCAGGATATATGCGCTTTTTGTGAGAAACCAAACTCTTTGAGATGCTTCCAGTGTCAACGCTTTGGACATTCTAAATATTCTTGCTGCAGGACACTGTCCCGCGCTTCTTGTACAATAGTCGGTAATAACAGCAATGGCTGCATTGCTAAAGAGATGCCAACTGTAAGAGCGAAAACACTTCGATATCCAGAAGTCGTTTTGCCTGAAAGCAGAAGAAGGCAATTATATACGCAAAAAATATTAATATTTCCTATATGGAATCTCAGAATCTGGTAAAATCGAAAATACCTGATGCCAGAAATAGTTAAACTTCTGTAGCTAAGAAATCATCCGCTGCAATATCCACACAATGGGATCTCGCTGATCGTTCTTCAAATACTATTACAAAACCTTCAGACCGTACAACAGCATTATTTCCAGTTAAATTGTAAAATTCTTCTTCAGCATGTACATTTTTAATTTGTGAAACAGTTTTCGATTCAACCGATTTAAATAATTTTCAACCGTTAGTGAACTGGAAAAAGCTAACGCAGAAACGATTTCGAAATTTTATACCACATCGCCTCGTTTAGTTCCTACTTCTACTGTAACAATAACGAATTCCACAATGAAAGCTGCAGTATAAACTGCGACAGATGTCTCTCATAAAACTACGTCTTTAGGTATTGTGCAGCAGTCTGCGACTGTTCTTCTTTCAGAAGGACCGAAGGTTTTACAAACTGGGGTATCTGACACCGATGTCAACTCTTTCACGGCATCAGAAGGGGACACATTGGAATATAATATGTTTGAGGACTTGGAGATTCACCGGAAGTCATTAGTCCTCCTACTTCAATCACGTCTAAAAAGGAAAAGAAAAAAAATATTATTCCCAGGAAATATAAAAACTTGTAGCTATCTAATATTCTTTTTTGTTTCTTTCCACCATTATGTGTTTATTTTCTTCTTGGTGTTTCTTTTTGTTTTTTTAAACTAAAGAAAGTAAATAAATTTCTTTTCTTAAATTCTAACATGTTTACTTTTATTCTGTCTTGTCGTTTTATCAACATGGTTAACTTCTCTGTTGATATTTTATTCTTTGCCTACCACTTGATGATTTTACATATATTTTGTATCTGACATTTTAGAGTTTGAGTTTTGATTTCAGTAAGCTTCTTCCAATCAATAAAAAAAACAAGTTTTTTAGATTTTACTGTCAATTTATAAACTCCACATTAAAAATTTTTTTAATGTTTTTAGAATTTAACTCCTTTCATACTTCATCACCATATGTTCAACACCATGATCCCATTTATCCACAATAAGTTTGAAGCAATATAGCCAAATATAGCTCTTGAGCCAATAAATTGCACAAACTAAACCAAACCAAATCTGAAAAGAAGCAGCTTAGCACTCGTGGTATTTACGACCTTTCAAAAGGGTCCATAAATTATAATAATGGTAAGGGGGAGGGGGATAAAGCCTTTATTACTGAGTATGGCAGAAAGTTCGAGGAGACCACGTCCACTGCCTAACGTTAGGTTTAGATTTGACTTTTCTAAGTTAAGATTTCGATTTTTTAAAAATATTTCGGTTAGTATGAATATTACAAAACAAATTCCTCGAAAGGCAACAAAATATCTCCGTTGATATGGTGTAGATGTTTATAGAGCTGATGCAGTGCTTCAAAACCACCGATAATAATTTCAAAAAAATTTGCCTACATTTGCTGCAATATTCATGCTGTAAAAAAATGCAAATAATCAGAAATTGGAGTGAAATTCATCGTACCTTATTTGGAAAAAAGAATCCAATTTAGGTGTTCTCATTTATATGACATCGATAGTTTTGAAGCAAAATTTTTTTTATGGAATTTGAAAGAACATGACCTTTATTTAAATATTTTAAATTAGATTTTTCATACTGAAATTGCGTGCAAAACTTGTTGGGAAAATATTTTCTGCATAGATTCATCGCTTCAGCACATCTCAGAAAATATTTTAATTGACTTGAAATCACGGTTGTAGTACTACTGCTCACTGTTAAACTTTTAAGAAATATTTGTCTTCAAAAAACAAGTTTCACTTTGATCGGTTATGTAGGTAAAACTTGCAAATGTACGAATTTCCTTAATTTTTTCAGCTTAACTCTTAAAAAATTCCTGTCGGCAAGCCGTAGGCAAATTCTGTTTATCAATCGATGAAATAAAAAGAAAATTTCACTCCTTTCGTCATTTTCTACACCAATAAGTTAGAAATATGAGAATTAAATGTGTAAGAGAATGAAACCAAAATGAGTTGCCTCAAGTAATAGTTAGAAAATATATTGGAGATTTAATACTCTTGTTTGACAAACCGTTACTTGATAATATTCTAGGTTTGATTACTCATTATTTTCTTTTTATAAGTTCCTCCTAATTACAATATATAGCAGCGACAATGTACAAAAGAATGCAAAAAAATATATTTAGCATCACGGGAAAATAAATGCAGTAACTAAAGCAATAAAAAGTAACATAAACTTAAAAAATATTAAAATATTAAAGAAAGGTATAGAAATAAAATTTGTTTCTCTGAAAAGCTATTTTTTTTTTTTTTTTTTACAAATTTTCATGGTGATATGGAAATTATTTATGTGTAATCTTATGCTCCGAAGTTGCAGAGGGAAAATATTAATTTTTCGTTTAATTTTTTTCTTTAATTTTTTTATTAGAATTTTAAAAAACTTCTGCTAACTAAGTTCTGCTAACTTCACTAAGAAATGAATATTGAAATAATTTCATTTACTTCTAAGTGCGGAATTTGGTAGCTATAGGTACAACGGTCTGCCCTGGAGAGTATCTTGAATGAATTTTATATATCGCATGCATTTTATGAATTAATAACTAGCTTCAAAATATTTTCATGTTTAAAATAGTCAATTGTGCGCAAAAATCCGAAGTTCGGGAAAGTGTGCAATCAATGTCATTCATTGTTTCTTGAAAGATTATTATGAATATGATTTTTCATACGAGATAGAAAAGCGTTTGAAATTACGAAAAAAAATTCCAACTACGAATACTACTGAACCACTTCAATAGAGCGCATTACGTAGACTGAGATTCTTTTTTATGAAGCCTATCACAAATGGCATATCTGGATAAATGAATTTCTGAAGCCGTAACTAACTTCTTTGAAATTTTCATCATGTATCACTATTTATTTCTTGTAACAATTCGTTGCCAAATAAAGGTCTTCGGAGTCTGTTGTGGCATTTTTCTGACTTTGGTCTGCATGCATCACCAGTGTTTTAAAATTTTTCCCAAATCCAAGTATTTACAAACCTACATCTGCTCTGCTTCTACTCTCTGTTTCGTACATAGCTTCTCAAAATCAACTGATGCATTATCAATGTCATGTTTCATTTTCCATTCGTGGAATTTTTACTCAGATAATCATACTGTCCTTGAAACTGGGATATACAGCTTCCACTTTCCCTCCTTTACATACGTTCCGGAAAAACGAGAGCAAAAATTTGAACTGAAAAAAGGCCGACGCTCTATTACAAATCATGACCTATTGAACTTAATATAACGAAGATTAAGTATTTTTTTATGGTTCCTGGCAACCTTTTTGTCTTACACCCTAATGGGTAGGCTGGGCACCCTGGACTGTAATTTCTTGCTAACCATTGATATTTCTCGCAGAGTACTTCCTCCATCAACTTATCCTCCTGCTTCATTTAGCTAATAATAACGAAACGTTAACGGGCAAAGTTTCTTCCAATAAAACTGAAACAGAAATAGATTATATATAAGTAACCAAAAATATAAGCATTATGTAATCAAAACCTATTATTGAAACAATCTAAAATTAAAATTATTTCGGAATCGGAAATAATTTTTTTTTTCTGAATCAAACTAAAAACTAAAATAAGAACAGAAAAAGCACCATTGTATTTAGAGAGCGCAAATGCAGCTACTAATAAAACGCAGATGAATTTAGACGATTAGTAATAAAAACCAAGTTAATTGGGAAAAAAAGTATCAAAATTAAACCAAATAAAATAAGAATCCGGCCTGAAGACTTCCTCTAGGGTCAACTTCAGGCAGGGATTCAAAATAAGGGATTTTTTTTCTGTGAGGAATCCAGACTAAAATTGTCCAACAATATTGACACCTCGTGAACCGAAAATCCCCTGAAATTAGGCCTAAGAGATGCACCCTTTGTACAGAAAAGAAACAAAACAATAAATTAAAAGAATACTACCACTAATAAGCAAAAATACAATAACATAAAATAATTATATAATAACTCTCATAACCAATTATGAAAACAAAAAGGAAAGAACTTATCACCAGCAGGCAAAAATATTTTTTAACATAAGCTGACCCATTTTTGTTCCCCGCACCCTAAACTGTTTTATTGGTTATGAGAGTTTATTGGTTATGAGAATTATTATATGGTTATTTTATGTTATTGTATTTTTGCTTATTAGTGGTCGTATTCTTTTATTTCTTTTCTGTAAAAATGATGTATCTCTTAGGCCTAATTTCAGGGGATTTTCGGGTCACGAGGAGACAATTTTAGTCTGGATTCCTCACAGAAAAAATCCCTTATTTTGAATCCCTGTCTGAGGGTCGTAGGTACTGTTTATTCAGTGAAAATCGTGAAAACAGATGCCAAAAAGGCAATGAGTCTCGCGAAGAGAACCGCCCTATGAATGAAAGGATTAAGAACAAGGTAATCGAGAAGAAGCCTTCTATGCAAATTTTCCATGCGTTCGAGAAAAATAAAAGCAGCGAGCAAATATTCATTAATGAGTATTGCAGAATTGATGGTATTTAAACTTAATTCGCAAACAGCAAGTCAGATTTCACGAATTTAACTAAAACGTGCTGGTGCTCCATCATGCATTAACCAAATGTTCTGGCGTACAATTGCTGGTGCTCCCAGCAGTAAATCCAGATTAACTTGCTGCAAGAAAACAAGGTACTTTGTGCTGCAGAGGCGTTCGGGCAGAAGACACGGTCCAATAGAGGACTCTTCCCAGATGTTAATATCAAATGTGTTGTACGTTCGACAAGGTAGTAATGTATGGATTTTCGAATGACCAAATAAATATTCGCATTGTGCATGTTGAAAACATCTTCTCTAGTAAAGCAGGCTTCATTTGAGAATAAAACTCTAGCAGAAAAGTGTGCATCTTCCTGTGTGGCATTAAGCATCCAGTTTGCGAACTCCACCCGATTTGAGATGGGCCGCGGTGGCCAGGTGGAAGGTCTCGGCTTCGGAACCGGAGAGTTTCAGGTTCGAGACCCGATTCCACCGAAGAGCCGTCGTGTAAGGGGGTCTGTTGCACGTTAAATCCGTCCTGACCAAACGTCCTCCCGCTGGTGTGGTGTGGAGAGGGGAGTGCCAGCTCAGGTGTCATCCTCGTCATCTGACCGCGGTTCAAACTTACGAAGTCCGTCCCAAAATAGCCCTAATGTCGCTTCAAAACGGGATGTTAATAAAACTAAACTAAACTAAAAATAACTAACTTTCATTGAAAAAAGTTACCTGCGACTCTATGTTTTCTGGTAATTTTTCATCGCCTTAGTGCCTATTATCCTTGCTCAGAATTTATCTTTCAAATTTGACAGAGCTCTCTGAGAACCTCGGTACTGATGTTGCAGCGATGTTTTCTGGTTCCCATTTTAGTTTTTCTTGAATATCTTTAAAACTCCCAGTTCTCACACTACATGCTTATATCCAAATTATAGAACATAAAATTCCTTACATTTTCAAGCTTTTATTTTTTTCAATATTTTTTAAAATATGGGTTCTAAACTACTTTTTCGTTTTCAGTAATTTATGACCCTCTGGCTCATCAAATGGGCATGTTACCTACATGTTAAAAAAAAAAGCTTTTAAGAATGTGCTTCGACTTAAAAAAATTCATAGCTGAAACACCATTTGTTATTTTTTTATTAATTTTTTACAGTTTCCAACAGTTTTCCGACTTTCTATATTTTTGCGATTTTTACCTACTAAACGTCGTTTGGGACCGCATGTTGTACGGTGATTATTTATTCTCTTGATGCGTACTATCAACCTTTTGAATTTGTCGGTCGAATTCGGCAACACCTTAAAAAATGTCGTAGAATTCAGTGCCTAAATACGTAAGAGAGTAGAAGAACATACTGAATCTAATATATTTTGGATAGAAGATAAGAGATTTGGAGTGTGATAGCCTTGGGCAACTAAAGACGAATTCTTTGCAGGACAGATACAGAAGCATCAGAACGGGCCTCATAGATCGGACTAGGATACTTTGGAAATGATTATTAGTAATCCAAACGAGCCGTCAGTCGAAATCTCGACGAGGATTGAAATAGCACTATAAGAAGGAAGGCTACATGAGGGCATAACAAATCTATATAATGACTATTTGTAGACAGACCAATACTCGAATGGCATCACCCGTCCACATGCGTACGGCTCTAATTCACCATAAAACAATGAAAAGGAATCATTCATGATTACCTGACCGATACTTATATATTGTCCAACTATAGTGATTGCGTAAATATATCTTTCTGAAAGAGGCTTCACAAATTTCATTCAGGACTTTCAAGCAGCAACCAAAATTGTAAGATTTTCTAACACGACAATTCACTTGTTGATTTCAACTTGAATGCACGTTTGTAAATATGACAAATGGAAGCTGATGTTATTGGGCGTGAGAATGAGCATTTCGCCGAGATTTCTATCTTTATGAAGAATCTTATGTATGACATTTATATAGCTCCCAGAGTACCTCCTAACTTGATTGTCCATCAACTACCCTTATGAAAAAATCCTTTTAGATAAGAAAATCAGGTTTGTCGAATGTCAGTCTTTAGCACACCGCTAGAATGTATGTATAATATTCAGAAGTAATCTGGCGAAACTTTCTCTCGATGGTTTCTTTTACAAAGTACTTTTAAACTTCAAACTTCGACAGACATGTGACTCACGTTATTTTAGAAACCGTACACCGTTCTATTTACTACGCTGTACGCCTCACTAATTTTTTGCAATTTCTTCTAATATTTAAAATTTAGTTTTGAAACGTAAATGATTAAACTTCACTTAATTCCATAACATACTTGTTCAATCAAAGCATGCTCGTAAAAATAATTACCCAATTTTTAATTAAAATTTTAATTAAGTTTTCAAAAAGTCGCACCGAGTTACACATTTCCATCTTCGAAAATATATCTGTGTCAAATTTGATACCTCTGTGTCTAACGGTCTGTCATTTTTAGTGCCAGCACACACCCATTCTTCATTGTTAGAGGGAATAGACCGTAACGTTTTAATAATAGTTGTGTAGAATGTACTTCATTTTGAAACAATGAACAAAATTATATTAAAACGTGGAAAAAGTTTATCATCTATAATCTCTTTGACTAAATTAAGCGTTTTTGATAACTGTTATATTCTGGAAATGAATAGATACAGATCGATGTGTGTTTATTGCCAAAAATAATAATGTTGATGATGACATCATTATATTATTTGCTATTTTAATAAATACAGTATTGCAATTAATTTTCATTTGATATTTTTTATTTCATTTGCTCTTTTATTCCAGTCAATAAATGTACTGTGGGAAAGATTTTGTCTAAATTTTATACAGCCCTACAATCCTATGAACCATATCAATAAAGCATTCTTGTGAATCCATTTTTTAAATAAAACAACACTGAAATCTTCTTACACCAAATCTGACTGATTTATGAAGCTTTGAATGTCATTATTTTAGGAACAATGAACAATTTCATCATTTTAGAAAATCAGTCTTGGAGAAATCACTGGCACTGAAAAATGTATTTTCCCCAAGACGACAAACGGAGTAGTTTAAAATCGCGCGTTTTTATAAAATTATAGTACTTAGATTTTCATACCTAAAATCAGTTTTTGTCTCAATAAAGTGGAAATATTTTTACTAGTGTCTCAAGTGTATTTTATTAAACAAGATTCATATGACAGAGGGTAAGTATAAAAATTTAAAATTCTCTAATTTATTAGAACATTTATTGAATCAAACTACATAAGATATAATTATTTACTTCATTTTGATCATTTATCTTATTAGATACGTTTGTCTACAACTAACGGTTTAGAAATTGGGTCTTGTAATTTGATTAGAGTGGAAAGTATATTTGCTTTAAATAATACAGAATTATCAAATTATTATAATAGATATTTTAAAAGTCGTAGAAACCTTTTAGGGGCGTTTATTTTTCAATAAAATATCATGCTTCACATTTATTTTATTTCATAAACACACCTGCAAAAATTACGCATTTCTAGGTTTAGTTTGTTGAGAGACTTAATCTTTCAATTTGTGCTTTCGTCAGCACTATAGCAAAACTTTCATAGAAGTTAGTTATTTTCAAGCAAGCATAATGATCTGGTGTAGATTAAATGTAATTTTTATATGTGTGTGTGTGTGAAATATATTCTTGGAAAATATAGCTAAAACATTTTTTAAAAATTTATTGAAAATTGAAAATAATTATGCAACAAAATAATAGGTATCACTAGAAACCAGTTTTTTGAATTTTAAGATGATGTAAAAATAATTTTTCTTGCTGTAATATTTTTGAAAATTATCATCTAAAAATTTGCTGTAAGGTTCTTAAAATAGGGAATATGACTTTTAAGTTGCTTTTTGATGAGTAATAAAAATAAGAAAATGTGGAAACTCTAATAGAAAATAATTACATTTTTAATTCCTATGACAGAAGTTTTATTACTTGCAAAAGAAAAATATTTTCATTGAATTTTCGTTTTCTATTACTCATGAAAACTTGCGGTATATTTTAGCTTACACTAAATCAGCTTTTCACATTTAAAAAGGCAGAAATAAGTGGATAAAAAGTTCTTGAACATTTTAGAAACATAATTCTCCATCCCAGTTTTAATGAAGAACTCATTACTTTACCTGAGCCTAAAATTCTTCAAAATTTTTTCTAAATTTTGAAAGTTTAAGTGAAAGACAGACAGTCACTTAGACTAAAGTATTAGGAATTTTATTCGTTTATTACAAGAGATAATTAAAATAACAAAACGGTGTTTGTAATAATGCAAATAGCAAGAAATACAGATTAAATTTACATTAAATACAAAAATATAATTCGGTTTATTAGATTGCATTAATACCGTATCAATCAACACTAAATTATATCATTTTTTCACAGTAATGTTAATGACGTGTTCATCTTATAATCAATTTTTCGAAACAAATTTCTCTCACCTTATTCATTATTAGTCAGCTCCTAAGCAAATGTGAATTAAAAATACGAATCTTTAAATACAGATATTATAAAACTAAACTAAATCATCTTATTTTCAATACAGTTGTATTTAAATTTTGTGAAGGAAAATTCTGCCTATTATTTAATTTTTTTCACTTTATTTCATACTCATTTAACTTATTCTTTTGTAATACTTACTCACAAATACATTTGCCATCTTATTATTTAATGAGAAAATATATAAATTCTTTGGGTTTTCCATTCTAGAGCAAGCTACATAAAGCTGACCACGAGAAAACTATTTCTTTTAAATTAATGCCACAGTATCTTCAAGTTTGTCTTTGTGTCTTATTTATAGTGATACCCTAAAGGCGAATCTAACTGGAAACATAAATTCTTTTAATTGCAACGGCAGTTCGGTATATATGAGTAGAATACTGACAGCAATAAATACTGATATTTCTTTATCTTTTCCTGATATTACGTCCTCCCGTTGGTGTGGTGTGGTGTGGAAAGGGGGGTGCCAGCTCAGGTGTCGTCCTCGTCATCTGAACGTGGTTCAAAATTACGAGGTCCGTCCCAAAATAGCCCTAGTGTTGCTTCAAACGGGACGTTAATATAACCAAACCAAACCTTTTCCTGATATTATTTTTGATGCGTGTTCCATAACTAATGACAAGCGCTGTTGCAGCAGTGCCATTTACAACAACGAGAGTGTTGTGGAAGGGACGTTGTGTTAGCGTCATGTTTTATGCTTTAAAGTGTGAAAATCAAATAAACGGAGTTTAAAATTACAGTCTTTGAGAATGAGTTTGAGATTAATTTTCCGCCTTCAAACAATGCGCTCGTAATGTTAACTGTTTCATGATCATTCTTGTTAATTTATATAATCTCAGTGTATCTAAGTTTCACAATAAAATAATTGGTGAGCTTATTTTTAATCTTCAGCAATATAAAGGCATTCCTGCCACTTGCATCGAATTTAAGAATTCAATGGGAAAATTAATATATTCATTTGCATTCATCGTATATCACCATTGAATCGATTGATTTACATATTATTTCCAGGAAATTGATTTTCAATTTTTAAATTAATATCGTCAACTGTTTCAATTCTTACTACTAAAATGGCTCTTCCAAATAATCAGTTTGAATTTATGTAATTTGTAAAAATGCTCGGATTAACTTTATGGATCAATTAATTCATCTGAACTGTTGACGATATTACACAAATCATTTGTAAGCTCAGTTTGACCGGTTGCATAAACAAATGGATGAGTGCCTTCAGCAATTTGTAAGAGATTATCTTCAAAATGCCTCGCTTTTTCATCACTGGAAAGTTGAATTCTCATAGGTGTTCTTAAATATAATTTCTTCACTCGAGGCTAGAGAAATAATTGTTTCGAACATGCAAGGATTTCATATGCTAGAATTTATTTTGTTTGCCGAAAACCTCCAGAAAGCATAACTAATGTCCTTCCCATTAATTCTCAGTTATCTCAGAAATCTTGTAGTGTTTTATATAATGCTTCGAATGGTTTTCGTATCCGCCATTGTTCGTTCGTCCCAAGTGATTAACTGATTTAAAGTATAATTTGCACAGTTTTAAAAGTTCACCTCGTTCAGATGCTCTTGATATACTACAAACTGGACATTTTTGTCATTGCATTAATGCATTCTTCTTATTCATGTTCCCCTTGCATCACTGTTGCTGGATTTCTAGATGATGCCAATGAAAGCGCAATCCTTTTCTGTCGCATATTTCAGCCGACTATAAACACAGCGAAAATATAATTAATTAGCACATCGGAATTTTCCCATTACGGAAGTCGAGATTTTTAAATAATTCGATTGAGCAAGCCTTTTTATATAAGGATTTCGAACTTCGATCCAAAATTCTAAATAGTTCTTGAGATATAATTAATTTTGATCACCTAAAACTCCTTTTGAAAAGAGCCAACCCACTAATGGCCATAAATTAAGTAAATCTTAGATTGCTAAAAGCAAAAAATACATTTATTTCATTTCATTCAGCTGAGATTCCAAAAAATTAGCCAAATATAACTTAGATTGGTCAGATCTTTATATGAAAATTCATTTTTAAATACTTACTAACATATGAATTTTTTTTATTGGAATTTTAAACATTTTCTTAATTTTCAAAATATTTTCAAATCCGCCTCTATGGTTGATACGACACTAGACATTTCAGTAATAACCAGAAAATTTTAATGTCAAGGAAAAGCATTGGTTTCAAAGATTTTAAGTGAAATTTTACTTCATTGTTAAAAAACTCATTCGCATAAAGATACTTTAAGGCAATGAATTTATGAGCATTTATTTAAAAGGGGAAATTTTATTTTCAGGTAAAAACGATTGTTAATCAGATAGAAAATTCATTAAGCTGAGAAGTGCTTTTTGTTTATAATAAAGATATTGTTCGTTAGTTTTAAGTAGATTTCAACAATATTTTAATTAGATCAATAGAATAAGTAAATTTTTGATTTTAAATTTAAGAAATAAAGGTTGAGTCACAGAAGAAAATTCGTCTGGTTAAAATAACCGATTACGGATGATATTTAGGGTGATGAGGATATTGCGATTTATTACTGGAATTAACATGTTTTTTCCTTCTTTATTTTATTGGAAATACATTCTTATTTTCTCTAATATAAGACTTATATAAGACAATGCATTGTAATCATCTAATAATTTGACCAGTGAATTAACTGAAACTTCATGTATTAAACTTCCTTGAAGTGAAGTAAAAAACGCATTTGGAATTACATCCGCCTGTTTGTGTAAAGGAAAATTAAAAAATGGAACGAATTAAAGAATGAGTTAAAGTTGTTGAAATTTCGTAATTTGGTCTTTACATAAACAAATGTAGTATTTTGTCAGGTTTTGATTATATTTAACTAAGCGAAGTTATTGTGTCTATCTATCCTACAACGTGTATGTGAACACGATACTTTAAAACAATAAAACTAGATGTATGAAATTTGGTTGAAGGTTTTATCAGAAAACTTAAAAATCTGTATCAACTTTTAGACCAATTGTTGGCCAACGGTTGATTGTCTGTTAGTCTGTCGAGTCCTGTGTGTTTAAACGAGATTACTCAGAGATGTAATAAGCTATATATATGAAACTTTGTGAGTAGTTTTGGCACTAAAATTGTAGTCATATTTCAAATTTTCGATTCATTCCTTTAATGTCCAAAAGATGTTTTTTATTACTGTAAAGCATCTACTATATTTTCAAATATTTTCAGCAAGAGCATTCATCTGCAATACAGATAGAGTATGAGAGCAATAACAGAAAGAAAGCAATAAAAAAGGACCCTAATTTTCATATGAACTTTGCGAAATTGCAGCTTTCTATTCGAGGAAACCATAGAAAGAAATGTATGAATGCAATTAGCAGGATTACATCAAATATAAACTACAAATATGTAATTTTGTAAACATGCTTTAGTGTTAAGATTACAGAAGATGCTTTTTAAATTTTATTTTAGTTATCTTTATACAATAAGTCTATGGGATGATTTATTGTCTAGTTTGAATGAGAATGACATTGGCGTTGTTATTGATAATCACACACAACTAAATTAACATGAAAGAACAGAGGGTACTTTTTTAGCAGTATAAAACGAAAGATTCAATAAGAATAGATTTCTGAATTAGCCACAGGCGGAATATAAAAATGAATACATTTGAAAGAAAGAAGTCCACATTCCTGTCACAAGAGTGGAAAATCATCATAAAATCGGTAATTCAGTATTGGCTTTGATGGACACAACTTCTGGTATTTGTATCCAAAATTTCTAAAAAAGCAATTTGCTAATGTGGTTCAATACAATGTGAAGATTCTTACTGCTGCGACGGAAAGAGTAAAGATGAATTTTATTAATTTCAATCTTTGTAGTAATTGATTGATTTTACTTAGTTCTAATGATTTAATTTCTTTGTATTCTACTATCTTGAAATTGCATATTTTCGGAAAAATATGAAATCATTTTTGAAGCGCAGATAAGAGTGTTATTACAGGCAATAGAATATCTTTATTAAATATAAGATAGCATTTTTTTTAATTCTTCTATAAATTGGAAAAGCAAAAATTTGTAACTATCTTTGAATGTCATTTATAAATAAGCAATTTTCATTGCCCTTTTTTGAAATTCTTATGTCAAAAGAAATAAAAAAAATATTAAACTATAGGATTGATGCTTAAATTTTATGCAAAAATTCATAAAAGTGCATGACTTGCACCACTAGTCATTGACCATTAAATATTAGAAAGAAAGATAATAAAATATAAATGATTCGCTAAAAAGAGCAGTCCAGCAACATTACTAATTTTTCTTCTAGTAAGAAATTCGTGTTAACATTCTAGACTTTTTATATAAACTGTTTAAATATATTTACTTCTGATAAAAGAAGGTAATTCCACTTCACATAAAGATAATATGATTTTAAAATGATCTAATGGCGTTTATACAAATAATAAAAACTCGGTTATCATAACGAGTAGATTGATAGAAACAATTAAAAATGATATGCAATCCTTCAATAAGTAATCGTGTCAAGGCGTTACCAATCGACAATGGGAATTTTGAAGTTTTTTGGTAAATTTTTCAAAAACTATTACAGATATGCTCGTAATTTTTAGGATTCCAATGTTTTGGTGTCCCAGTTTTGCTATCATGTAAAAATTATTACTATGTTACGATTCACTTTTTTACAATGGTCGAATTTAAAAATTTGTAAGAAAAATTGTAATTTTTAAAAATTTATAGACTTATTTCATCCATTTGTGTATTTAAAATGTGTTTTTTAAATGAGCGAAAAAAAATGGGATATATATATAATATAATGGGATAGTTTCCGAGATATCGTTAAAAGTTTTTATGATTCATTTTACATTAGACGCGCCGTTTTTTAAAAGTTTATAACTGTCAAAATTTTTATCAAGAGATTCCAAAAAAAAAAAAAAAAAAAAAAAAATGTTTGGTGGCTTATTTCATGATAAGTAATCGATTGAGGAAAAAAATTCGGAAGGCATAATAGGAAATTTTTGAGATAGTAATTAATTTTCTATGTTAATTATCCCAGTTACTCAGTATGGCTATCTAAATAAATCTTTCCCTTTAAGCCAATGCCATCGGCGCCAGTTTTGTCAAGATGCGATAATAAATTATGAAGTTTCAAAGCTGCCCGATTATTTTTGTTGACTACTGTACATCGGTATATCGCAATTTTTTTGCAAACGGATCACTTAGGAAAAATTGGGAAAATGCAGTTAATGTCACATTCCCAGGTGATCCACTACCTACTTTCTCTGCAGTTTCTTTTGTAAAATGTAATCATTAATTATTTTCTAAATGCACTGTTAGAGGAACAACTGTTGGTTCTGATATTTCTGAGTCTAAAGGACACGTTTCAGGCCGATTATGAGTTACAACACCTGTGGGAGACTATTAATTACCTCTTTCTGCCTGAAGGAAAAGAAACACTACTGTGCCTCAGCTCATTGTAGATCATTTTGTGGCAAGACAGACAAGAATATCCACTACTACAATGTTACGACGCCTTCCCAATACAGGTCTGCATGTCTGTAATTTTTGGAGGCCGTTGTAAAACTAAACTAAACTATTAAAATGGTTGAAGCATTAGTACACGGAGAAAAAAACTCAACTGACAAGATTCTTATAGATGCTATATATATTATCTAAAATCCTGATAATGCAAAATGCAAATAAGGAAGCGGCAGCTATTTTTTTTTTTTACCCTAAAAAAAGGAGACTGAAGGAGGAAGAAATATGAATTTTGTCTGTGAGAACGTCATTGCAAATAAAAAATGATGCTTTTTCTTTGAAACTAAGAAATGCGTTTCTTAACATAGAAATATCGAATTGAGGGAGAGTAAATATATGTATATATTTTCCCTCGCCTCGGAGCGAGAGTTTTCATTTCCATCTCTATATGGAAATGGAAACTTCCCACGTACCTATTGGGAATTTTGAGATGAATTTTTATCGAGGAAGTATGTATTTCCGATTCACATGCAACAATTGCTTTCCAGTCACAAACCATAAAAATCTGCAATCGAAAGTCTTGAAAATTTTGGAGATGATATGATTGTTTATGAAAATGCAAAAGAATAAAAAAGATAGGTCCTCAAACAATTATGACCTCAGTTCTTTTTTTTTTTTCAATTTTATTCACTACTTTGCTATTTTAAAAAAAATTTGCAATACATGCGAACGATTATTGATCAAAGTTTCCAAAGTGAATGTTGATTTCTAATTATTTGATGTGTAATCGAAATATGTTAAAAGAATATTGACAATAAGATATTCTTTTTATTCTTCAAAGAGGATCTCCCAACAAATCTCGTCAGAGTGAAGCATAGATCCGCTGTAAAAGGAGTGAAGAACTATGGCTTTGTTAATAAATCATGAATTTGGAAAGCGAAATTTTTACGTGTTGAAGCGAAATTTTTACTTTGCATTCATCCGACGCTATTTCTCATACATCTATTCTTCTATTTTGGCAGTTCATCTATAAAATAATGAAATAGTCTACATACCCTTACTAATCTCTAGAGTTCCTTCTTGTTATAGCTGTGTTATGCAGAATAATTGATGTCGAAAAAAATTTTCTATAGAAGAAAAGATGAAATTAATTGGCTTATTCGAGAAGTCAAATGGAAATATATTTTATTCCAAATTAAAATTGTTCTGTTACTTCGATCCTAATATCTAGCATTAATTTTAAAAATGAAAAGTCTCCATAAAAAAAAAGGATTTTTGAATTGTTTATTCGGCCTTTTAGAGAGAAGAAAATCTTTTATAATATATCTGTACTTAAGGATATGGAAATTAAATATTTTATATAAATTAACTGTAACAGAGATTTAACTTAATAATTCGTATTTTTAATAGCATAAATGGCTATAATATGTAAATTGCGTTTCGTACCAAAAAATCTCCTGAAATCTATTTATCTAAATATATCTTATCTTTATTTTCATAATTGTTATTTTATTTCAATTTTAATGTTGTTTGAATGCTTCAAATAAATTCCTCATCAAGCGAATAAAAAAAATCTGTGCTCATTTGATATCACTGGATTGATGCAGTGAGTCATTTTTACTCATTCAAGATTGGATTCCTTTATATATAGTAAACTTTAAAATTATCATTTAAGAACACAAGCTAGTTTTAAATTATAAAATGAACTATATACAAATATAAATTCATTTTTCACTCATTCCATATTTTTTTTTTTTTTTCGAATTTTGCATGCCTATTTTTGCAGCCATGAGTCAAACAAATTAATTAAATGGTTTTATAGTTAGTTCCTTCAAACGCAGGAAATATATTATGCATAAAGAAATTTCTTATTAAATTCTTAAAAAACAACTTAAGAATGCCTGATATCATAAGATTTCATGTTCACTATTGTTAATTTATATAATTTGTTGCATATAAAATTTATTACTCTTATGATATAAGTGAATGTCGTTAGAATGTTTTTGTACGGTGTAAGGACATTTGTGCTCAATGCAATAAACTTTTTTTGTTGAAAACGAATTTTAAAAAAATATAAAAATGACTTCAACAACGTTTTTTAACCATAAATTATTTATCTAAAATAGATGAATAATTTTTTTCATAAAACCTCATTTTGAAGTCTGAATCAAACTCATTCATTTCAATAGAAGTGTGCAGATAATCCGCATTTGGAAATATACTGTTATAAACATATATTATGGGAGTTTTAAACGCCACTCAAAGGAAGTTTTGAATTATATTAAATTTATAATGGTTACTTGAAACGAAAGAGATTTGATTATAATTACTTTTACTTGAATACTTTTGATTATTTTGTTAAGATGTATTCGAATTTTATTTCTCATAATAGCTGAACATTGCCTTTATTTCTTAATCTTTCCCCGTTGGTGTGGTGTGGAAGTTTGGAGAGGGGAGTGCTAGCTCAGGTGTCATCCTTGTCATCTGACCGCGATTCATAATTACGTGGACCGTATCAAAATATCCCTAATGTTGCTTTAAAACGGGACGTTAATATAATTAAACTAAACTAAACAAAGTTCTTAATCCTTTCTATTTTAAAAATAGAGGCAAATTGAAAAATTTAAATGAAATCAAGTAAATTAATTATCTTTAACTCATTCACAGAGCAAGATATTTAGACTGCTTTACCTTCAGTAAGGTTCATTAAAACCAATATCTTTAAGACTATTTATAATAAATAGGTAAAAGATTCTATGAGACGCAGCGCAGACAATGAATAAAATTCACAAAATGAACGATGTTTGGAAGATAATCTGTTATATGAATATATATTTTAGGACTCTTTTTCATTTATCTAATTCTGCATTGGATGTCATCTAAAGAATCTCATTTGGTAAAAATAATATGTAAGGATCTTAACAGGGATCAGTTATAAACATTTATAACTATTTTTTTCCTAATAAAAAAACACCGCAATTAATTAAAATTAATTCTTTCCTAAAATTATTTAAATGTATTTGTGCAACATGTGGTTGCATATTTATTCAGTGGAACCAAAAAAGAGATACGTCCGTATTTAATAAGGGAACTTACGAAATAGTTATTGCTTTCTTTATAGTTACGGGAAATAGCTTATTTTAGAAATGAATTACGAATGAATAGGAATAAACAGAATTCATCACACTAGTGAGACCTAAACCATGTATATATATATATATATATATATATATATAACGTCAGGTAAACGGATTTTATACTTTACCTCATTTAATATTGAGTGATTAAAGAGGAAATTTAAATGAGGTTTTCAGCATTATTGTCAACGAATGCGAGCCATGGCCAGTGGAGAGAAATATGACATAGCTTCGCCGCTAAGAACATGAAGCAGAAAAAGGACGAGAAACCAAATTCTGTTCAGTTCAGAAAGAGGACCTCGTTTTCGGGAGTGACACTGGAACCCAAACTAAAGAATTACTTGTACTGTAGCTTAAGATAGTTGAGAGTACTATTATAACATCCCGAGCACCTCTTGCAACTGAGAAGCTAAAGTGTTTTAAAGTTTGAGTTTAGTTTAGTTATATTAACGTCCCTCGTAAAGTAACACTAGGGCTATATTGGGACGGACCTCGTAGTTTTAAGCCACGGTTAGATGACGAGGACGACACCTGAGCTGGCACCTTCCTCTCCAAATTTCCACGCCACACCAGCGGGGGTATTTTTAAAGTTTGAATTTAAATAGATAGAAAATAATTTTATGAACGCAGTCAAAATAAAAAATTAACATACACGCACACACTATATATATATATATATATATATATATATATATATATATATATATATATATATATATATATATATATATATATATATAGTAGGGTAAAAAAAGAGTAATTACTTTGTTTCAACTTTAAAATACTTTATACTTTAAAAAAGATGCAGTTTTCATTTCTCTCAAGATTAACTAGTGGATAAAAAAAAGCACAATTAACAGAGTTTTTTTAAAGGAATTATTTTCAATTTAAAAGACCAAAACTAATACTTTATCCAAAAAATAAAAATATTTAAAAATGAAAAAGTCTCTTCTTAAAGGAAGCTTTTTTATCGAAACTGAACAAATGTTTCTGTTCAAACTTAAGTTCTTGGAAAAATGATCGCTTCTACTATTAACGGAGTAGAAATGATTTTATTGAGAAATTATACTATTTCATAGATCGAGGAGCATTATTACCTTATAGCAGGAATGAACAATGGGGAAATGAAGTAACTGCGCAAGAAAAATCTGAAACGATGATTTTCGAAAAATCCAGAATTATGGTTTCTACTATTTATCCATAAAAAAAAAATATTGTAATATAGATTTAAAATTTCTACCATTGTTTTGCAATTTATGAGATGAATTCATAGTGGTTGCATTTTATTTCTTTTCAAGTAAAAATCAATGATAATTAATCAATGAAAAATCATGTAATGAAATAAATTTTTTGTTAATAAAGGCATCTACAAGGCATCTAAAATAAAGTTCGGAAAAATCAGTAGGTTTAAAATGCAGACTAATTTTTTTAAATTAGATATAACTTCTAATTTTCCTTATCATCAGAAAATGAATCCATCCATTAAAATTTTTTAGATAAAATTCTGAAAAAAATTAGAATGTTTGTAAAATAAGATGTATTTTAGTTTTTCTTGACACCTACTTCACGTTTAAATGTTTTTATAATATAAATTCTTTAATTAAAATTTTTAATTTCCCTTCATTCTATACTTGAATCTGAAATATAATCAATTCTCAATTGAAAATGCTTTTTTTTTATAAAGAAAGAAAAAGATATTTTTTTATTTAGTTCTCCGAGCTGCGCAGCAATTTCAATGAATTTTGAAAGCTCTTCCGGTATTATTTTCGTGTTACTGATTCCTTCCCCTCATTTCCCTTGGGGCCGCCCCGGTGGTTCTCATAAATATTTACGGTTTCTTGCGGCATCTATTGAGATGCAACCTTTATAGAATTTATTTTTAGCAGCAAATGTTTCAGTATGGCTGCTTCTGAGGTGTATATATACATGCTCGAGTCACATTACTGTCAGAAAGTTTTCGACAGAGGAAATCCAGGTAAGACACATATCTCTCCTTCTCACTTGTTTTCAAATGTCCAAGTTTCCTTGATAACAGTAGCTGCTAGTTTTGTTTCAAAAGCTCTGAAAATCTTTTGCCTTTCCGAACTTACATTAGTTTCTTCTCTTAGATGAGAGTTTCTTTAACTAAAGGTTTCGATCCCAAAAAGGATCGCGCTAATCAGAATGAAATGCAAATTAAAAAGTTTGCATTTATGTGAAAAAGCATAAAGTTCAGGTTTTGTAGAAGCATAGGTTTATTTCGAAAATATAATTTAAAAAAAACAAACAAAAACAAGAGTAATTCTAATGTCTTCTTCCTGGCACTTAGAATCTCTTCTTGGCTACCATTATTTTTATTTTGAAGAATTATACGCAATAAGTACTTTCAAGATGAAAGTCGGTTATTGTTGGTCTGACAAGAAACTTGTTTCTTTTTGGCATTTAAAATAATTGCTAGCATCTGTAAGTACTTCCGAACATGAACCATTTCATATGTCAGTCTTCGAGTATGGCTGAGGAATATTTGTAATTTAACTAAAAGTAAACGAAAAAGCTTTAGATAGCGCTAAGTTTTATAATGCGTTTATTATTTTAGCACTTTTACTAAGGAAACCAATAAAAATCAGAACTATGTGATTATCAGATTTGCAATGTTAATAGTTTCAATAGAAGTAAGGATAATGTCATTTAACTAGCAGCATCACCTATCTGAATTTTCAGAAATTCTCAAGAAAAGACTGAATTTTTCGCGACATATATGGGAGTTTTTTTTTTCAAATTGGTAGATCATGCACATTTGCATGTTCAGACCAAATGCGAAAAAAAAAATCTACTATATTCGTTATGAGTAGCGAAACATTCAGATACTTCTTGTTATAAAATTTGGGGGATTGAAATAGAGGATATCGTTTGTTAAACGATGAAATTCACAAATCACAACTTCTTTGAATTTTGTCTTTAAATCTAAATAACAATGGATCCCCTATGATGCCAGTAAAAGTAACAGAATATTGATGATATGACATGTAATAGTTATATTATTAGCTCCTAAAATATTTTCTGCTAATGGAAATGATACGCCAGTGTAACAAGACAGTAATCTGTCATTGGGGAAGGTTGTAGTTCATTTTTAATTCGTATAAATAAATATTTAAAAATTAAACTATGAAATTTTTATTAAAAATTTCTCAACAATGTTATATTTACTACGTTGTTAAGATGTTCGTGCGATTTGCCATTTTAACACCGTTTGTGTTAATGTTGAGATCCAGTGCTTCTATATTAAGCTAAATCAAAATTAATTTCAAGCATTTCATTAAAAATTATGGAAAAAAAACGATTTTTTTTGTCATCAATGACTGCTTTAAAGCCTATTTTATTTATTGATATTTTTTTGTTAAATACATGATACCTTGAGGTCTCAAGAATATTTTTTTTAACATCATGAACGAGAATAATTTTATTGTCGAAACAGCAAAAGTGTAAGTCTTCGAATCATGTTTCTCAAACTGTAGTTCATAACTCTCTGGCGTTAAACCGATTAAATAAGTCCAAAGTTAAATTTCTCTAATATCGCATCTTTAGTCAAAAGGATGTAAAATATGTTTTATAGTATGCTGATAAAAAATCTTTCCTCAATTGATTTTGAAATTTTAAAAAGGACACTCCAAAGAATATTAAATTAAAACTTTCTGCACTCGTGTATAAAAAAAGCACATCCATTACAAATTTCTATTTGTGCGTATTTTGAGTAATTTCTGTAGAGAGTATTTCTATGAAAAATTCATTCATATTTGTAAAAGTTGTGCTTATTATTTGAATTTGTAAAAATTGAGTTCTGGTTGTTGTTCTCTCTTTATGCTCTCAGATTAAATTTTTTAAAGTAATTCTATTAAGTTGACAATAAGATAATTTTATGTAACAAAAAAAACCAAATAAAATAATTTTTTTTTATTTTACAAATTTTTTATTATATCATCTAATGATAATCATATTGGCGAACTTCAGAAATTCTTCATCCGGAGAAAATGTTTCCTTTTTTGGCGAGTGTCGCCCTCTAGAGGCATGCTTTCCTGTAATATCTTTACTGCAGGAAAAACATGAATTTAAGTGCTATAGGGGAACTCGACATTTGCGAGTTTCGTCACGATGCGAAGATGCGAAATCTTCCTAATTTCTGAAAACGGTTCACCTGACAGTGGCAATAGATTTTATGATTTAAAAATCATAATTTTATGCCAATTAATTTTGTACGTTACACGTAAAAATTATGCTAAAATATTTTTAATTCATTCATAATTCTAAGAACGGTTTGCACATACTTTTTTAATGTTCTGAATATTTATCTACATATCACCGCTACTAGAGGTATAAAAAATAGCCATGAAAAATAATTTTCAATTATGTTCATAATTATAAACTTATTTGACCATCCTATTTGTAGTTTTCAATAACATAATATTGTAAATCAGATTTTTTTCAATCTTTTCCCCTTTCTTTTGAAATTCTATTTCTACTCGAAAAATCCTTACAATAATATCTTTAAAGCATATAGACATAAGAAAAAAAAAGTTCAAAAATGAAATTTTAATTTAATTTTAATAAGACAAAAGTTGAATTAAATTAAATTTAGCTATTTGGAAAATTGAACTAAAATGCTTGATAGTAAGAAGGATTATAATAAATTTGTTGTTTAATTAGTGAAAATCATTACATGTACAAAAGCTTTGGTGCTATACATGTAGAGCACAAATTTAGAAATAATGCTCTAGATGATGTTTTCTGTCGGTAAACTCTGTTCTTTTTTTTTGTTTGTTTGTTTTTAGTTTCGAGAAACAAGGGAGTCAAAATGTCCTCTACTTCATTCCTCATTCTGCTGTGCATTCTCCTCTCTTCTGTACTCTTGGCCGACTGTGGCACCATCCACAGCTCTTTGGGTACCGGAGAAACTAACAGGGGATGGAAACCAGGTGGCAAAAGGGGCATGGATTGCTTGCAGTTGCAGTCAGAGGTTCTTTTTACGATCTTGGAAGTGGTAAAGGTAAGTTTAGAACAAAAACAGGTTGTTTTAAGAATTTTTTTCCCAATTTTAATGGTGACATTTCCTTCGATATTTGGAATGCATACTTTTAGAGAAATAAGGATTCTTTTCAAGAAAAGCAGTCTTTAGAAGTATCTTTAGATCATGTTAATTGAATTTATCTTGTATGCGAAAATATTCAAAGTATAAAGACTATTGTGATATTCGAAAGAAGGTCAAGAAAAGAAATGTAATCGTCTTTTGGA
Source organism: Argiope bruennichi (assembly GCF_947563725.1). NCBI lineage: Eukaryota > Metazoa > Arthropoda > Arachnida > Araneae > Araneidae > Argiope > Argiope bruennichi. Next base: position 69,876,705 of record NC_079163.1, on the reverse strand, counting down.
AACTTCACCATCATTCCAATGCTAGATGTTGAATTCAACGACGCCATTTCAGACATGTTCAATCTAGCTTTAGAAAATGAATCATATGATTAGTGATTCTCTTGGCATATTAGGTTTAAGTGAAATTATGCTGAGAGTGAGGCCTCTGTATGAGAACTTTATTTTACTATAAGAAGAATTACTTTTCTTTATATAAAAAATTAATTCATAGTGAAATTAAGCAAAAAATCAAATAATACCATTCATCCGGAAATGTGATGTCTCATGCATTGACAACTTAAAGTTTGAAATTAATATTTTTAATTAGAGGCTTTTTCATCTCAAATCTTGCTGATAGAAATTTTTTATAATAATAAATATTGTAGTTGTTCATATTTTAGTAATGAAGATCATTCAAGAGTTTTCCTTTTTGCTTTTATCACATTATCAATTCTTTACGAATTAATTTATTTCAGTATCATGTTTATAAGTAAAAAAATTACGAATCTCTGATATTCATTTCCTAAGGATACATTGAAAGAAGAAGAAATTTTTTATTTTTTAAAAAAGAATGAAAAGGATTAATTTATCAATTATGAATATAACATATAAATATTGATGAAAAAATGCAGTTTTTGACTTTACCACAGTCTTTTAGATTTTAAAAATTATCAGAAAATTAGTGATAATGTGAGTACATTTGATTATTGCTTTATGATAGGATTTTGAATAAATTATGAAACATTATTCAACAAGAAGCTCAAAAGTATTTTTTTTAGGAATTTCAATGCTTTTAATTAATAGAATTTTTCTTCAAGTTAAATCCTAAAGATTATTTTGTACCATTTTATTCATTTCATATATGCACACAAAATAAAATTAATAGAAATGATGTAAATATAATTTAAAATTCAACGATTCCAGGAACTATACTATTTTACATTTCAAGAATTACAGACTAACAATTTCATTTCGAGAAAAAAGCTTTTTACAAATATGAAATATTATAATTCTGAGCGATAATTATTTCGGGCTTTCTTTTGAAAATATCCTGCACTATGATGGCTTTTTTCCCAGCCTTTTTAAGTCGTTCTCCGTATAAAAAAGAAATATGCATCAATTTCTGTTATCTAAAAGGACCAAATGAAATTTCTTATTCAAGATTTGGGTTGTAGCTGGAGCATTACGATTTTCTTTGCTTGTAAAATGCAGTATAAATATTAATTAATAATAATGCATTTTAACCATATATTAATTTGCAAGACCGATCCCAATCTAATTCAGTGGGCATAATGTCTATTACTTAATCTTTGTTTTATAATTCATTATTAAATATAGAATTGAATTCTGAAATAAACTTTTTTTTTCAAATTCATAGTTAGATGACGTACAATGTACGGAATGTGTAGACGTTATGTACAGAAACAAAACTGATTTAAGTTAATCTATAAGTTCTCAAAAATTAAAGTATTATATTGTCATCAAGAATGCATAAATATACAAAATTTAAAAACTAGTGCATCAGGAAGAGGGGGAAAATCGATTACAAAATCCAAAATAATAAACTTGAGACAAATAGAGTTAAATAAGAGTGTGTTAAAGTACAGCATGTGTGGAAAAGGTCAAAAGGAAATAGTGCAAATTAAAATTTCTGTTATTTTTATGACGATTTTTGTTTAATTTTATTACAGGAGGAAGTTCAAAAAATATCCAACTGTGAAAGAATTCACTTTGGTGAAAAGGCAATTTGGTGAACCAATCAAGACTACTTGAATTACATCTAAATGCTCTTCTGTAAAATCAATAAATTCTAGATAGCATAAATATTGTGAGATAGTGTCTTTTTATTTGTACAAACATCCTGACACTAAGCCGAAATTCATTTTCATTTTAACATTTTGGAATCAATAAATATTAAATAGCAAAAATAGTGTCATTTTTTTGTCCTTGTCTTTTTCACTGTACATTTTTAGAAATTCCTTCATTCTACAAATCTAAACAAAATAAGTTTATATATGAAGCATGCCAAAATTAGTAAGTAATTCTTACATATTTAAGCAGAAATGTAAAATTACAATCAGAAAACGAGTAAAAATTTCAATATAAAATAAATAAGATATTAAAAAAAGGATTTTAAAAGATGTTCACTTACTAGAGAAATTTACAAGCCCTCCTAGAAAAATTGATTTATAACATTTCTTTCTTTCTACAGAGCACTTCGATTTAAATGCTGAAACAAAAAATAATAAGGCGTTTATTACTGTTTTTAATATTAATTCAAAAGAATTAAATCCTTCGATGGCATTTCTTATTTATGCATTCTTTTATTTTTATTTCTTTTTTTACAAACAGTTATTTATTACAGATATTCTTCACTTCTTAGTAATGTTTTTCACATCGAATTAAGGCTTTACAAAAAACCGAAAGTGAGGAGATATACTCTCATTTTCATAATTTCCACATCGATTTCTTAGAATTTGATAGATAGACCAAGAAATTTTTTTGTCATGTCATGAGAAGAAACTTTGTTGCATATGAAGTCAGTCAATTATAACTTGGTAATGATATGATTGACTTATTCAAAAAGACCTAAAAGACTCTTATCAACTATTATTAGAGTTGTTTTTCAGAAAGTCAGTTGCTTTTACCAATACACATATGTGTCTGCGTTATGTTGCTAAAATTCTATCATATGTAAATTACTATTAAATATCTGTAGTTGATTATTTGACCTTTTGATATTTCATATGCTTAAGACAAAATATATATTTTCGCAGAAAGTAATTTGCGATAACTCTGAAAAATTGTGATGATTGAAACGTCAAGTCTAAATTTTTTAAATAAAACTTAAGACGACATGTGTATTTACAACGTTACCCAATCCTAAATTAAACCCTTTGCCCTAAAAGTTTTATAATAAAATGGGGTAAGTGGGCACCAATTTAACAATATCATACAATGTTTCTGCTTTCAAACGATTCTGTTAGCAAATATTTCCCATAAGATGCTATTGCAGCGTATCAAAATGTTAAACTTGTGTATGAAAATTATCAAACTTACTTAACTGTAAAAATTAACTTTCAAATATGTAGATAAAGGTTCCACGTCTCACTGAGGGAGCCCGTACTCTAAAATTTAGGAATAATAACGAAAAGTTTTTCCTTAGCACATGTAATGTTCTTTTGTTACTTAAATGCTAGTTTTGTGTTAAAATAATAATAATAAATAAACTGAAAATTGCAATGTTTTTTACTGTTGCAAATAAACGGGCCAGCAATAATAGATTCTGCTGACTTTTTATCAGGCAATTTTTTATTTTACATAGTCCTTTCTCCAATACTCATATAGGTACATATTTGCGCATGATTTTTTCAGTAAATGTTGCATTTATTGAAAGAGAATATATACTATCTTCAGAAATTCCTAGCATGTATAAGTAGTTACACAACCTTCAAAAAATTTAAAGTCAAATTTTCTTAAAATAAAAAATAAACTTATCAACAAACTCTTCAAGAGAATTTTTAACTCTAAATGAAGCAGTAAAACATTTAAAACTGTTTAATTAATTTCAGTTCTGTGCTCAGAAATATGTTGTAACAAGAGTATAATACTTAATGTTTCATTATTAAATAGATACACGGATAGCTTATCTTAAGCAAGTTACGTAAGAACGCTTTTTGGAAATTTTAATTTATTGATAAGACGAAACAAATTAATAAATTTTATAATGAAGGTAAATCAAAAACCTTATGTATCCCAAGTTTATTTATCTGTTTATGAAATGAGATAGCCGTAAGAATCGTATCATATTAAAGATATTTTCTCCTACTGGCCACTTCCAGCATGTCTTACACTTAAAAATACAGCTATCGTTTACAATTTCATTAAACTTCATAGGATGTTTCTACTCTTTAATAAATATTCGTAAATACCCCCCCCCCATAGAAAATTTTATTCTTTCCCAATCATCAACCTATTAAAAAATTTCTAAAAATGACATCCTAATATTTTTTTTTTATCAAAGTAGAATGGTCCTCGATACCTGATGTTTAACGTTTATCTTTATATGGTACTTTAACGTTTATCTTTATATGGTACTTTAACGTTTATCTTTATATGGTACTTTAACATTGTTATTTAATCAATGTAATAAGTTTTTTTTAAAAAAATCAGGTGTATATTTGGAATGAACTAAACATTTTTCTCTCTTAATTCATCAAGAACTTCTACAACGTATTCATTAAAAATATTGAACAGTAGCTGAACATTTTGCCTTTCCATATTTGATGGAGAAGAGCTTTAAGACTTAGCCTGAAACCATATTTGACTAAGTTATCCGATGTATAAATCTTCTATAGTTGAAAATCGAGCCGCTTTAAAATCAACAATATTTTGAACTATATGAACCAAATTAAATTGAGGATAGGAGAAACACTTGCAATATTTTTTTGATATAAACAGTTGTTTCTAATAGAACTGAACACATGAACTGGATCTACAACGAAGAACAGTGGTCTTAATTTATTAAAAAAGATGAGAGTAACAATATGACAATTCTGATGGATGAATAAAATGTTCAAGGTCTTTTTCATTAACAGAATTATTCCTTATAATAATACCAATAACGGTAAACCCAATGTCTTTTGAGCCAGTGAGGATTTTTTAAAAACAAATTCGTGTAGAATTTTCAGTGATATAGAATGAATGGACTGACAGAACATGTACAGCATTTTTTTTATTGCGATACAATGATTTAATCGTAAAAATTTGTGTATTAGAAGCAGAAGCTTCAGAATTATTGACATGCTCGTTATTTATAAATATCTTTATATTCAAAATATTCTTTTATATTAACTTCATCGAACATCAAAGTAACAATTACATCATTTTCTTGGAAATGTTTAGATTTCTCTTAATGTACAACAAAAAATAAATCTTGTTCAATTTTTGAGCTTACACTATATTTTGAACTCAAATAATTTATAGAATTTGAATGAGGCAGAACCAAATATTCACCTTGTCTCAAGAATCTGTAAGCAGATGGTGCTATGATGTAAAGCAAAGACGAATATACTATAGTATCAGAAGAATATACACAAGCATATTCACTATTTTCAAGAAAAGGAGATGCTCCATAAAAAAAATTAATTATTTACGAGTTAGCTTAGAGTTATCTATAAGGGTTTTTAATCAGTCATATATTAACTGATTAATATCCTTAAACTCCAACTTTTCCTTTTAAATAATGCATAACATTTTTCAAATGATCTATAACTATACAGATTTGTTTATAACTAGGGGAAAAGGGAAATTATCTATATTCTTAACTTTATGGTCTGCAGAAGAATTAATAAAGAATGACTTATATTAAGGGCTTAAGAAGAATCTAAAATAAAAATTACTTCTTTTGTCTTTTGAATTACATTCTTGGTGTTAGATTTAAAATTTTTAAATTTCACAATTAAATCTGTAAAAAATTTATTTTTTGCATCTTTTCTTTTTCTACATACTGCTGAAGGCTGGCATTTATAGCTGCTTTCGGAGATCCTCAATTTCTTTGTGTTGCCCTCTCTGTTGGATTTTCCCAAGTGGAAGCTCTGTGGAAAAATCTGAATAAATATCTGGAAAAACAGAAGATACATCACCAGGTACAAGTCTAGGAAAAAAATGGAAACTTCTTTTGAGATTAAAAAAATAGTTCCAATAATTTATGAAGATTTAAATCAAATACTTTATTACAGAATAGACCTTTTCCTAATATATAAACTGAAAACCAAAATCTGCCATAACAGAACAAAATTAAAAAATTACTGTTGAGCATCAAATAATAAAATTTAAAATCAATAGAAATATTCATCGAAAATAAATAGTTAAATACCATGTTGGATATATCTAAAATTATCACTTTTACCACCACTAAAATTGCACAATATTTTAAATTGATCATAAGCTTATTTTACATGCGATGAAAAATTAATCAAAAAATAATAACTTTTTATTACTAATTTTTTTTTTGAAATTTAAGATATTTTATAAATGCCACTTCCATTTGTAAATAATATTTTATATGAAAGCGATGTGCTTTATATGAAAGCGATATAAGGAGATATTAAAAAAATATTAGGTGTTTAAATATTATGAAAAAATATGCTGTTTTATGGATAATCTGATGATTCATTTAACTTTCAAAAGGCCTACTCAATCATGTAATTTATATTACATTTATACAGATTTTTACAAATTTCCTTCATTGGCATAATATTTTAAACTAAAATGTCAATTCATTCTGCTGCAGCATATAATGCCTACAGTCAAGATAATACATTCTCATTTAAATTTAATTTTTCACTTCATAATTTTAAACTGAAATTTTTACATACAAACAATAAATCACTGACGTATTTCATAAGAGTTTTGAGATAATTAAAAACAAAATGATTTTTTAAAAAATTTACACCAATGATACTTGAAAAAGTTTTTCATATTGGCATTAAATGTCTAAACACTTAAAAAGTGATTTTCCATGGAATGTTTGGCACAGACCTACATATACGAAATAAAAATTAGTACTATATTGTATTTTTAAAAATTAAATAAATAAGAAGTAAATTCAATAAATTCAGAATCAAAGCAAATATTTAGAACAAATAAAAGACTATGAAAAAAAATAAAAGACTATAAAATAAAAATAAAAATTGTTCTTTAGCTCAAGAGAACATCTGCAAATTTTGTAGCATTATAAGGAATTGCCATGCAAGCAATTATGCCAAATGATAAATGGAAGCGATAGATCATTCCAAATTTTTCACAGTCAAAAGGATGAATTAACTAATAATTGTACAAAAGAAACCAGACTTACCTTACTATATTTAGCTGGAATGAAATTATCTCTCTTCATAGCGAAGATCCATGCTCTTCTAGTGTTGTCGCCATTTGGAAATGGAAATACCGAAATACTGGGACTATTTTTAGAGTAGTCACTTTTGCAATTGGAAACGCAGATGGATTAGGCATCTTTATTACGTTAAATTAAAATTAATATAAAAAAAAGATTAGAAATCATTCACACAAACAAAGCTTCTCCTCCTCACCCCCCCCCCCCAAAAAAAAAAAAATTAAAGAAGGAAAGAAATAAACACCGTGCTTCTTTGCGACAACGGCACCTATGCTATCCACACCCTTCGTATTTAACTTCAGAATGTTCAGTCACTTTTCGTGGCGTCATGGGTTGAACGCATGGGAGTTGCATGGTTTTGTTTTACTAAGATCGCGGTGTTCCGACTACAGCATACCATTAGCGCTTTGTACCAGCAATTCCCGTAGTTACTGTACCTACAAATAACGCTATTTGTAAAAAATACAGAGAGACAGATGCTTCCCTTTACTTTATCCAGTACGAATCAAAACTTTTTTTTTCATTCCTGATAAGTTAATTTGAATCAAAGTATGGAGATTTTAAGTCGTGTTTTAAAAATTCTTAAAGCCAAACATTTATAATAAATCTAAAGATTCAAATATATTTTTGCTTGCATATTTATACTCTCACGCAATAAATTTCCATTTACGACTCAGTTCAGAAATCGATCATTATCTGAAATGAAACAGAAGTCTACTAATTTCTTTGTGGTTACCAACATTTGTCATAGTTTATTTTCAATTCAAAAGATCATCTATCAGATTAACATTACAACTGGAAAAGGAAGTATTGTTCATTATTTGATCGCCCACATATTTAACGCTCTGCAGAATCACAAGAATTGTCAATCGAGATTATTTGATCCGAGTGGATTAGGAAGAAGAAACAGGATTAAAAATCTATCCTTTCTTTACCAGACAATTCAATGAAAAAATCAAAAAAAAATTTTGTCAACATTTCTTTTATGAAATAAATTTTGTGAAATGTTATGTTTCGCTTACTTTCAGTAGATTATTTCCTATCAAATCAGTGACTTCCACATAAAAATCATATAATAATTTCCCTTCTTAAAAAAGAAGAAAAAAATTCTTAAATCTTTATACATAATGTAACAAAAATATGACCAGTTCATTCGCAACCTGAATCTCTCTTCATTTTATTGCAGATGCATTTTTTCATAAGGCAAATAAAAAATTTTTTACCTAGAAATTAATAAGAGCCAACTTTCCAGATATTTATTATGTTGATTGAATAAAAGAGGTGTTTAATCTTTTTCATGTCACTGATTAAACAGAAAGTGTATCACGTCGGACATTGACTATTTAACAGTTGGAGCCAAGTGGTCATGAGAAGAATAGAGTATTCAGTGAAAAACTGTAGAATGAACCTGAAAACATATCTTTTTTTTTTTTTTTTTTACCTATCTTTATTTTTCTAAATAAAAAGCGAAACCTTTATGCTAATTCGGCATGGTGCCTTAAAATAATGAGTCCATTATCTCCATTAAGTATTCGTCCATTATCTCCATTAAGTAAGTGTTGATTCAGTTTAAATATATGCAGTGAGGATTAATGAACGCACTTGTCATTAAACTTTTTTCGACCATTTTATTAATAAGAAGTTTTCCTTTCTTTTTAATCTTACAGAAAAATAAAAGCATACGCATACGAAAAATTATCACAGGAAATATTTTGGGGGAAATATTATTTTCTTGTCCAGGCAAATACGAAATCCCTCTACAGCGATGATTTATATTTTTCCAACGTTCTTTCAATTACTAACGAATTTGCAAACGTCCATCCATTTTTAGTAATTCCATACACTCAGTTGAATACTTTTCTACACTTTGGAACATTTGTTATGTCATTGATTTATATTTATTCCGTTTCTTTGAAGAAGAGAAAAAGATAATCAATGTATTTTTTTTTTCTTTTAAAATCAATTTTCTGTCCAATGAATTCTTTCGAAAAATTATCATTACTTTGTTTCTCAACTGTTTCGAATTTGCTCATTTTTCTTTCAAAACAATGTACTTAAATAAATATCGATTTCACCAGAATGAAGTATTATATGTACCCAGTATGATATACTAGTTTATTAATCTGATATATTTTTCTAGAAATTTATATGTTGCTAATTTCGATATATTTTCATAAAAGAATGTTTTAAAAAATGTTTGAACCCAGAATCCAAAATTATAATTCAATTATCCAAAGAATAATTTTTAACTCTCCCTTATTCCCTTTATTAAGTTATTACATTCTAAATATTAAGTTTATCTTATTTAAAACTCGATTATGCTTCTAAGTTGAAACTTAATTTACTAAATTTTTCAAAATCGTCTTCTGTTTACCAAAAGTGTGAATAAATTTCAAACGAGAAAAAATATTCTTCATTCCAAAGCATTCCAGTTCACTCATTAAGTTGGCTCAAAGAAATATAGAAATGACTTTTTTCTGTTTCTCATTCCTTCCAGTTTTGAAATTTTCAGTTTTAATTTCCTAAATAAATATCATCAGACATTTGGAAAAAAAAGTAACACTTATTCTTGGAACAACCAAAGCTATTCCCAGATAAAAATAAGTCAAGAACTTTCTTTAGGTTTCATGATGTTACTCTTAAAAGAAACTGTGGTAATAGAATTAATAAGAGTAATGACAGAATTTTCTACTTTTAATTATGAAACAAGAACGTTTTTCAAATTAATATAAGGCTACACATTTTCAAAGAAATTTCTCCCCCCCCCCTCCCATATCGACTTAACTTACTTAAACAGTAAAGCTGACGGGAAATGTTTAGCAGATTCTCCAAAAATGAAACATATTTTTTTTTAATTTTTAGTAATACATAAATTGTATTGTTAAAAACTTCTACTTTCTGCAATTTATAATTGATGAGCATTTTCGAAATGTGGAGCAGACAAGGGCAGAAAGAATGAACCGTGATGGGATTATGTACAATTAGCACTTACGCCCTAAAATAATGATCAAGCTTAAATTTACCAATTATATTCAAGTTTGAAAACTACTGAAAATCGAAAACACTAAATCATTGGAAATCTTCAGGGGAAAAAAAAATAAGCATTTTCGGTCCTGTTTCTCTTTGGTAAAAAGCAATGAAATATTTACATAAAAGGATGCTAATCAATTTGATATGTCTATTTTTCCCAATTCATCATCATTAGAATGGAATTTCCAAAAAGAAAAGAAAAATCACTTTCCCACTAGTCTAGATAATTTATTCCTCCGAAACTGTCTCCTTATTGTCCTGTTGACGAATAACTGGCTTTACTTGATCACAATAGACGCTTCAACAGATTGCTGAACAGCATCGAATATTCGAATTTCAATCCAGTCCTTTTGTACTAGGAAAGAGTAAAAAATATCTTATTAACTTCAGAAAACAGCAATGGAATGTTCACTCAAAACTTCCTGGATTTTTTGAGCTCCTTTTTATATACCTCTTTTCAAATAAGTATTAGTTTGATTACCAAAGTATTTTTAGCTTCTATTTTATTTGTGGGTATGAAGAACGTTTTCATCAGATCTCGCATGATGCGAATATTAAAAAGCAGTTACTTCCGTAATAAAATCTTTTACATTTTTTTTTCTAGTTTTTGAATCTAAAGAATTTGTTAAACTGAATATGGTTATTACATTTAAAAGTCAAGCAAGACAATTTAGGAAGTGTAAACACCTTTTAAATATTATTAAATTAACAGTTATTTTTTAAACGTTACCTTTTTTTATTAAGTAATTTTAATGGCGTATGTTAGTATTTTCAGTTTAGGTCAAATCAATCAATCAATTCTGAATGTTATCCATATTAGGGGTAGGCAAAAATTTGCCACAAGAATTTATTTTTAAATATGCTACCCTTTCTTAGTCGTAAGAAAATTGAACTGATTAGCTCGAAATGGAGGAAAAATGACGCTTCTTTTAAATCGATTTCAAAAATATTTGATTCGAAGATTGTGAGAAAATAAAATAACACATCTCATTATATATTCATGTATGCGCTTGTACAAAATTGTCATCAGATTTTACGATCTATCCAGTAGCAATTTTAACATATTATATCGGAGGCGTGTCCAATGTCGTATTATGATATACTAAAAATTCATACCAACTGTAAAGCGCCTCCTAACTCACAGTAGGAGATTTTTATCGTTCACTCCATTATTTGCTATCAGAGCTCATCTTAAGTTATTAAGAGGAATGAAACGCTCAAAAGCCAAGAGTTGGCAGTTCTATCGCATCGATATGCAAATTCAGGAATGATTTTTCCAGAAGATCTCGTCCATAGCAAATTTCCGCTCTTTTGAAATGAGCATCTAAAGATTCATTTCCCCGCTGCTACAGATATCTCGATGTGTAGGGGTTGTTTTCAAATTTACAAGTACAAGTTTGAGAATTGGATTTAGGAATATCGAGAAACGCAAAGAACATATACTTAAAATTACGTTAAAAGCCACTTTGTACTTTAATCTTAATTTTTCATATTTAATTGTTTACTAGTTGTCAAGATTAGGAGAAACTAAGAAGGCGGAAAAAATTTATATATTTACTAATTTTTAAAGGCTTTTCAATACTGAAATAAATACAAAGTCTTCAAAATAATCGTATGCAATGGAATCCAAAGCTTTTATTTCAAGGCAAAATTCACAGGAAATGAATTTTATGAAAATTGGCCATCTGCTCGGAAATTCATATATGAAAAGGTTCCATATTTAAAAGGTCGCTATCGGTAGCTAGTTTTCCAGAATGAAAAAAAAAGTACTGACATTCGCTTTGCTGACATTCGTTTCTTTTTGCTATTTTTTATGTCTGAGTGAGTACTGACATTCGTACAAAATACTGACATTCATTTCTTTTTACTTATTTTATGTCTGAGTGAGTTCTGACATTCGTTTCTTGTTGCATTTTTTAATGTCTGAATGAGTACTGACTTTCGTACAAAATGCTGGTATTCGTTTCTTTTTGCTTATTTTTTATGTCTGAGTGAGTAGGACAATCTTCAGCTTTAAGAAGCCCGTCATCTATATGCAGCATTTTTTGTTTCATATCATATGTATCCTCTTTTGTTTGCTTTTTAGATGAAGTTACTTAAAAAAGTATTTTTCTAAAAATAACAGTTTTAAAAAGTATGCATTTTAATTTTTGCATTCAAATTATTAACATGTTTCTATTTCTATAATGTCACCTGTATTCTAGGTAACAAATGATAAATATCCCTTATTTATTTGGAATCCAAATGTATATTTTAGTATTTATTTAAAAAAATTCTGTGAAACATTCAGTTTTTAGCAGGAATTTACACCTGCAATTTTATTAATATTTAAAATTTTTCAAGAAGAAAACATTAACTTTCCTCTGAATTTTATTATAATGAAAAATGAATTCTATTGATAGCAAAAAAAATCTACACAACATTCTAAAGTCATATTTTTTTAGGTACTAGCGCATTTATTAAGCATCTTGAAATTGTGTTAAATTGTTTTTTGTTACACTAATAAACATCCTATGATAACAACTTTTAAAAGTAATGGCATTGGCATATAAATAGTACCCTAAAAGCGGTATTCAAAAAATATTTGACAATATTCAGCTCTTAAGTTTTATTGTATAAATGAAAAAGTGCAACTCTGATTTTACTGTTTTATTATTTAAAGCCCATAAAATTAAATTATAGTATAAAAATTTTGTAGAACAACAAAAAATTTCAAATTGGTAGGCAAATGATTTTAATAAAAAGCAGGAACTTTGCAAAAGGATTAGTTAAAACATTTTTTAAGTGAATATTACTGAATAGAGTATTTTTCTAAATAAAACTTTTTCGCAGAGAATGGTTGTGAATACAAATATATCTTTTTTTTTCCTTGCTTTCTTTACTTAGGAATGACTCAAACAATTTCGATTAGATCAACTTATGATCAGTTTAAATTTTTAAAATCATAGGGTTGATAAATACTGAGAGCATCTTAACCTGTAAATTAACATAAACCTGTAATATAACAAACAAAAAAAATTTATTTCCTCAGCTGTAATTGTATTGTAATCGTAATCTAATATTCTTTTGTTTAATTTGGAAAAGATACAAGAACTCCTTGCATTGAAAGCCTAAGCAATCCATCGTCATATTTGTATCTACGCAATCCTTCAGTGTTTCAAATCAAGCTGGTAAAAAATGTTTTTGGCATTTCCAGTCTCTATAAACCACTTGTTCCTGATGTGTTTTGATTATAACACTTTCGAAAGGCATTGCTCATTTTGTGAATATATAGGGAAATTGAATCATGAATTATAGGAGAAAATTGTTTGAAATGAAAAAAGGCTCAAACAAAACCCATTTTTTTATTTCATTCTAACAATATATTTCAATAAAAGAATTCATAGTTCTATGCTGAATATGAAAGGTGCAAGCCTCGACAACAAATCTTCTATATAATCCTTTTTGAAAATTCAGTTGATATTGATTAACCCTCCAGCTGCGTATCCCGCGATTTCCGCGGGTTGGCAATCAGTCCATTTTCTGTTGCATCCAGCGTTTTTCGCAGTTTAGAGTGTTTATTTTTACGATTACATATTTTTATTATAATATTATCGTGTAACATATAGTATTCGTTCATTTTCTTAGAAAAATATTTGAACTTATTGGCAAACATCTCATCTAAGTAGTGATTTTAAAGAATTATGCTGCCGGAGGTGTTAACTTAATGAAAAGTGTATCATAGATTAAGTTTAGACGAAAGAAATCAAGAAATTTATATAGAGAGCGAGATAATTATTTGTGAAAAAATGAAAACCCATAGAAGGAAACATAACTAATAAAGCCCAATATTTGTCATGTTCACGTGATAAGCACATCATAATTTTGATAGTAGATATAATGCGTACAGTGCAATGTTTTAAAATAATTGTTAATTAAATTATCAAAGTTCTAACATTAAAAATTTAAACCATTTTTTAGTTTTTTTTTGATTTTGTCTAATTTATTAAATATTTAAAAAAAAATCAAAGTAAGCTTAATTTAAAATTAATAGCTATTTAGGAATTTCTAATATATTTAGCGATTTCCACTTATTAAATTATTTATTACTTTTGATAAACTTATTAATTGGAATTGATAGTTTTAATCTACCATTTGAAATGTGTTGATAGTGTGGTGTGTATGAAATGTATTGATAATGAGTTTTATTGTGGTATGGAAACTTTTGTAAAGGAAAGTGGTAATAACTGCATACCTAACTTGTTTCTTTTCGTTTTGGCTATTGATGAAGAAGCATCAGTTACTGACATTCAAATACAAGATGCTGAAAAAGGTTTATTGAATAAAGAAAGGAAAACTACGACTGACTGCTGCATTTCTTTGAAACACTCTCAATTTTTTTTTCTTTTGATGTGTCTTGAATGAATTGATTTCTTTTTTATTGTTTTGCTCTAAAATAAGTAAATTGGTGCATAAATTCTATCGCTCTAGTTCACAATGAAATATATATATATATATATGAAAAAATAGGAAATCTGTATATGAAAAATAGATCTATAAATGAAAAAAAATCTGTAGCCGATTGGCATAATCTTGGACGATAGCACAATGAAAAGATATAAAATAACGCAATGCACAGTATAATTGAGGCTTCATTTCATTATTTGTGCTTTAAATAACCAGGCATTAATAAGGTTTTTTATTGTAGCAGTCAAACAACAAATAAAGGTTCTAAGATTGTAAATATAGGAAAGATGTTAGATGATATGCGCAATAATAATTACGTTAAATTTGTAATTTTGTACACAATTCATTATGTTACTGACAGTACATAAAACGAAATCTAATTCATCTTTCACTTTGGCACTGGTAACATTTTTCCGTTTAAAAATATTTTTGCTTTGATATAATAGACCATTTCAAACTACTCACTAACAACAAGATTATTACTTATCCTTTTTTCTGTGTCTAAAAAACGCATATGGCTTTTGCCATGCATTTTCAAATACTACTTTCAAATGCTGAGTCTTTTTATGTTTTTCCGAATGAATATTTGTGATTATGCATAATATTTATTCAATATATAAATTTTCAAAAAGTAAATAAAATATTAAAACAAAACTGATGCAATATTTCCTTTCTGACCTCAAAATATCCGTCATACAATAAAACGTTTGACTTTTATAAAATATGAAAGGCATATTAATATTAATGAATATAACTTTCGTTGATTTCTATTGTATATATTTTATTGCAATTTCAGCTTTCTCTGCAAATATTTTACCTTTGAGCCACCACATATAATAATTTACTTATCATAATATTACATTTTTTCATTAATATCTCTAGAATTCAGAATTTTCCGAAAATATTCAAAAGAATAATAATAATAATAAAAAAACTCATTAAATGTAGACTTTTAAAAAGTATGTTTAAATTATTTTTATCCATATATATGTTGCATTTAAGAATTTAAATATCGGCATTAGCGAAAATTCTCCTTTAAAAAGGAAATTTGCTATAAGAGAAAACTAATAAGGGACAAATGACGTGATTGTGTACTACATACCTTTTATATTGTAAACAGTTTATGAAAATTTTAAAAATGCATTAAAATCCGGTAAGATGTTTTTCTTTTTTATTTGTCTCACATTTTTTATAAAAATACTTTCCTCAGGTATTAATTTATAAATACCTTCAAATTCATAATTGCATTAAGAATTGTTAGGAAAAATAAGGGACAATTTTTTACTTGAAGTTAAACTATAGTAATAAAATATAATTGCATAGCAAAAGTTATCTAAGAATTAGTAATTGTGTAGCAAAAGTTAAAATGTATAGTCCAATGAGAAAGTAATGTTGCTATCATAACATCATAATGCTTTATCACTAGGATATGCAATTTTTTCCGTTTTTCTTCAGTTGCCATGCATAAAACTCTTTGAACTGAAATATCTATAGATATAAACAATTTTCCCATAATTTTTCAAATTAAATTTTTACTTAGTTTTTAATTTAATGAATTATTTAAGTTCTTATTTGTACTTTCGAAATTTCCAAGCAAACCGTTTTCCAGCCTTTTTGCAATCTTTTCCAAATTTCCAAACAGCCCCTTTCCACATATAAAGCCTCCCATCGATGACGATCATCAACAGCAACTTAACGGGGCAAGAAGCTGTGGTCAGCCGCTCGATAATGGAAAAATGAATTGCATTTTTGGCCGAAATAATATTTCTGCGAGGAAGCAGTTTTTATCGCAATGGCGGTCGTTTCTGGTCAATCGTAAATCTTGACTTCGGATTTGGATTTGATTTATTTATATTTCTTGAAGTCCGGCTCTTCGCATTCATAACGAGACAACGAGAGTGATAGCAGTAGTAGATATCTGGATTGGGGGACTTCGAACTTATTCGTTATTCAATGCTTTTTGGACTATGCTTGCTTTGAGAGTTTTTCTTCTTAAAATTGTTCTTATTTAGCGTTGTCCTATTTGCTAGAAAAAATTAAAATATTGAAAAAGAAAGATTTTCGACGTTCATTAAAACATAAGCCGTAGTGAAAGTTAAAAAGATTAATATTCGTACATAATAGCGTATAAATTTTTTTTTGGAAGAAACATTAGTTCTGAACTACAAGTTATAATTTAATATCACTTTTTGTCTCAAATACTAAATAACTTGAACTATAAAAAAAATGTAATTTGCAAGCCAAACTGACTCAGTATAAAAATACTATTCATAAATAATTTATTAATGCAACAAAAAGATACAAAGATACAAAAACAAAAATAACATATTTCATTGCTAGCTAATCTTGTTTTACGGTGATATGAGAATGCAGACAGATGACTGTGATTTTATAACAGCTTTTAGAGCAGAATTATATTTGTTAACAAAAATTAAAATGAAAAAAAGTCGACCACTTTAGTTCGTTTTCCTCGATAGTATTTCTTGTCGGAAATATACATTTTACGTTATGTTGTGAATTTCAAGTGAATTCAATGATATATAAATGTTTTATATAATGATTGAATTATTTTTAGGAATTTTGAAATTTAAATTTTATTTACGAACAGATCAAATTTTATTATTTTTATTAATTTAAATAAGGCGATAGTGTATTTTAAATTTTTATTCAAAGTTTTTAGTCCTTATTTCTTGCATAAAAATGTATTACGACTTATATTTCTTTTACCGGGTGAAAAAAAACCAACACAAAATTCAAGCAGTTTTCATAGAAATTCAATATTTGGGAACATTTTGTTATATTTTCTTTTATAGAATCTCTCTTTAATTCCATATTAATTTGCATTGTAAAGAAAATTGGTTTTAAAAATGAACTAAAAATTTAAACCATAATATAATCATTTAATAAAAAATACAGAGGCGTTAGATGACAACCTTTACTTAGCATAGCTAAAGCAAAATTTAAACTCACGAAACGAAAGCAAGACAATATTCTTTTTAGTTAGAAAAATTAAAGAAATCTTGTGGTACGGTATGAGGAGCGGGATAATGGTAATTGTTCAGTGTGCTAATGTGAAATTGTTATTCAGTGTGAATTGAATTCAGTGAAAATGTTAAATGTGCTAAATTCTTAACTACTGTTATATAAGCTAAAAAATGTGAAGCATAGGACATTGTAAACCTGTATATATGATTTGGTTTACTGAAAACCTGTAACATTCAGGTATCCATAAATGTCAATATGAGAATGACGTTCCATCTCCTGAAAACGGAACGCAATATTTGTGGGAAAACGCTTATGGCCCTAATTATGGTTAATTTTAAATGAGCGACTAATAATTAATAAGATGAGAGAAATCTACAAATTGATTGTAAAAAGAATTAACTTTGCTATGAAGAAATTATAAAAACTTTAATGTATACAATACTAATGCAATCCGGATTATAATTTTCAGATTTAATTTTTATTTATTTCTTCAAATCTTTAACAGTATTTTAAAATCAAATCTAAATGAACATCAATAATATTTAGCTGTTACTTAAGAATACAAAATCCTATTAAATAATACACTGTGAAGAAACGGACATCAGTTGTTAAAGTGGTTCAAAGTGTCAGAGAAAGATTATTTCATATCGTCACTGCATAGAATACTTAATTGCATTGGCTAAATAGATGCAATATCGATGGCCATTGCTTCCTCACAATGGCTACATACATTCTTTTAAAGATTTCCATCGAAATACAATTTCTAATCATTTCTTCATCCACTCATCATTTAAATGAATTGGAACTTCAAAGTATCGCATTTTATCAGTTAACTCAATTGCTATCTGTCAGCATAAAACTTCTACAAGACCATCAGTTATAATTATTTAGAAATTCATAAACTATTAATATAATAAATGATTTATTAATATTTATTGAACAAAAACAAAATTAATGCAATTCTTACAAAGTGAGAGTCAATATTACTCACGACTTTAATTAGACTGCGGGATCCTATGTCAAAGAAACGAATAGCTGCAATGTAGGTTTCACTCAACTATTTTCGACATTCCTTTTATAAACTGCAGCATATAATCATGGATATCATAAAAATATGCATGCTTTTTATTTGCTTGATAAAATATTGCCTTATTTACTTTATTAAACTAAATCATTTAGGACGGTTTGCAAAAACACAGAAATTAAACTAGAGAATCTTCAAATTTCGATTGAAAACCTTTTTCTCTTCACTTCCCCAAAACAAAAGTATTGATCGTGTCAACAAAAGATATATTAAGCAAATTATCGTTTTCCATTCTTACAATGCTATATGTAATAAAATTTTTCTTGTATACTCATTTCTTTTCAGTTTGTTTTAAATATAATCTAACAAAAGTAATTAATCTAACAAACTTCAAAATAAGAACGAATTTTTAAATAAAAAACGTTATTTTGGACCGATTATTTATTTAATACATAAGCCAATATTCAAAACATGTTAATACATTCTCCTTTGCTTTGAAGCTATTAAACAAATTTGTATTAACTTAATTAAAAAACAACAACCAGAAACCACGTTAGCCAAAATAAGTAACGCAAGACTTATGAATAATTTTACAAACACATGCTTGTTAATTTTTTCAACAAGCATATTTTCTAAAAATTAACAAGTATTGAATGAAAAAACACTCGAATCCATTGCAATCTAAAATTTATTCCAAATAAAAAAAATTCTGTTGAGTGTTATTTAAATCCATAATCTCAGATATGTGTAATGAACACATAAGCACACTCAATTAACACTGGGTTCTCAGATACAATGTCAGAAACTTATGTTTTATTTGCGGTTAGAGTACGAACAAATGACTCCCTTAACCCCATGAACTATGAATATATTTAACTTTCTAATTAAATGACACATGCTATTGGGACATTTATTATTATTTTAATTTCTATTATAATATAAGGGTATTTCAGATATTGAAGGGTTTTTAAACGCTTTTTTTCATTGTAAATTCCTAAATGACTTTCAGTTAGCTGCAAAATTAAAATTAAAAATTCATTCATTCGGTGCTCGAGCCAGACTCGTCATAGTATGCGAAGGGGTTAAATGCATTGTTAATGATTTAACACTAGTTTTCAATTAGCTCAATATATACATGGAACCTAGGAAATCATTGAATTATCTTATATCGCATACAGTGAAAGTCAAAAAGAAAGTAAACACCCATGACTGATATAGAAAATGTTTCACTTCAAATATATTATTGACTTATAATATAAAGTAAATATATACAACTATTATCTTATTCATGCATGAAGCAAGAACTTGTAAACGTTTAATTAAATCAAAATACAAAAAGAGATAATTCAATTAAAACAGAAAACATCAAATTTCATGCGTCAAAAAAAGTAAACAGTGAACGCTGATACCGACAAAAATAATGAAAGCTGCAATATTAATATAACGTCTGCAGCCCTTTAGATTTTATCACTGCCTTTAACCGTCTAGGCGTAGATGTGACCAGTTTAAGTTCGGGAGGGATTTTTTGCCATTCTTCTATGACTGTTTTCTATGACTTTTATTCAAAATGTTATACAGAACTACAATTTTTTTAAAGAAGTCTGCATATCAAATTTTATTTATTTGAATCAATGCGTTTTTGAATAATTGTGTTTGCATGCTTTCGAATTGACAGAACCATAGACATTCAATTGTGGATGGATTTGGCTCAAAATTTGATGCATATTTGATGATGATACAAAACTGATGCCGGATTTATATATTAAATATTATCTATCTAGTTCCTTACGTTTTGTAGTATTCGTATTTATTTCTATTCGGTCAGACAGACGAATTTCTTTTGAATGAATTTTGATCAAGAAATGAAGAGTTAAAGAAAAACTGTAAATTTAATATAAAAGCTACTTATTCAGTTTAGCTCAAAATGTTTTTGAGTTTTTGTCTTCACAGCGAGACAGAACAGAGAAACAGACGAAAAATGTATTTTTCGTACTCATAGAGGTTTTGAAAAGTGGAGATTCTTTAAAATCTCGAAGTTCAAATTTTTGATGATTACAGTACTCAACTTCGTCCTGACTTCTTAATTTTCTTCTTTGTATACGAGAAAATAAAAACATTTCACGTTTATATCGAAAACAACAATTTTCATTTAACTTTCAGTTATTACATGGAGAATGTAGAAATGACGGGTACTTCAGTTTTACTGTAGAAATTTGGAATTCTAGATTCATCCCGATGGAAGAAAATCTGGCCTTTATCGTCCGCTCTTTAAATATTTTGGGGAAAAACATGACAAACGCAACTGCGCAAGTCATGTAATTAAACATTGCACTTTATGACAAAGCACTTGTTATCCAACATGATCATGTGCAAACTTTTTGAGAGAGATGCTTTTAATTGTTATAAGTGAATGTTACTTAACAATCAAGATTTATTAGAAGCATGGGCAAGAAGGATAAGTTTAATGCGTACTCAATTTGCATTCTTTTCGGCAAATTGAAGTACGCATCAAACTCTCGGAAACATTAATATTCCCATTTACTTAATAATTTATAAAAAAAAATCTGAACCAATTAATTATTTACGTTAACTGAATATGTTATTAATTTCAATACATGTTAGGTTCGAAGACGGATAATCGCAAATGATTCTAATATTAATTGAAAACGATATTAAACACATTATATAGAATGAAAATAAATAGCCCAGTTAAAGTTATAACTAAAATTCAAATCAAAATAAAGCAAAGAATGAATTTTTATATCGAACAGCTAAGGAATCGTATGATGTGAATTTTATTGGTGTGAATCACTTTTCTTGCTAGAAAATTAAAATGAGAAGACAGGGTTTTTAATGGATACCAAAATTTTCTCTTTCTTTTAGACTTCGGAAATATAGAAGTGGATATCTTCTAAAATAACATGTTTTACTTTAATTTTAACTCCATTAAGAAAATGTAAAATCTAAACTTGAAAGTGAAATGCAGCAGATATAGGATTCAAGAACTTGAAAGTAAAATATATCATATCAAAAAACGAAATTCAACAATAAAATGCATATTGACCTTTGTTCCTTAAGAACTTTATTGTTACATTCATTTTCATTAAGATTAGTATTTGAACCATTATAAGGAAACGGTGAAATGTTAGAAACTTTTTCGAAGAGTTTACTTTTTATTCGGATGCAGTTTGAACATTAACTTGTTCCTAAAAAGAATAGTAGCCTTTATTTTGCATGCGAATGCTGGAAATGAGATAAGAGAATTATTTCGAGAAAATATTGTCTCAGAAAAATTTCTCATTCTCTTTCTTAATGGAACTGCTTACAAATTCGAGCAGGTCTTTTTCATAGAAAGAAAGACGGCATCAATAAAACATCAAGAGCTTCCTGATACTTTCTCCCTCTCCCTTCGATACAGAAGAATCCCGCTTTCATCATCCCGAGTTGTCAAAGTAGATGGAAACAGAGCCATTGAAATCCTCATTATGATTGGAGGCGAAGAAGGCAGTTTCGATAAAATGTCGTTGCCGTTTGAGGTAATTAGCTTTCCTGTTTTTCGGACAAAATAACACAAAAATAAAATTTGCTTATCAGTCTCCGTGAGCCCCCTTCTCTGATTTATTTTGCTTTGTTTCCATTTCACTCTTTTTTTCCCCGCTGTGTCGATCGAAGTTTGATGGATGCATTTGAAATCCCAAAGGGATTCTTCCTTGTGATCTTCAGAGAGAGGCTTGCATAATTAGCTTCAAAATGCTGATTCGGGGGAGAATTTTGAATACATATTACAACAAAGTAGACACATTTTCATTAGATTACTCCCGATAAACACGGCAATAGCCAGCTTTTCAAATCTCATTAGAAAGCTATTAAATAATTTTTTTTTTCACTTCGGATTTCTCTAGCATAATCTTCTTCATTAACATTCATTATGTATAGTTGCATTTTAATATGTTATACATTCTTTTTCTGTTTCTTCATGTGCTCTTCGATGCTTGTATTCTTTTAGTATTGCTTTATGCTGAAAATTAGTTTTTTTCTTTTTGAAGCCCAATACACTCCCGAGTATCCAGTTCGCGACTATCCGGCTTCCGTTCTATCCGGCACCTAGTTTTTTTTATATCGTAATTAAATGAGGAAGGCAATGCGTCTATTAAGTCATCCGTTAAGGACTTTTTCAAAACCTAAAACCTGTAAGATTTCACTCTTATTTTAGGGTTACCTTTTCATATCAGTGTGATCATTTATCAGCGAAAGATAAAATCAGTTTGAGTCAGTTTTCTTAAGAATTAGCCCTACGATTTATGTTAATGTTTTAATTATGCTTCCTGCATTTAAGTTGGGCATTACAGAAGTTATGTTAAAATGTGAACAGTTTATATGCTTTAACTTACTTTTTCTCTAATAAATTGTTGTGAAGTGCAGTATATAAACATATATAATATACTAGTACCAGTACAGAGCCTTCTATTTTAACTCGACAAGTGACCGACAACTGCTTCTATGATTCACCGGGCCGAGGTTGCGTTCACATTAAGATAAATGGAGGGCTTAGTACTCAATAAAAAGTGAGAAAATACTTATTATAACATGAGTTTTGGTATACAAAATTTGTCTTTTGATATTGGTGGGCAAAGAAATGAATTCATAGAACTCCGGCCTATTGGGCTTTTTTTGTTATGAGCTAGTCCTTTCGGCACATTAGGCCGGATACTCGAGAGTGTTGGTATTTTTCTTACATTTTTTGGATTATTATACTTTATGACTTCCTTATGTACTTCTATTTCAACTTCGATCAAATTCAAGATGAAACAAGAATAAAAAAGAAAAAAAAAAAGAAAAAAAAACTGAAGGACAAAAAAGATATAATTTTGTTTTACTTTTTCGACTCAAATGAAGGGCGGAATTTGGAAAGATTTACAGAAGTTTTTATATTATGTTATCTTTCTTTCCAGACATGAATTTCTCAAATTGCGGGAGCAAACTTCTAGCAGGAAAATTAAAATTGAAAACTTTTACAAAGTGTTTATTTTTTATAATTTAAAAAGTCTTTTTTTTTTGCATTAATAATAATTGTTCCTACATCTTTCTCGATTTCATTTCTATTGATAAATAATAAGTTGCATTCATCCAAAAAAGTATTGTTACACCAATATGAATAATACTTTATTTATGAAGCAAAAAATGTTAAAACTATATAGATCAAAACGAATCTTATCTTCAAATCCTAAAAGGTGTGAAAATACATATGTTACTGAAGTTGTTTCCTTAAACTTAAAAATTATAGCATAATTAATGTTATAATACTTTTACAGCAAATTATCAGTAATAAAAAATATTCGGACACTTATAAAAGAACAAACCTCAGATCGTTGTCTTGGTAGAGTACAAAACTGGCCAAAATTCTTTTTTTTAGCACTTTGTTTTATATTTCTTCTGAGAATATCTAAGTAACCATATTTATTGGCATTGTTATCAATAAATTCTAGATATATTATTCCAAAGCTACTCATTCAACCCCAGATATGTTGGCTTCTGCCAGCATGTTTCTCTGCAGCACAAAGATGTTTTATTTGAAATTATTCTACAAACCCTTTCCTTTCCATTTAAAAACTTATTATCCTCTTTTTTGACAGTTCAGTAAAGGACTAGGAAAGGTGAAGAACATTTTATTTATTACAAAAGAAAGATTTTAAAGATTTTATTTTGTTTCTTATAAATAATTTATTTAATCTTACTGATTTATTATGTTTTTGTTTTTAGAAATAATAAAATTTTTGTTAAAATTAAAGCAATATATAATTATGCTAGTGTAAAATTTATTTAATATAAAGCAAAACTAAAAACGTACATATTTCCTTTGAAATTAAAATGCTACACAACTATAAATCAAAACAACTCAGTCGTAATTAGATATACATGAACCATTAATCAATGACCCTCTGTGAAACTGCATTCCCTTTACAACGGCAGATTTGCTTTCAGAAACTATCATCTTAAAAGCACAGTCATAATTTATTTTTAGAACATAACTCATTAATGATTGCGAGTATTTTTCATCGAATCTTAATTACTTACAAGAAGGAATGATCGCCACATAACCGCATTTGCATTTTAGACATCGTAAACGAAAAGCGTTAAGAAAAAAAAACTTTCCGTGTTCATTACACTGCGACACAACTTAATACTAATAGCAGCACAAGGCTTAACTTTGTGCACATATTTATAAAAATGATTATTTTCTCCTTATAAGTTCAACTACAACGCTAATTATTTTTCAGTGTCAAAAGCCTGTCATTAAAAATTTCACCACCATCCACTGTCCTATAAATTTCCAATTTTTTTTCTATTTCAGCAATTTTTTTTTCATTGGTATAGATCAGTTTTTGCGTCATTAAAGCCGGGAGAAATGACGCTTAAAAGTTTCTGCTGAGTTCCAATTTATTCTTTCATTCATTTTCCAGAACGGAGGTATAACAAAAATATTGCGAAAAAATGAGAGAGAATTGCAGAACATAGGCTGGGTCAAGACAAATAATGATTAAAGCCTGTGGTGGTGGGGGATTTCAAACAGTTGTTCGATCCGACTGATCCATTAAAACTTAATGACTACACTTGCAGCGGTGAGGAAAATGTGCCCAGGGGGAAAAAATTGAAGCGCTATAGTTGAATCATTTAGCTGATGAATGTTTTTTTTGGTTCGTTGACTTATTTCTGTCAATATGAGGGAAGAATGTTCCACCACTCTTTTTTTTTCAGGCTGCTGAAATTCTGAATCCATACGATTCCTCAAATTTCAAAAATAAACAAAGAAGAATTAAAAAACAAAATAAAATAAAATCCAAGATAGAAAAAAGAAATCGAAACACTGCATTCTCCACATATCATTGTTCTTGGTACTGCTCGTATGGAGTACCAAGTGTACTTGGTACTGCTCATATGGAGTACAAATACACTTGGAATGTGATACATATTTATTGTTTTTACTCTTAATTTTAAAATCTCAAAAATTAAATTTAAAAAGATCTGGATCAATATGATTTTCTCAGATTTCAAAAATAAATAAAGAAGAATTAAAAAATAAAATAAAACCCGAGATAGAAAAAAAAATCAAAACACTGCATTCTCCACATTTTATTTTTATTGTTCTTTTCAATCATGAGTCATTGAAAAGTGAATGGAATATGATACATATTTATTGTATTTATTCTTAATTTTAACAATTCATTTGATTTAGATGCTTTGCGTTCTAAAGGAATACATTTTTCATTCAATTTCACTGATTATCAAAAATTATATTATTATAGAAATAGTAATTTTAAGATATTTATTTTTTCTGAATTTCGATCTTGTTTTGTCTCAGACATTAAAAATTAAGTGCAAATGACGTTTAGAACTCTGCTCTGAAAACTGCCGTCAAAATATTAATATTTTTGAAATAAAATCTTTTCTAGAAAAATAAAGATTTTTCTAAATATTTTTTCATACATAGATAAAAAAAAATATTTCACGCATCGAAACTCAAGATTAAGTGGAAAAGAAACTGAAATGTACATGCAAAAAACATTAAATTCTTTTCTTTTTATAGGTACATTCTATTGAATTACATAAAAAAATCTACAATACCAAGATATACAATCAGGTATCCTGAATACATATTTTTTTAATCAAAATGGTCGAGTGATTTCTAGCCAATTTTGTTCAGTCTGCTCCATTAAATCATTTACTAGGGACAGTAAATTGCAAACTAATTATAATAAATTCGTTGGGCCAAGGCTTCCACAGTAGCAATAATACAGAAAACATCAATAAAACATTTGTGAACATGACAATGACAACTAACTTTGAAACCATGTATTGTGTCGCATTTAAAGATCTATACTAGAAAAAATGGGCGTAAAAGACTAACGAAAAGAATTTGACTTTTCTTAGGACAATATTTTGTCCGTATAACTACAGTTTCATGAAGAAAACTGTTAATTCTATTAATGTAAATCAATAATAATGAAATAAAGTTGGCTGTGATCACAGTTTTGTATAACGTAGCAGTAGTTAAAATTGAAGACAAAGAACCGAGATCTATTCAATCAGCTGAAAGCAAATCCGAATTTTATAACAATTCAGAAAATGAATACGACGAAGATTCTGAAGATAATGGTGGAGTTGCGAAAATGCATGGTGTGATGAAAAATTCCATACTAAATATAAAGTTGCATTCTTTCAAACTCAAAATATAAAATCTCTTAAATACAAATTTTAGTCAAAATATTTCGCTAAAAGTATTATAATAACTTACAAAAAAAAAGTAAAAAGAAAATGGGCTACTTTCCTCAATTCAAGAGCGTGGAATTCCCGTTCTAATTTTCTAAGATTCAAAACGTGAAGATCATCAGGCAGTTTTAGCACTGCAGCCAACACAAGTTGCTACTGGAAGGCTTTGTTCTCAATTCATATGTTGCCATCTTTATTTGAAAATTTCTTCTCATCAGATTACAATGTTGTCCCTTTAAACATTTTTTGACATTCTTGATTTTATAAGGATTACACTTTGGAGAACATTAAAATATGCACTGGATATTCATTCTAACATTCTGTTTTTGAGGAAGAAAAGAATTATATTTTCTGCTGTTTCAGCCAATAAATATAGTACAGAAAAAATCTAAAATCTAAGCTTTCATACAGTTCAACTGTCTTATTAGTCATATTTATAAGATATCCTTGACACACAAATACCCCCCCCCCCTTTTCCGAGTTTATTTTAGACGATTTCAACAGCTTACTTAATTAAGTTATCCAATCGGTAACAGACGCCCATTAATTGGTTAAAATAATGAAATTCTAAATCTCATAACTCGGTCGGTTTTGATTGCAAAAGAATTGAACTTTTTAAATTAAAATATTAATGTGCTAAGAATATATTACTAAATATGACTAATGGAACTGAAAGATTGTACAAATATTTATATTTCCCAATTTTTCCAACAATACATTTATTGCCTGCAACAGTTTAAAATATGATTATTTACAACATTTAAAACATTTTTCGGACTGAAACTATCTCTGACGGATTATTAGAAATAAGTTTTTTCGCCATATTTGAGTATTAATATTAGAACCTTTTATATAAATCTGCTGTTCAATTAGAAGGAATATATTTTAAGCTGACTCTTTTTTCTGGTGAAAATATCAGCGCATGCTAAAATTTTGCGTCGAAAATTTGATTCTCAGTTTTGATGCCTGTTATATGCATTGATTCCATCGAATTCTTGTTTAAAAGATTTAAATATTTCAGACCGTAAGTAGGAACCAGTATCATATCAACCCAGTTCGAATATTTTAATTATTTCAGTAATTTCGACGAAGAATTCGTCAATCATTCACGAGAGAGCAAACGCAAATTTCTTTAATTTAACTATATTAAGGTCCCATTTAAAAACAAGACTAGGATTATTTTGGGACAGATAACGTAATTTTGAACAGTAGTCAAATGATGAGGGTGAGACTATACCATCACTCTAAACTTTCGCACTACACTAACGAGAGAAAATTGGCTCCGACGGATTTGGCTTGCACCAGGCCCGCTTACACGGCGATTCTTTGGTGGAATCGGGTCTCGAACCTGAACACTCCAGCCCAGAAGCCGAGACTTTTCCACCCAGTCATCACGACCAAGATAAAAGATAAAAGTGATTCATTGTTTAAATATTAGCACATTGTAACTCATTTTTATTTGTCAGAAATGTCGCATTAGAGGAAGTTTTATATTATATTTGATAAATACTGATAGTAGTAATTAACATAAACAGGCAAATATGGTGGTAGAGAAAAGTAGACTAAAAGGAGAATCATTACTCAAAGGCCTCGAGAATCGTGATAAGAGACATTTGCTTGAGATGCGTGCATAGAAGTTTTCTAAATGAAAGCAAAAAATATGTTTTTAACTAAGCGATGCACTTGAAACATTATTTTTTATTTGCATTGTAAGGAACAGTTAGAACTTTTCTAATGAAGTATTTTTTATCCTTTTATTTCTAAGTAATAGAGTGGAAGCAGCTTAATGTTATCATTAGTTTTATATTATTAAAAATTTCTAGTCCCGAACTGACGTATTCAAATGTACATAAAAATATTCATTTAGCGTCATAAATTTTGACAAGGATAATTCACCAATCTTTCATTTTCAGCCAGCGTTAATGACTGACACCTTTGGTATCACATGTATCACTTCTTAAGGAAACATCTGGGAGTCATTTTTCCCGTGGAATGGTTCACATTTCATGTCATAACTCCATAGGTTTACATTCTTTATATGGACTAGAGTGATCTAGATTAATTTAAATCGATAGATATGCTTCCAGATCTAGATTGAAATCTGCTGGACAGCATAAACTATTACTGCCTGCGATTGTCTTAAGAAAGCCAAATGGTTAAAAAAATAACTGATTTGGGTATAAAAGACAAAGCTGAAATATGAAAGCTTACCTAAATTTAGACAGTGCGGTGCTGATAAAAATTTCACAGCCTCTTTTTAAAATTTCGAAAAATCCTAATGGTTTTCTGAGCAAAATTAACTAATAAACGTTGACGTTCCGATAGGAACGAATGTGTTGAATAAACCCTCCAACGATCGCCGGAGTGAGTTAAACACTTGATATTCTGAAACCCGGTGATCGTTCAACGAATTTTAGAAGATTAATACAAATATCTATAAGTTATAAGTGAACTGGTAATTAATAATAATAAGTGATTGTAATAATAAATGAATGAGTAATTGGCGATAAGCAACGATTAATAAAATCTTAATTGGTATTTTTGAAATAAATTATAGCTAAAGTAAGTATCTTTTCCCTTGATATGATAAAAATATAACTGATAATTGGGTAAAATCACCTAATGTTATCAATTCGGTTAATATTATCAGAATTCTCAAATCCCGAAGTGATTACATTTAGCCGCAGCTACTGTAACGAAAAATAAAATTGTTACAGCAATTTACTACATAAATTTGTTCCATATAAGCTTATATTTCAATTCAAATTAATTATTGAACAACTCATTTATCATAACAAAAACTCTCTACTCATTAAAAAATCGCACTTAATTTGGAAATGATATTTACTAAAAATTATCTATCAAGGTGTTTCTGCATACAGCATCAACAATGAATCAAGCAAGTTGAATTTTAAATTAATTCGAAGAATAAAGAGAAATACCGTTAATTTTCATTACAGAAAGGTAAAAACCTTTTTTTAGTAATGTGACATTTAACTTTCTATAAATTTTAAATAGGTCCATTTTGAGGTAATGTCTTATAGATGATTTTCTGTAGGCACCTGGAAGATGAATGAATATCTTTTAAAATTCTTTTACTATTAGCCTAACTAACTAAATGCAATAATCTTTATCTAATAAATAAAAAATTTAACTTTAAATATATACTGATAAAATATTAACAAGACTCCTTCGTCAGCTCGTGTTTCAAAATTTATGACTTCATTCTTTCTCTTAACGCCTCGTAGTGAAAGCCAGATGAACGAAATTTTATCCGCATCTAATTGGGTGCAGAGGATCCATCTTTTAACGTGTCAGAGTCTAAATGAAGTACGGGGGGAAGGGAGAGAGAATGATTTTTCACCCCTGTTTGATGGATGTCCCCCTAACAGGGAGTAGGGGAGGGGTCGTACCTAATCTTCATTTGATCCGATTAAAGGCTAGACCTTCGAAATACGCACAATTTGAGCTAGACGTGATACGAGACCGGTTCTTTAACGTATCAATCGAAGAAGCAATTGGTTCTGAGCAGTCACGCTCTTGTTTAACGTTGAGATTGCTTTGCCTTCTCGAACGACTTAGAAACAAATAAAGCAGGAAATGTTAAATTTACATTCTGCGTCAATACGTATTTTGTCTCACAAGTGATGTTTTGTACAAAGCTGAAAATCAGTTTCGTTTAATTTGCCAGATTTCATGGTTTTATTAGAAAGTTCTTCTTAAAGTAAATTTTATGGACTATAAAGAATTTCCACATATGGATTGTTAATCACTAGTCGCCTTTGGCGGCAAGCTGGTTCGCCAGAAGTAATGCTCTCTAAAAATTTTAGTTAAATATTTAAGTATCTTGGTCTCTTAATAGCTTCTTCAGAAAAATATTTTTAAACATCATATTTCAATAGTCATACAACTCCTATTAATATAAGAGTCTTACAATATTTTGTTCATTAAACTATATATATCTCTAATTTGTTGTCAGCTGCCTTGAGAATTAAATTGAATTGAATTGAATTGAATTGAATTTGAACTGGAAGGGATGAAACTTCAATAAATACTAAAACTTTTTTGCTGAAAATAGGCATATTTTTTTTAAAATGACTACAGAAAATCAAATACTTCAGCATTGTAATCTTACGTGTACCACAGAATATATCTTTTTAGAATTTATGCAACTTTTCAAAGAATTATTCAATAAGAATTTCTCTGATTCCTCATAAAATTCAGTTTTTCCTTTAAAGAGATTTAAATACAGTAAATAAAACTTTATTTTAATCCAATCAATAAATGCACTTCTAAAAAAATTATGAAATCTAAATTTTATAAAATCTATCGATACCATATATAATACTCAGCAAAATTATGTTGACAATCTAACGCTTCATTCTTCTCCGATAAAGCCTGGCCGAGTTATGAAGAACGGATATTATTATTTAAGGACAATCAACAATTTCATTATTTTAGACAATCAATCTCAAGGAAAGTTCAAGAGCTGATTGGATATTTTCTTCAAGACATTCGATGGAGAGGCTTAAAATCGCGCTTTTTATCGAAATAGAATAGAAGCATTCATATTTTCCGATTCAAACAGTTTTCATTGTAAAAGAGTAAAACTTTTTTTATTTAAAATATTAGTGTCCCAAAAATATTTTATTAAACATGACTCATAGAACAGAAGATCTATATAAAAATTTAAAATTCGTAATTAATTAGTACATTTATTGATTCAAACTGCTTAAAATATGATCATTTATTTAATTTAGACCATTTTTTTATTATATATATACGCCAATTGATAAAGTTTTAGAAATGAACTGTGGGCCTTGGTTAGAGTGCATATTTTGCATATATTAAATTATATGTGCCTTAAATATAAAGGAATTATTGAATTAATAATATAGCTATTTTAAAATATCTCAGAAAACTTTTTTCGCATTCATTTTTTTTTCTAAAATATCACATTGTATCTATCCCATTTCATACAAACACAAGCTGAACATTGCACTTTCCTAGATTTAATTTACACCAAAAGTTAACTTAATCTTTCATTTTGCGTTTTTGTCACAGTGATGGCAACGCCCTGATAAAAGCTAATTTGTTTCATAATGTGTTCGTACAGTTTAAATTTTATTTTCGTTTTGTGCGAAATAAATTGTTTGAAAATATAATTAAAATATTTTTTAAAGAATTCGTTAAAAATAGAAACAATTTATAGGTTAAAACATTGGTATTATAGAAAAGATTATGTTTTGAGTTTTAAGTTGATGTAAAAATCAGTTTTGCGTTTCAATATTTTCTGAATTGTACGCGAAAAAAAGCCAAAATTTCGTTTAATTTTTAATTAATTAAAATTTCAATTAAAATTTTTTAAAAATTGCTTCGAGGTGTGCATTCCTGACGCTCAAGGTATACATGTGCCAAATTTGATAGTTGTAGGTCAAACGGTCTTTCCTATAGAGCCCCCCCCCCACTCACACACACATTCATCTTTATTATTAGTATAGATTAGTGAAGATGCTAAAAGAGATGATATTTTTTATTGATATGGTTTATGATTTGGGCCGCAACATTAGTTCTGCACTCCATATTCATCTGAAAGTTTCATACTTATCATTATTTTCTAAAAGATTTTATTCTGAATGCAAGAACAAGCTGCACAAAAGCAAAACAATCCCAATATATTTTTAATGCAGAACTGTAAAAATTTCAGCCCGAATTAAGTTATGCTTGTATATAAATAGAGGGATATTCAAATACAAAAATAAATTCATGATGACACACCACATAATCCATTTTAAACAGTAAAATTAATTTCGCCAATTTCTATTGATAAACATAACATAAAAATCGATTATAAATATGAAGTTACAAAATAAAACTGATAAACTACAAACATAAATGAAGCCTACATATTAGTTTTTGCTGCAAGGATTCCGGCTATGCCAAACTGGAATTTCTCAGTAGGAAGAAGATAAATTAAATTAAGCTATTTAACAATAACCTAATTCCATAAATGGAAATAATCATGCAATTCACGAAAATTTGTTTAGTGTTAACAATTAGATACAAAATGACAAACCAGACCTCAGAAATTAAGTGGAAAACGAATAAAAAATAGATCACCCAGTTCAAAGAGTGATAAATATACCATTTTCTTTTCTGTTTCACTTGGAAGACTTCAAATTACGACAAAATTTCTGTCTACATATTTAATGATGAGAGCAGTTGCTGTTAAGTACCGATATTCGCTCACTTGGACCTATGATCCCCTTCTTCCCCGAGTGAGGGGAGTGACAGTTGTACAGGGACCCCCCACTCCCTCTCCACGTTTTCTGAAAAAAAGGAATTGATTGTTTTTCCTTCTGTTCGGAACATGAAAAATTTTGAATATTTTTGAGGCCTTAGATTTGCTTCGGCACTTGGATAAAAAAAAAAAAAAAATCTTGACACAGAGTTATCATTTTATATATATATATATAATTCTTTTGGCCTAATTCTTTTACTTCTTACTTTTTCTTTTCTTCTTTTAATTTTTCACCTGTTTTAAAATGAAATGTTAAAATTTTATCTTCTCTAGGAAAGCTTACTTAGATGAATTCTCATAAATGTTACTTTATTACTGAAATCAGTTTTATATTCTTCTAATTAATAACCCGACATGATTCAACTTCACTTTCTAATCATATTTTTCTAATAAAAATATTCCATAATTTAAGAATTGAGAGCAATAAGTGAAAAAATTAGGTATGAACAAGTTTTTTTTTTTTTTTTTTTTTTTTATAGATGCTGATATTCTATTTGAAATTTCAAACTTCTGTCGATTTCGCGAATAAGAAAATACGAGATATTTTTAAATTTGGTTTGAAGTGAAAAAGTACTTCAAATAAGAAAATAAAAAAAAACTCTTTTTAAGGTTCAAGATTGAATAATGCTACAAATATAAAGAGGCTTCATTTTATCCTGTGTTCTCTGTGTTACTGATTATTTTATTTTTCAAGAGTAAGTCTTATGAACTTCTATAATCAAAACTCGTCCCTAGTTAATAAACGCTCATGACGTTTTGCTTTTTTACATTAAAATATACTATTAACAAAGGCGCTTTTCTTTAATATTTTTATAAAGTTCAATGTCTTGCTATAGTAATAAATATTTAGTGATCGCTTTACTTAATGACTTTTCTTATATCTGTATGTGTTTGTTAAACGTCTCAATTTTCCCACTTAGAAAAATTTTTATTCTATGAAAGCTGTTTGAATTTGGATAGTGATCCCTCTTTGAAAGTTTGAAAAAGGGTTATGGAAAAAAAAAAGTTGTTAGAGATCGTTGATCGTTTTGTTGTATAAGTAAATAGAACAACTTCACTTGATGTATTCTCAGATATAAGCTTCTACAGATTTTCCCTCACTTCAACAAACGTCCACACATTTTCACGAACTATCAACTTCACTTGATGTATTCTCAGATATACGCTTCTGCAGACTTTTACTCACTTCAACAAACGTCCATATATTTTCACGAACTTTTATGAGCTTTCACTTAAATATACTCATACAACCAATATTCTAATGACAAGGATCTAATTATTTTTTTAAAAAAATTAAAACATTTAACAAACACGTATTTAATTGAATCTTATTTACCCTGATGTTTTGATTTTATAAGCATAAAACAAATATATGAATTTACTTTCCATCTTATCTAGTATAAAATTATATTTTATGGATCGTAATGACTATTTTAACTTTTCTAATCATTTCATGTGTCGAATAATTTTTTTTATGTTCATATGCATTTTCAAACTATTTGTTATTAATAATTTCAAACCTTAAAAATCACCGAATATTAGAGATTTACGACTTTAACCACTCAGCCATGAAGACGTAGACAGACATCCTAAAATTTGCTTTAAAAGCATTAGTAAATATAAAAAAAACTATTGAACTAAATACATGTTTATTAAAAGTTTTAGCTTTCAAAAAAGATTTGAAGTTAATAATATATTTTTGTGTGAATATATTTAACTGAATGATCATAAAAGTTCGTGAAAATGTATATACGTTTGTTGAAATGAGTGAAAGTCTGTAGAAGCGGCTGTATGATTGAGAATACAGGCAAGTAAAGTTGTTGAATTTTGCTATACATCAAACCGATAAAATTTTTAAAGAAATTAACAATAAAAATTCACAAAAATCATTTTTCCGTAATTTTTTTTTAAAATTTGAGAAAGGAATTCCTTTTAAGATCGAAATAGTTTTCATAAAATGAAATTTTGCTAAATAGGAAATTTGAGGCATTTAACAAACAAATATAGTGGTATTTAAAATAAGAAAAAAATTATAAACAATGCGGTTACTAAATATTTATTACTAAAATCATTGATCATTTCGAAAATATTAAAGAAAAGCGTCCTTGGCAATAATTATATTTTAATGCAAAAAATAGTGTGTATTTACAAGGACAAAGTCCCGATTTGATAAGTTGAAATCTTTATCATAAGACTTACTCTTGGGAATTAAAATAATCAGTGCATAGAAAAATTGACAAGAAACACGGGATAAAATACAGCCTCTTTATTATTTTATTTGAAGCAAATTGCCACAATCTTTCTAAAATCTTTATGGAAAATATAAGCATTAGACATAAATGAACTTTGATATCGTTGAAGAAAAATTTATATATTTTATAGAGAATTGATCTGTGCTTACGGAAATAAAATGCGAAATGGAACACAATTCACTTTTAGCATTTTTTGATACTTAAAGCAAACTTTGAAATTATCTCGTAATTTGTTATTCTCAAAATCGATAAAAGTTTGAAATTTCGAATAGAATTTCATTATCAATAAAAAACATGTTTTGACCTATTTTTAAAAAAATTATTACTTTCGATGTTTCGATTATGGAATATTCTGTCATGTCATTGGGAAATTATGATCAAAACGTAGAATGAGTTTTAATAACGTCAAAAAATCAAACTAAAAATCAAGCTAAATAATCAGAAAAATAGTTCCTTATAAAGCTGATTCCAATAATAAAGTAATTCTTGTGAGAATTAATCTAAGTAATCTTTCCGTAAAGTAACGAGAGCAATTGAATAAAATCCTAACATTTTCTCTTAAAACGACTAAAAATATGAGCGGAAACATAAAAATAAATGAATGAAAAGTGTTTGTTTAAAAATAATTCCGTTTTAAAAGATAATTCATTTTGAGAAATTATTTATCAATGAGTCGTAAATCTACGTCTCTGAGAACATTCAAAACAGAAAGATAAAAATCGATTTCTTGTCTTAGAAGAGGCGGAGAAGGAAGATTTTCCGTGTTCCATCAGTGAGGTTCAAAGGTGAAAGCGAGGCAGTAATGAAATTTTATACCTACTGTCGTAACAGGGAGTTGAAGCATCTTCAAGCGCCTCTCATATAAAATTGCGGTTTTTCGCACTGGAATCCATTTGCTTAGATGGTCTAAGCAGTAACAAAACAATACAAATATTAGGGCTTTTTTTTACATTTTTTAATACTTTTGTCAATATTGCTGTTATTCGGGCATAGTCAAGAACACTTGAATACATAATAACCAAGATAAGAAGTTGACTTCAAATGGAATTATTGTCCCTTTTTTCCTTCCTGAATAAAAACCGTACAGAAATCATTCGAAATTGTAAAACAGCTTTTATAATGACCTTATTTTCCGATTGGGGATTAGGATTGATATAAAAGTATTAATAAGATTTCGATTTTATTTTATGATGAAGTTGAATTTTTCAAAAACAAATGCTGCCATCGAACTGAAATTTTTGTTAAGATATTTCCACTGATTTATTGGAATTGCAAAAATTTAGCTCACATTAAGAAAAAAAAGTTATCTAAAATTTATTCCGGTTTTAATTATGCTATTTTACCATTTGACGCTTCATTTTATAGGTTCTTTTACTATAATATTGTGTGATTGCCTTAGTTCTTCTCGAATTATGTTTTATTTAAATCAATGTTTCTTTTCTCCTTCTCTTTTACCCTTTCCGATTTATGGGTAATGATGTAATGGCAGCCTTATAAAAAAGCTCTTATATTTATATATTTACCTATCAAAGAACAAAATGGCTGGTCTAATTGAGACAGTCTTCTTCCAAATGAATTATGTGACATTTTTTTCACCTTAATAAAATTTCACTTTCCTTTATTCTCTAAATACTTATTTTTAGAGCATATTTGAACTTCGTTGCAATCTCAAAGGTTGCATTGTCTTAAAATGATCATTTCAATGAAATATTTAAATAACATCAAAAATAGAAAATGTATGATTATATATATGTAAATAAATAAGTTTTATAACATAAAAATAAAACTAATATTTAAAAGAATGTAAAAAAGTAGTTTTGTTTTAGAAAAGTAATTTTTATTTCATATTTTTATTGGATCTTACATGTTACGAAATTATTTTCTTTTCGATTCTTATCATCTTTAATTTCTTTTGCAGTCTGTTTATTCAGAAATACATATAGATTATTCAAAAAGTTAATAATCCAGATAACTCCTTACTTAATAATATGACAAAAACGAAGCATTGTGAATACTCGAAGACGAATAATTTTTAATTTATTGATTTATACTATTTCAATGAAACCTTCATTGTATTCCTCTTATTGACATTTATAAATTTCTTTTGGGTGTAATTTTCCTAAATTACACCACTTAAATATTCATTTGAGTTCTGACTCATAGTAATATAAATTTTTTTTAGCAGTTTCTATCCACAACGAGAGTTGTGTACTGATTTCTGTCAATCTGTTTTCAGCTTCATACATGAAACTAGCGGCCTTCAGCTGGTTCACCCATTTAAGTAGTTACAAAATTAAATCAATTAGTTATAAAAACAAAGTTGTTTACAGTAGTCATCACTATTGTATTTTACGCTAATAATTTGAAATTAAAGCTATCCGAAAAAGTAATTATCAATTGAAATATCAGAACATAAGGAACTGTATATTTTGAGCAAGACGATGAATAAAATGGAATTCAAACAAATTGCTAAGATAAACCAAGTAAAAGGAATAAACTAATGTGCACGTTCAAATGAAATAATTAATTTCAAAATAAAGAAATGAAATTCAGATCTATTAAGAATCAAAAACAGATCATCCTCAGGGATACATCCAGTTAAATTTAAAATTCCAGTAAGATAAATGGAATCTAATGTGAATTCTAAGAAAATGCAATTATTCGTCATCATTTCTCAAATTTTGATTTAATTTTTTTAAAAGGCATAAAAATAAGAATAAAAGTGTGATTATTCTTATAGGTCGAATTAATATTAAAAAGATAATCATGAGTTACTAGAAAACGTTTGTATTAATATATATTTATTTGAGGAAAAAACCTCACTATTAATATACTGTTTTAATTTAACGTTTCATCGCCTGCTCGATTCTATTTGTGGAATCCTTAATGAATTTGGTGAAAGATAGGTTCGGTTGATAATTTTAAACAGAACTAAAAGTTCGTTATATAATTCCAAAAAATGCCGTAACAGGTTTAATACCAATAGATATTCATAAAAAATTTATTTTTCATATTTAAAAAAAAAGCTTTTCCTGGTAGTCAATGAGCCACGAAACTTACCCTCTTCGTCTCTGACCTTCCCCTCTATACCCTGTCCCCACCCCCGCTCAGTTTCGTCTCGAGAACGCGTATAACTTTCCCCTTGAATAGCATTAACTGCAAGTCATGATGATAAAAAAAAATCTGAACATAGATTAAACATTCTAAACATTTAAGCCAACAGCATTAGAAAGAAAAAAACTTTATGCTTTAAAACAACGTAAAAATTATTTTATGACTTAATTTTTTCGAAAGTTATTGGCGAAAAAATGACCTAAAACATCAAAATTCGACTCCATTTTTAAATAACTAAAATTTGAACAAAGGTTTCAGGATAAAAAGGCTTTGAAGTGTATATACTCATTTCCCAAAATTCATCTGGCCCTGGACAGTGATTTGTTGCGTAGATCGCAGATAGCCGGACTTTCATCTTTATTGGAATTAGAGATTAATATCTTATGCTAATTCATGCAGTCTGAGACTGCTGAAATTGCCTTTGCGTGTTTTTCTGAAGCAATACCACCAACCAGAAGCTTGGCTGATGATAGTTGGAAAGTAACACATTACCTACACACATTATAAATCATAATCTGTGAGTTTACAATGAAAATATTAAAAATAATGACTTTTTTACAAAAAATATGAAGCAAAAATAAATATTGACTATTGGCCAACTGCATTAAAACAATAAAAAAAATTCATACCTTTATTACATTAATCCTCTTTTCCTTTTCATAGAAGTGAGAACTGGGAAAAGTTAACGAACATTTATAATTGAAATAAAACTGACTTAAATGAATATCAAATATACGATAAGACAATCCAAAAATAATCATGCTCTTTTGTAGTATCTACATTTTAAACATAAGCTGTCAGAAGGCAATCATTTCTGGTGGATTTGGACATTTTGGGGAGAAAGAATATTTTCAAACCCCAGAAAAACAATCTAAGTGACTTCTCAACACAGCTATTGAGCCTCTCAATCTGTTTTCACCTGGGGGCTCAGTACTCATGTGGTCATGGTGGATACAGACGCAATAACAGTAAAGGTCGATAGGGTGTGAAGATGGATGGGTGCAACAGCAGCTTGCCGATTATTGACAAGGCAATACAGAATCCGATTGAGCGCAGAAACCTTTCAGACTTGAGAGGAGCGGGGATATTTTCCGAAGAAAAACGATTACCTTATCATTTTTTTTCTTCCCTTCCATGTAATAAATACTTCATCCACAGCATCGAAATGGATGTCGGAGGCTGTCACTAAATCGGATATTAAGCGAGGGAAATTTAGATTGAATGCTTTTCATTTAAAGGAGCTTATCTCGAATCAGAGGTTGATATTCTAACAGCAAAGTAATTGATTGTCACTGATAGGTCATTTCTTTGTAGTGCTTTTGAGACTTCTTTAAATTCTTTATTTTTCTAAGTTATCTTATTATTTCATTATAAGAACTGCATATTCAAAAGGTTGCTTAAAAATAGCTTACTAATAGGTAGAATTTAGTAAATAGGATAGATATTGGACTTTCTGACAAAATTCACAAACCATGTAAAGAAGATAAAGATTTCATAAGATCAATGCGGCATTTTTCAAATTTTGAATTTTTATACCTTATGAGTAATCTGAAACTCTGAATATTAATAAAGATAAGAAATATATTCCTCTTTTATTAAGATTTTAAATATGTATTCACATTTTGACTTTCTCTTAACCACCCATCATAATGCAATTTGTAATAAATATTTTAAAATTAAAATATAGACAGTTTTGATTTTTAAGTAAGCTTAAGAATTAGAAAAAAATGAGAATTCTATATATTCAGTATTACAAAGGTGTTTAATGATCGTATATTATATCAACTCTTATTCATTCATTCTACATCTCAAGAAATATGAAATTTGAGAAAGCTAAATCAAATCTAAGTTAGTGATTTAAACATCTTGTTTAAAACAACCAATTTGAAGCAACTCCAAAAACTATAGAATTCCTTGCTCAATTTTTTTTTCTTTAAACATTCGCTTCTTTCCTTCGATGAGCTCAAATGCAAAAATGCTGCACCTAAAGCTTTAAAGACAAGTGTCCGACAAAAACTAAATCGCTTTCAATGAAAGAATGAAATTCGTGAATTCAATTAAATTTCTTTCTAAAGGAGCTTTTTCTGTCAGCCAAATGACTCCTTTTCATCCGAAAAATACGGTTAATGTCTGCAGAAGACTTCCTTTTACCTAACAAAGAAACTCCAAGGAGAAAAGTAAAAAAAAAAGAGAGAAACTTAAAACTCAAATAAAAGAAAACAAATGAAGGAAGACAAGACCAAGTGAAAAAATCTCTCAGAACCCTTAAAGGGTTGCTTGCAATTAAGTTAGCGGAATCGGAAGACAAAACATCCACCCTCCTTCTCAAGTGATGGATGCCTTGTGGTGAAAGCTTTAATGAAACAATTACGAATCTCTTCATCCAATGATCCTCAATAGCAATCTCCTTCGGAGTTCATTTTCTAATCCATTGGAAAAATTTCTTCAAATAATAACAAAGGCCGAATGTAAAATAGTAAGAGGATATTGTAAACTTATGAGTAAACGAGATTTATGTGAGGAATATTTCCAATAACAATTCAAACGATGCAATTAATATTTAGGATCTATTCCTTACAAAGCAGTGAGCTAAGTTAGGCCTTTGAAATCTTTTCCTTTCGCAATCCGTTTGCAGATGCAAAACTATGGACCAAAACCTTTTCCGTTAGGAAAAGAATATAAATTAATATAGTTTTAATTAAACTGAAAAGAAAAAATAATTCTGGTAAATATATTTATTTTAAAATTTTAATTGAATTTTATGAATTAAGATGTTTTTTTTTAAATTATTTTTGCTTCTAACCTTGAAAAAGCTAACAGAAAAATTTACCTAGACATTCTTAAATATCATGTACGTATCACATAATGTACTAAACTGTTACAGCAAATAGCTCATTTCAAAAGAATGTACTTTTTAAATACTAATACTTTCTTTAAATTATTTCAGTAGAACGTTAACAAATTTCTGAAGGAAGTAGATTGCTTAAACATGTGATCATATGGTTAGGCAAAACTACATGATGGTGGTATTTATGTGGCAGACATTAATGGATGACTTTATGGTTTCAGACAACAATTGGTCACTATGCACAATGAGTTTCATTCGGATAAACAGCTTCTTCAAAAGAGTAAGTTGAGGTAAGTTAATCATAGACGAAAGAAATTTAACAAGAGAATGTCGCTTCAGTTCTCATTTAGCACATGAAGAGCCCCATACTACAAGAATACTGAATGGTTTGTTATAAATGTATGGTACAATATTGTACTTGATAGAAAAATACATCATGTTTCTTTGTTCGGACGGATGAAGTTACAGAATATTATGAATAACTGAAAAATGTATATTGAAAAACAAACCGAACATCATTTTGAAATATAATTTTAAAACAGTAAGTTCGTTGGAAATTTCAGCCTCGACTTTCATCAACGCCCAAATGGAAAATTTGGTTAATGATGAGGCAGGTGAAATGATATCTGACTGAAAAGATCAACAGACCTGTAAAGGTTTGCTTGTTTTTTAAGATGCAAATGGAAAGCTTTGTGGAAGACACTTTCATGGATAAAACTAAGGATTTTGTCATATGCATCTACAAACTATCTCGACCATCCGAGATGCACTCTAGACTTTTTTGGAGTGTCTGTAATTCCATGCGCCGACAATGTCAGAATGTATTAAAGAATGCGGATACACCTCCTGTGATTACTGTAGTTTGCTATAACCAAAAAAGATTTTACTCTCTTAAGTGTTTTTGTTTATTATTTTATATCTATCATTTCCCATTCTAATTTAGTCCTTAAAAAAGCCCTACCTATTGG
Organism: Argiope bruennichi; assembly: GCF_947563725.1. NCBI lineage: Eukaryota > Metazoa > Arthropoda > Arachnida > Araneae > Araneidae > Argiope > Argiope bruennichi. The sequence goes on along the minus strand of NC_079163.1, from coordinate 69,834,595 downwards.
CTAAGAAGGTATATAGTGATGCGTGAGAGAGTGTTAAAAGAATTCTAACCTCGTTAAAGGCAATTCAGTATCAATTTAGGATCTGATTTAAAATTAATTAATCATTATAATGGAAATGAAGCTTCGAAGAATAATAGTTGAAACCTTGCGAGTTTTACTGAATACAGCAGCAAGAAAGATACTGAGAACAAATATAAGACAATATGTGTTCCCAAAGGAAGCTTTGTCTTCAGAAACATGCTAAAACCACGAATCTGTACATTTAATAATTTTAATATAAAAGCATTTTTAAATGTATTCCCTAAATAGCTAGGATTCGCTTAAGATATTAATCTAAGAGATCAAGATTAATATCTTTCTAAGATTCTAAGTAACTGGAAATAGTATAAACATTTTTACAAAAACATATATTACATTACAGAAGAAAAATTACAAATCTTCAATTTTTGTCATTCTAGAAGGTCAACTTTAGAGAATTCGGCAAGATTCCTCTATTCATTAATTTGCTGTAATAATGTTTGCATAGCATTATTCTAAACTGTCACTTTATTATCTTTCCTAAGAAAAAAAATTGATATATCATACTTTCGTTTTTCAACCGATAAGATTAGCTGGTCATTCTGGTGAATTTCAAAAGCATTTGTTTAACAGTCTGTTATTATGTTGGCTTTATTTTTACCAGAATGCATATTAATTAACCCCAACCTTGAATGAAAATTCACAAAAAATACTTGCTATGTGTGATTTACTAATTCAAAGAACAGGCAAAGTTAAGAGATAAGAATCATAAAGTGAAAAAATCGTTTTGCTCACAAATTTAGCCTAAAGAACTCGTGAAAATGTGTCTCGAACTAATAACACTCAAGTAGTACAAGAGATTTTATATAAAATCGCAGACCTCATCAGATAAATGATATGAATTTATTTGGCGCTTGATTCAAGTAAAACATTAGAGTATGAGAAATAATATTTAAACAATAATTATCGTTATTAAAATTTGGCAATGTTTAGACGATACTAGTAATTGTAATTTCATTTCTCCGAAATGAGAGTGAACATTCTGGTCCTTGATTGTGATGATTCCAACTACTGAGTTGGTAACTAAGTGATTGGGGATTTTGTCAACAGATGATCTTAGCACATTCTTTTGTTTTGTCAACGTATTCAAAGCGCCTTACCTATGTTGTTTTCCCGTTGTTTGAATTTCAACCTTTAACTTAGTAAAAAAAATTGTATCGATTAGTTATTTAATTCTTAGTTATTTAGTTGTATATTAAAATGTAGGGATGGATAAAAAGCTAGGTGAACTGGGTTCATGCCAAAAACATCGAAATGAAGAATTTTGTTCTTTTATTTTTTAAATATTGCAATGAACTTAAAAATTCCCGGAAATACTCAATGAGATGTAAAAGCCTAACTCAGACATTATTTTTGGGATTTGAAACAGAAAACCTTTTCTCGCGAAGCTATCATTTCAACACATAGTCTTTTTAATAAATGGCAATGTTTCATTTTTCAAGTTTGTCAAATAATTCAGTAGATGAAACTAATTTATTTCCATACAGCATTCAATAAACTTTTTTCAGATCATTGCAACGTTGAAAATGATTCGCTCGATTTCCTGCCATTTTTTGTTCTTGTTGATAACCTATCCAGTATAATTATGGAACATTTTTGAGCATTATTTCCAACCATTCTCATTATAATCCCCGAGTCTTTGTATAAAGGTAAAATATCTTTTATTTCTTCTACAAAATAGGAGCTTTTGAGACTGCATTTATAAGTATGAATCCATTTATGAGGAAGTGTGGCTCCATGCAGTTTGTTCACAAGATTTAGATGCATTGATGCAGTCGAAAGTGCAGATTATTTAAGCTTCCTTCGTATTTCTTTTCTACTCTTCTTTATAAAGAAGATATTTATATTCGATATAGTTGTTTTGAATTAACTGATTTCATGGCGATAAATATTCTGAACCATGTTTTAAAAAATTAATAAACAAGAATAAATAGATTTTTCTTTTTCTTACGAATCTGCCATTATTTTCAAGGAATGCTCTAAAATGAAGAAGGTGCATTGAACCCCTGAATGAAGTGAGATTTAAGCTCATTCCATCAAATCAAAATACTGAAAATACTCGGAAATAATTTAGTCTTTTAATAGGTTTTTCTGCTAAGTAACCAACCATTCGAGGAAAAAATATTCCTTTCTAGTAAGCTCCGGAAGTGTCAACAGTTTTGATGGAAATGTTTGTTAATTTATATAAAGCGAATTCGCATTTATATATCATGCAGGCCAATATTTTGTAAAAAAATTGTTAATATTAAAAGGTTTGAAATTCACAATATTATTTTATTCTTAAATCTCTAAAATATGACAATCAAAGGATTTTTTTACCCATTTCTTTAATCAAATATTTAATATTATAGAACAATCACGGGCATTTGGAATCAAGAATTTTATTTTCTTACTTATTGCTTGTTATCTAAATCACAGTTAGTGATTCAGATCGAATTATTTAAGAATTAAGCATCTAATAACATATTAATCAAATAAAAATTTTGTTATTGAACTGTCGAAGCGGATTTTAATACATTATTATTTATTAATTCTATTATTTAATTTTTCATTTAATAGTTATTGTATCCTATTTTTTTTTTAAAAAAAATGTAAAAATAATATTTTTTGTTTCGCTTATAGTGCTTTATGTTTCTAAATAGAAAATTTTGAAATCGCATTTCATTCGTTTTCTGATGTACTAGAGTTTTGAAATTTTGAACAATTTTCTTTCGCAATTGATTATACAATACTGCATTTACATGAAAACGCGCTTAAAGCCAATTTACCCTTTGCGCTCGGAAAAGTAATTCGATGCATAATTATTCACTTAATGCAAAGACTTGTTTATTGATTCGAAAAATAAATATATATAATTATTTTAAGTTGAATCCTCCCGTTTCATTAATTTGCATCTTCTTACGACTCTGCAGGTATTTTTAATAATCAAAATTAAATATATCCTCAAAATGATGCACCGTCTTGAATGGTGAGTGAGAGTCACCATCCGAGTGCAAAAGGTTAATATATTAATTCAACTAAATATTTACATCATACGAGTGCTGAAATCTAATACTCTATTTGAAAAATATTGATTTTTAAATTCCATAATATATATAATCATGAATTATGAAATGAATTAAAGATAAATTCTCAAAAATTATAAAAAATGAAAAAATCTCATATGATTTTTTCATGTATTCAATAGGGCATAGTATTTTTAAAATCGGAAATCAAGTAATATTGTTAGAAAGACCGGAAAGTAATATAAATTTTTTGTTATATTAAACAAATAATTTTAAAATTAGTTTTATTTTGAGCTAATGATGCACCCTCCCTGATTATCAACAATCTTTTGCCATATTGTGAACAAATTTTCAATTCCGGATCTGTAGAATAAAGACGGATTTTGATCCAAGAAATTAGGTATTTTGAACTTCTTCCACATTTCAAATTTTTTCTACTCTAGAAAGCACCTGAATAAATTGTAACCAGAGCGTTCAAATCCACCCAGTGAGACATCCACCCCTCTTCTTAGATTTTAATCATAGTCATTAAGTCATTCTTGTTGTATGTGGTCTTGCATTGTAGAATGACACCTTTCATTATTAATGACTTTTCAATCAGAAGAGGCCTGAAGTTATAGTTTAATCTGTTTTTAGAATATCAAAATCGTCTTCAAATCTCGAGCATTTCCCTAAACAGACAACAGTACCTTTCTTGAGTGTAATCCTGACTTCGGAGTATATAATGGGGTAGGATTAAAAGAAAATCATCATCCTCAAGTTTTGGTTCACATAAAGGACACGTTTCTAATATCCAGTCATACAACTAAGAAATGCTACAATATTAGGTCGTTGAAAAATCAAACTATAGACAATTGCAGGGTAAATGTTACTTTTATCTTGCAGAAAATATTGAACCCAAACGTCTTCTAACAATTAGTTTCAAATGCTCTTGGTTGGTCTAGTAAAGTATTTTAAGTTTTTCCGACAACTCTTCAATCATTTGAAAAGAATTTAATTTCACTTCTACCAATAAAGTATCATTTTTGGAAAGTAATATTTTTTTTTATTTCTTTATTCATAAAAAAATTAATCTGCATGAAATTGTCAAATAACTTTTGGCATTTACAAATATTTAAATAAGCTGGATAAGCTCCACAAATGTTTTTGTACTATCATCACTAAAAAGGAAACAATATCGCATTTACAACTATTCTGGGTTTTCGATAAATATTTTATATAGAGATACTATAAAAATTAAACTGACCTGGAAAAAGAATAAAATAAAAACACTTTCACTTGTAAAATTAATCGAATTAAACAAACGCCGATATGCGCAAAAACGGCATTGCTTTCCGATCCCCCTAATGTAAAAAAATTAAAACTCAATAAATATTGCAATTTTTGGACATTCATTAGATTACAAAATATACCATAAATGTAGGTGAATTTTTAATAAGCATAGATCATTTCTATCAGAATTTTACTCTTTTGCAATTCTTTTAACATCCAAATTTTTGATTAAAAAATTATTTAGTTTAAGAATTAAAAATATTTATTTTTGTAATTAGAATAATACCCATCACAATAGAATGTTAGATATATCACAAATCTGATATACTGTTTTCCTGTGATGTTAATTTTATAATTGAGAATGAAGATTTCAATGGATTCTTAATGAATGCTCAGCTAATAGTGTCTAATTTTATCGACAAAATTGAAGGTTCTGGAAAATGCAAGTATTATGTCCCTATCTCTCTTTAGAAACAAGATCTTTAGATTCTTTTGGGGGATTCCATATATCGTCATGTCCTGTTCAGAAACCTATCTATAGTACTAAAGCGATATAATCGTTCTCTTCGCAGTTATATTTGTAAAACATGTTAGTAAGTTGTGGATGCTAAATGCTACTTACAGTTACTTATTTAGGAATTTTCTTTCTGATTGTGCTTCCCTTTTTATGTTGCAAGAAGTTCATTTTGATCCATGTTATAATGTTAACTATTTTCAGCATGTATAAGTGCCCTGAACTAGACAAAGAAAAAGCAAAATACTGAGATGAATATCTAAAATATAATGCTTTAAATTGGTCGTGTATTCAAATTTTATCTAAAGAGAGGAAGTGCAATTAAAATGTCTTATTACCTTCCGTGTGTTAATATTCGATTAAATTTTATAGTTTCATGGGTTTAAGTGAAGTTTAAAAAATAAAGTTTCCTATTTTCTATACAATTAGGAGTTCGGAATTTCCAATTTTATGAAGAACATGGTTTAATGAAGAATGTGATCCTTTTTAGGCAGTTAAAATTTTCTTATCTCCATCTTTACACGTTATTCTAAATATATTATTAGATAAATATATTATTCTAAATATGTTAGTTAATGTATATCAAGAAAATATGATAATTCAACAAAATATTAACCCGTAACTGGATACATGAATTTCCTCCTCGGCCAGAGACAGGAAGTTAAAATGACTCCATTGTTTTTGTTTCGTTTTTTTTTTGTAAACACCATTGGAATTTATTTCGGAAACACAATACATTTTGAAAATCATGTAGGTACTAAAAATATTAATATTAAGAATGTTAACTGTTATAATATTAAATGTTGGAAAGATGTTAAAAGAAAAACCTAAACAATCTTTTAATGAATATTTACTTCGATTAGATATTACGGAATTACACTAATGTCAATGACTTTTAGAATTTAACAAGCAAAAATGAAGAGTACAGCATTTTAAATATTATTTTAAGAATATTTCTTTAGTCTTTTTGTACTATTCAAATTAAAAGTAATTTCAGAGACAGAGTCAATGACTCCATAAATAACAACAAAAACTCTGAAAAAGAATAACGCGGTTCTACACACGTATTCATACTTAGATTTTTGTTAAAATACTACTGAAAGAACAACTTGAATATACTGAGGAGAAGATTATATTCATGGACAAAATACCACATGATAATCAGAGGAAATGAACAACGTGAAGTCATTTTGACTCCCGTCTCCAGTTACGGGTTAATTTGTTGTTGATAAGTCGAAGTTAAGAAAAATGCATTTATTTAGAGAATTGAAATAAATTGTTTTAAATCAAAAAAGTGTTCCCCAAATATCCCACTTGTAGTCAGAACCCATAGATTAAAGATCTTTCTGCTTTAGATAAATTAAAAAATTATTATTCTAGCAAAAAGCACTGCTTCTGGTTTTTAAACAGAAAAAAAAATCGAAACCAAAGAGTTCTCACTGAGCATATGATTGTAAGCGAAGATAAAAATCAACGCACATTTACAATCTAATCAATAAAAAAAATTCTTATATAACTGCCCAGAAGGAACAATAAACGTTACTTCCCTAAAAGGTCTTGAAACGAAGAGTTAAAAAAAAAAAGTAATATGCTGTACCAGGAGCTCAGAAGGGAAACAAAAACAAAAACAAAAAAAAAACAAAAAAAAACATGAGCAACGGAATGTGTGGGTCTCAATAATCTGCATGATAAATTTTCCTCTTCAGCAGCCGGTCAGGCACTGATTCGTGCAGGCTTGTTTATTGAGGAGTATATGGGACAAGTGTTGTCTCAAATTGCCCGGATTAATCACAGATAACAGACGCCTAGTGTCAGGCGCCGGTTTTTATTTTTATATCCGACCCCCTCTCTATGATTATATGGACCCTCCCGCTGAATTCCCTCGCTGTAGAAGCTAATAACGGAAAACGCCCAGATACTCCTGATTATCTTCTTTCCATAGAGATGCAGCAGTCATTTAATTAAACCCAGCCCAACCTCTTTTCTAAGAAGGGAGGACGAATGAAAAAAAATCAATAAAAACTCTTTTTTTGAATCCTCTTTCTGGGAGGAAGGTGACGGCCCGTGAGTCGGAAAAACTAATAATGAATTTATAGAGGGAGAAGATTTGAATCGCAACAACGGACTGGAGAAAATGAAAATCTTTTTTCTCATCTAGGGGAAGCTTCTCTTCAAGTTTTCGGAACCAATACCCTTTGGAGAGTGATCGGGTGTTTCCTATAAATCACAAACTGTTCCGAAAGGTTTTCTTTTTTTTTCTTTCTTTTTCTTTTTTGCTTCTTGCAGTTAGATTGAAATTCATACGCTGTATGGAATTTTATACATTCATAAAGTTTATTGAAGGTGAACTCTGTGAATGGTAAAATTTTCAATTCGAAGCATTTCTGCAAATGTATTTTTTTTTCAAATATTAAAATCTCTCTTGCTTCTTTGTTTTCTTTATGTAGAGTTTTATTATTATATTTAGACGGCTATTAATAAGTTGAGCCTGAATCTGTGACTGTGGATGCATCCAAGTTTTTATTTCGTAATAAACTTTTTTTTTTCCCTGTTCATTTACTTGTTTATGCAAGCATTTTATTTTCTATCAATAGTTTTCGTGTCTTTGCATTTTCATTGATAAAATATTTAAATCAATTATTTAAATTAAATTGATTCACGTTGTAAATCATATTTATTGTAATTAAAGCTTAAGTAATTAATTAACGAGCTTATAATGTTTCATCGATTGCTTTTTAGGGCAGCATTAAATTCATGGTATATTTTTACATTTCATTTCGAAAAGGTCTCACATTTTATTCAGAGAAGTTAATAACCATAAATTAATTTGTTCCAATCTAACAATATTACAAGAATTTTTTAAATATTTAATGCATTTGAATTAATTGATTGAATTGATTGATTTTGAATGTATTGAATTCATGGAAAATGATTTTTAATGAAATGCAAGCAGTTAATAATAATTTGGATCTTCTATACAGAACATTTTTAAATGATTGAAATTATTTGAATTAAATCAAAACAAGTCCTTTACATTCACCATTATTAGTTGCTTATTTGGAATATTGTTAAAATATTATTATTAAAAATTATACTATAAAAAATTATTGAATGATTATGTTCACAAAAATTTATAGCATGCAATAATTTCATTAAATATGATATGAATCTGTAAAAGAATTGAGTAAATATAAGAAATTCATAGAACCAAACATTTTGCATAATCCCAAAATTAGGTCACAAACAAAAAATCATTAGGAAAATAGACTAGCATAATTCCTTTTAAGGAATACTAATTTTTAAAATTGAATTGGAAGTTACAAGCTGAAGTTCTTGTCTCAGAATAAAGTTTCCTAATTCAGAGTCTCAAAAAGATCCGGCGGAGCTTTTCTTAAATTTAATTATTTATTTTAAATTACTAAGTATTCTTTTATTATAAAATATTTTTTACTATTAAATATTTAGTATTTTTAGAAACCGCAAAATATATTACTTAAAGTTTTAATTTAGATGAAGAAAGCTGTTTTAACCTTCTGACTGGAATATCTGTCAAAACCGCTAAAGTAAATGGCACGTTAATGGGTATTCAAAGAATGTTTCAGAAGATCAAAATGTTGTCTGAAATTTGAAAAAGAAATTAGAGAAACAATTTCATTCATTAATATATGTTGGTTTTAATACAATTTAAATGATGAATGGCATGCAATAGAAAGTGCTAATTTTTGGAAGTTAAAATTACACAATTAATTTTAGGTCATATATAATATATTTGTTTATTTTTATATAAATATCAAACCACAAAGGAATGTTATCTCCAGTCAAAATTTATCTATGAATTTGAAATTTGAAGCCTAAAATTTCATTTTATGCTCTAAAATGTTGCAGTTATTTAATGAAAGCATCTAATATGAATTATAATATTTAAAGAATATTCTTGTCCTTTAAATTTGTTACAAATCTAAAATGTCATTTAAAAAAAGGGAGCAGCTTCGTTTGAAACTTCAGAAAAAAGGTAATTTTAAAAAATTGTTATCCTTTACATTATCTTTTAAAAAATATATATTAATATTAAAAAGTGTAGACATATTCCTTTAACTGCAAAGCACTTCCATTCTATTGTTTTTCGATATTATGGGGGGGGGGATTTAAAAAATGAAACAAATCATGTGATCACTAAGTTTTTTTTTAATTGTGAATTTCCTAAAGTATTACTTTTTTTACTTTCTTGGATATAAGGGAAGTTTAAAATAAAATTTTCCTCATAATAATGAGATTAGTTTTTTTGGAAAAATTGAAATAAGTTACAATTTATTAAATCTCCAATTAGTTTGAAGATTAAAAATGGAAATCTACATTTCAATTGCTCTTCCATGTCCAGTAATAAAATCATTCAAAGCCCCCCCCCGCTTTTTTTAAACTAATTTTATGACTATCGTAATAAATTGGATACAGTGACTGGTTTGCAGTTTTTTTCATGCTTCTCATTCCATACCTACTACATACGAAAATAATCTATCTTTACTTGATAGTGGATGTAGAATTTTCGAAAGGAAAGCGATATCACTTCCATTTTGAGATGAATCAATGATATTTCTTCTTTAGATGAATCAATTAAATTCGTTATACTTTAAAGGTTTTGCAATGAATGAAGATATTTCGAATAAATGAAAAATCAATGAATCTACTTATTTAAATCTGACTGTTAAAAAGGCTGCATGAGAGCTTATTCAAAATGCTTCAAAGTGCATGATAGCTGTTTGGGAAGACTTATAATAAATTACTTAAAAAAATGTAAATAATAAATAATATAACAGACTGAAACATGTTATAGCATATTAGCTTTATGTTATATAAAAATCTGCATTTAGCAAGGCAAGTAGCACATTTTTATAATTTAATCATTTTTAATGATGAAGAAGCCTACGAAATTATTCGAAACTATTCAGATAGAGTTGCATTGAGACAAATAAATAGCGAATGATGCTTAGTATTAATAATGAACAGCATCAATGTTTTAGCAACAATAAAGGTTGGCTGTAGCCTTGATGAAATAATCGTTGAGCTCCGACATCTGTTTCCCATCAATCCAAGGACGAAAATGCGCGAGGATGGAATTAAATAGTCATTTGAAAACAATTTGCATCGGCTGTTCTATTGACACGGACATTAGAGCATTTCAGCGATCGGTTGGTAAGCCAAGACTGAAACAAGGGTGGGTTCTTGGGACTCACTGGTAGGCCATTAGCGGGGGGAGGGTCGTGATTCATCGTTCTTTCTTTCACATTTGGCCTCATCACAAAAGCTTCTCCACGTCCATTTTTTGGCAGGACCTTGCTTTGCTTCTTTCTCTCTTGCCTTGACCTCTATTGGACGCCCAAAGTGTAATCGCTAGCAGGTTGGCATGTATAAAGTATTCTTCTGAATTTTGTGTGGAAATTGTATTTCTCTTCAATGATAAGATTTCTTTTCAGCCACTGCATAAAAGGGTAATGAATTTAGAAAGAATTTTTGCCCTATTATTATTATTATTTTGTTATGATTTTAGTTGTATGATTGTTTCATATCGTCAGTAAACAATCAATAGACTGTTAATAAGCTAACAAAATATTTTAATTATTAAAAGATCATAAGATAAATAAAATCATAAATTTTTCGAAACCAATAGCGACTATATAGAATTTTTTTTTCCACTTCAGTCGTAAAAAGTAGGGTGGGCCATTTTTATTTATTTATTTGGTCATGGGTCTATATCACTGAAAAGTTTTGAGTCAGTGAGAAATATGATAAAAATATTAATAAAATTAATTGATATCTTCTGCTTCCACGTAGGGAGTAAAAGTCGTAAAAAGAGGCAGCAAAACGATTGCTTTACAGGATTTTTTATATTTTAAAATTCTTCTCAATTTGCTTATTATGACATTAATTTTTAGTTATTCAATTTCGTAAAATTTATTTTATCAAAATCGGTCCTTAACTTCAAATTGTACATTAGGGTATCCCACAATTTTTTTTTAGCTCCAAGTTTGAAGTTGATAAAAGAAATTGGCAGTGTGAACACATATCTATCAAAATAAGTGTTCCTCAAACTGAAAAATATTTAGGTCTCCCGGAATTAGCCTAAAGCTTCATTTTTTTTAGAAACGTAAGTTTGCAATTTTTCCGAAAAGTATGAAAAAAATTTGTTTTCAAATAAAAAATGTAAAGTTCATAATGTTCATTAACAGCAAAGAAAATTATATTTGTGTCGTATAAAATGTAGATCTCTCGGACTAACAGTAAAGTTATCAATTTTTCACAAATGAAGGACCTATTGTTGACGATTTCATTTGCTTCTAATCTACTTTTTTATTTACAAATTTATTGCAGCAATACACAAAAAATTGTTTCAAAATTTAAATTTGTTTAATAGACCCATCTTATTTTTTATTGTATGCATTTAAGCTAATTTTTGGTGTACGGGAAATAAAACCAAATAAAACTTAAAAATGAAAAAAAAAGATTAAAGAAACTACATATATGAATCATACATAGTTGTATATTAGGATCATACACGTAATTGTATGTGGTTACATAAGGAAAATGAAATAGAAATAGAAATAGAAATAGAAATAGAAATAAAACTTTTTTAAGCACAGAAATGCAATGTTTGGAATATTAATTAATAATAAAAAAATTATAGAGATCAATTAAAATTTAGGTTTCCCAGAATCTGCATGAAAACCTTAACTTTTTTTTTACCAAATGTACACATTTTTTACTTTTCGACCTATTTATTAGGTTATTATAATTTTTTTTTTTTTTTGATATACAGTCTATATTGTAGTACAACCGTTTTGGAATAGAGAAAATTTTATTTCGAGAAATGACAGCAATGAAATCATGTCACTACCCCATTTGACAGGTAGCAGAAAATCTACCATCTATTTTTTGAACATGTGACCAAAAGGTCATTTTCATTTAGGCTGTGTTTCTTTTATAAGATTTAAATTATTATAATGCCAAAAAAGTAGTCAGAGGTAATTGCTAAATCGAAGGTATTTGTTGAACTCGCACCTCAGACATTATTGCACTCTGTTTTGACTACTGAAAAGATGAAATAATAAGTAAAGAATTTTTGAATGATAAATCTGTCAGTATATCTATACAAGAAGAACACACATTATTAGTTGAAAAATCACATTCAACATATTTTGGACGCTGATTCCAAAAAGTAACTTCGAAGAGGTATATTTCAATGATAAAATTGCATTAATGAGAAAGGTATTAAAGTTCTTGGTTCTGATGATACCGAAACAAATAGTGGAGCATCTAATAGATCACTATTTTATTCGAAAATGTTTTAAAACTCTCAATACAAGCAATGACTTGATTTAATTTTTAAAAAATTCATTTTAGTCAATATAATGATTCTCCCTCATAAATCAACTTCTGAATCTACTTTTTTTAGTGGTACGATAGGAAATTGTCAAGATTTGCGAAATATTTAGTACATAAAATAAATTGTATTTTTCCAGGGGCTGATTTCAATTGGTTTGAGAATAGTCAGAAAGACTTCTGAGATATACATGTGAGGCTATACTAGAAGGCGAATGCCTCCAATAATTAGCAATAGAACCTCTGTAAACATCTTCTTTCCAAGATGATTGGCATTGGCAAATCGAATTTTATCTTATACATTGCATCGTTTGATCCGCAATTAAAAAGAAACTAACTCAATTTATCAAATTTTATGCTCTCTCATGATTTATTATAAAATTTTATCCAAGAACTATCTATGCATCATAAAACGTTTTGAAGATAATACAATGTTTCAAGCATTTATAAAATGTCTATTATTCAATAAACGCGATAGAGGAAAACTGTAATGATGATGCAAAAACATTTCTTTTTATGCATGTTGTTTGGCTCAGAAAAAATATCTCGTAAGCCATAGCATACGTACAGTTCGACAAATAGTCAGGAAAGCAAAGAGTGTCTTCAAATCGTCATAACTTAATGTTGAGAAAGAAGATTACTTAAGTTATACTAACTGGTAATCTACAACAATAACAGAGCCGTGTCTCATACCAAAATAAAGTAAGATCTTCAGCTGATCATTGAAACAAGAGCTAGAAATATAAAAGAATTAGCAATTCCACAGACAAACAGTAGAAAAAATTGTAAAATAGACTACTAAAGCTTCTAATAACATTTCAAACAACGAGATGGGTTCGTTCGATCAAGATTACTGGACAAAAAATATCTTCCAGAGTTTGAAACAAAGCGTCACTTCATCTATGTAACTACAATAGTCTAGAAATAAAAATGGGATAAAAATTTACTTTCTATAAAGATAAAATGTATCATATTTTTGAATATTTTATAATATTTGCATTCTTTTTTTTTCAATAGATTCTTTTTAAATTTTACTTAAATTTATTTTTCTTACCCCAAAAATTTACTTAATTTCACAAAATAAAAAATTACGATGAGCCTAGTAAACAGATTTCAATTATAAAATAGTTTCTATTTGCATGGCTACAAAAAATTTGAAAATAAAAAAGATTAGAAACAAATAAAATAATAGAACAATTAATAAAAATAATTAACATAAAATAATAGAACAATTTTTTTGAGAAAAATTTATAATTTTACTGCAGATCTGGGGGGAAAAATTTACATTTCACAGGCATAATTGTTTACTGTCAATTTATATTCTAGGAATATTTGCTTACTATTTTATTTTCTTAATTGAAAATCCAAGTTTTGAACAAAAAAAAATCGAACTTTAGGTTCCTTCTGGGAGAAAAATTAAAAAAATTTAAATTCCTTAAAATTTAAATTCATTAAATTTAATTTAATTTAAAAATGTTTTAAAAATTTAACTATCTGCCATCTCCAGTTAAAAAAAAAAAAGTGCAATTTCTGGTAAGATTAGCATTTGAGATCGCTATAAATTTGGCACAAGGAGAAACTACGTGTTGTCGTGGTATATTAATTTAAAAGAATCCGCTTTTTTCATGATCAATGTAGCTTGCACTCGAGTAGAAAGTCTAAAGAATGTTTACATCTTCTACGTAAATAATAAGATGAGAAATGTAGTTCATGAGTAAGTATTGTAAAAGAATTAAGTGAAAGGAAAATGAAATAGAAACATTCACTAAATTAAATATCACTTTAGCAAGAATGTGATGATTTGATTTAGCTCTGTATTTAAAAATTCATATTTTACATTCACATATTGCTAGGAAGTAACTCCGTCTAGTAATGAACAAAATTATCGATTTCGATTCCAGTGGAAATCAGAATCAATTCCTCATCTCTTTCGAACACAAATGCAATAAAACTAACAATAAATGCTGCGGAACCCATCCAAAATGATCTATACTAGGTTTAGTATAATGCATTGTTGCCCCTGTTAAATCCGGAAATTTCAGCAACGCAAACCAGTTGCTTGTGCCTTGCTAATGAAATTTTCATATGAAAAGCTCCCGAGGGGTCCTGCTGAGAAGAAGATTATTGAGTTCCCGACATCATGCGGTTCCAATCCCCGTTTCAATGACTTCATTTGACATAAGTAGGCTTCCATTTCATTCCTGATGACGGAGCACCGCGACTCGACACTTTAATTTCTTCCCGGATTGAGTTTTTGGATAAATTCAATATGAAATAATCAATAACGGGCAATAATTGTTTAACTCGAGTATTTATAATTGCATTTTCACAAATCTGTCTCAAGGAGGCAGAACTAATTTATGCAGTTAAATAACATTATTATTTTTTTAAATTTTGAATCTTTTTTTTTTTTTTTTTTTGTAATCTTAACAAATTTAGTGTCTGGAATATAATTCCTAAAAACTCCGTTTGATAACAGAAAAAAAACAACAATTCTCATAAGGAGGGTTATAAACTTCAATTTGTTAATAGGAAAAAAAGTTCGACTTTAGAAATATTTTTCTGAAATTTTAAAGAATTAATCAAACGTGGTTCAGAGTGATTAGGCAATTAGTAATATAAACATCATTTTTCAAATTTTAGATTATTTCTGATTTTTTTAATTGAAAATTGAGCATTTCATTGTTTTTAAAATGCAATTCAACCTCTAAAGTAGGTCCCACCTAAAGACATTTAATTAACAATTGATATTTTGATTATGAATGAAAGGCGCAGTTTTTGATTGAAGCTTTAGTGTATTGGTAAACAAATTCCAATAATGCATATTTTAAGCCAATGAATTTATCAGGCTTTATAAAAGGAAGATATTTTATTTTGATGTGGGAACAATTGCCAATCACATAATAAATTCATTAAAGTCAATATTTGTGCTCTTGTTAAGAATAAATATATTACGCATTTGGTTTTAAAAGGAATTCGGCAAAATTTTATCTGATCAAAGAAACAAGTAAATTTTTAAAGATTTTTATAATAAATTTATAATGATAAAATTTTAAGTTTAATTGTCTTAAAATATGGTTGATATTTCAATAATCTGTTTGATATTTATGATAAGGAGCAATATTTGGAATAAATATTCTTTAAATTCTACTATACGAAGTACACAAGCTTTTTTAATCATCAAAAAATTTTTGACTTAAAAGATCTTAATGATTCTTCATTTTTTAACTCTTTCTGCGTAAGATTTTTACAAAATTAAACCCGATTATCGTAGAATATAAACCCGATTATCGTAGAATATAAACCCGATTATCGTAGAATATAATAACTCAAAAATGGAAGAATTTTATCAAATGTTGGAAGTAGTCTATCTCATGTACAACAAATTCTAGGCGAACACGTCACGGAATTTTAAAAAAGTGTATTATCCGGAATTATCATACATTTTTTTTCTGAGTTAAGCAACCGCGAAATGAAATTTAAACAACGAAGAAAGTAAAAAAAAAAATAATAATAAAAAATCTGTAAAATGTACTCGGAAGGGAGAATGGAAATCTGGGGATATATTTTTCTGTTTTAGGATTAAGCTCTGTTTCAAGTCGCGGAAAGTTCATAATTTTTAGTCTGCATATATCCGCCAATTTTGCAGTTAACCCATGAAACTTTTCCTGGTTTTTAATATGGCATAGTGTACATTTTTCTAACTGGACTTTCTTTTTGGTCAATCTCCTGTGTTGTTGATGTAATGTAAAATCGTTTGATGTAAATAATATTCATATTTTAATTAAAAATAATACATACGATAAAAATATTTTGTACAGTATAATTCTATTTAAAATTATTATTTTTAACTGTAGTATTTTTCACATAAAATTATACATATTTTTAAAAAATGTATTTATTTACGAATGTATTGGCATTCTACCCTTATATATATATGCGCCTCAGCAATATTTGATTTGTTGTGATAAATGCTTCTTTTATTCTTTTATGAGTATTTATTTATTTATTTACTGAGGAACAGGGTTAAATTTAAAAAATTTTAACAATTCTGTAGTTAATATTTATTAATAAATTCGCCACCTTTGGCAATCAATTGGTTCACCGGGATAATTGGTTATGTTTCATTTCAATCAAATCTGTTATGAAAGACTTGTTTATGATTCGTTTAACAAAGTATTCTTAAGCATTCAATTATGACAGGCATTAAAGTCAGACAGTTTTAATAATCATAAATCTTGTTAATTGAATCAAGTTCCGTGACATTAGTAATTGTATGTTAAACTCTTTTCGAATTGCATATAACCTTTCTTATTCAACATCTAATAATATTTCTTCTTTAACTTATAATAATGGAAGAAAACTACGCGATTAAATATTTGATGGAAAGACGTAAATGGTTTGAATTTAATAGCAACAATAAATTATATTGTTGGAAATTATGGGAAAAACTTTAAAAATTGTTAAAATTTAGAGAAATTTTCCAAGATAATGAAGTTA
Organism: Argiope bruennichi; assembly: GCF_947563725.1. Classification (NCBI taxonomy): domain Eukaryota; kingdom Metazoa; phylum Arthropoda; class Arachnida; order Araneae; family Araneidae; genus Argiope; species Argiope bruennichi. Next base: position 69,817,852 of record NC_079163.1, on the reverse strand, counting down.
GTATCTTTGAAAAGCTAATTGTTTTCAATTTTAAAATGGTATAAAACTCTGTTTCTTGCAGTAGTTTTTTTCAAGAGTCGAAAAAATCTCACTTTTAACTGATTAAAATTCTAATAATATATTTTTTTAAAAACACGCTTTGAGGTGCACATTCCCACTCCCCGAAGTATATATGGGCCAAATATGGTAGATACAAATCAAATAGTTCGTCTTGTAGAGCGCCTAGATACTCAAATTCTCCTTTGTTATTAGTAGAAAAATGAAAACATTTTTATTCCGAGCATCATCGGATTTATCAGCTAATAAGTAATATAACAAATAAGAATAAGAAAATTTAAAAAATATAAAAATTTCTGTCTATCTTAATATTTGCAATATTCACCTCCCATATAGGAAGAAAGAAATTGTTCATTTCTAAATTCCTTCACGTTTGTAAGATCTTACCCCATAGTAGGGTGATACGAAGTTAGTAAGGCGAGAGCTTTAAGTCAATGTTTTTTTGTAAGGCTTTGGTTTCCGTCACGCTAGATGCGGTTTGCTTTCCCAATACTTTTTTTTTTTTTTTGCTTGTCACTTTGAAGTGCGTAATTTTATCTTATATCTTAAGCGAAACATATGTGTTTTTTTTTGTTGATATGGCAAGTTTAATTTTGCTATTAATTGCAATTAATACGCAAAATTTGTGGCATTTTTAAATAATATGTAAACATTTCCTCCTCCATCTTTCTACTCACTCCTACTTTGGTGAAATTAACGCTTATGTTGTTGAAAAACCAAAAACACCAAGAGTATCAAATAGAGAATTTCAGTGACTTGTTTTTTAAATGAATTAATTATACAATCGATTGCGTTGAGTTTATGTAGAAAAACTTAAATTCTTCAAGTTTCTGTTGTATCGGCAACTTCAACGTGTGCTATGCCAATAAAAAACTAAACAAATTTTAAACAAATTAAATAAAATTATTAAATAATATAAAAATAAGCAATAAAATCAATTTGGATTATTTTGCTTCAAAATTCCACATATAATATTTTAGTTCTTGATTCGTTCGACATAACACACACACTTACAAAATTTCAAAAATACCAAGTATTATATAAATCAAAATTTAAATATATCTTTAGGGTCAACTGACTGACACTTTAAAAAAATCGTATAATAATAAAAAAAACTTTAATCTTTAATGAGATAAAAATTAACCCTGTTAGAATTTTAACATTAATTCCTTACCTTACATAAAAAAAAATCTTAGTTTAAATTTTAAAGACGCTTAGTTGTACAATTCGTCATTTTAAGATAGCTAAAAAGTTATGTAGAAATTACGTGAAAGAGAAAGAACTTCTTTTGCAAATTATCGTATATGAAATCTACAAGACACAGCATTACATATATACCTTCAATATGCAATTCAAACACTTAAACATTTAAATACTTTCATCAGTTTTACAAGTCAAATTATTTATCTCAATATCAGTCAATGTAAACAACACATTCAAAACACATTTAATTCGTGATGTATAGTCAAGAGAAGAAGAAAAGGAGCCACCAAGCTTTATTTTAATATTGTTCATCCTACAATCATAAAAACGATGTCATTTGATAAGGTTTAGCGTACTCTTAAAGACTTCCGAATTGAAAATTTCCTAATGGCTTTTCTATATATTGAAATAAGAGCAAAATTCAAAATTTCCAATGAAAACACACATTTCCGTTATCAAATTTTGAAACTACATCAAAAGACATTTCTGGAAACTAAGTTTCCTTAGTTTAGGTTTACACGTTTCGAAATTATGGGATAACGAAATTTTGAGTTTCTAAAGTTGAAATTAAATTTTGAACTTTTATTAATATCATAAAAACTTAAAGTTATCGACCTAAACTCTTTTTCTTATTAAAATATAATATATTCTACACATTTGGCATATATATTTAACGAGAAAAAGTAATTTTTAATTTGCGAAAAAGATGATCAAATCAGAGTTTAAAAATTTTTAAATTAAGACATACTTCAATTTTGACATAAATCGAAGGACAAATAATCCCTAAAACGATGCAGTTAGGGGCGCATTCATCTTCAAAGTATCGACATCTTTTTATATGGCGCTGAAATGCTACTGATCAAGCAGTCCTTGAAACAAATATCGTTTTCTGCATTGTTGTAATATAAAAATATATTTAAAAAATTCCCCAGCGGTAAAGAATATGAAATCAAAGTAATAAAAACTTATATTGTCATACTATTTTATTAACAGCGATACTATTATTTATTAACATTTCATTAACTTTATTTTTTTTAAAATGTGGAGGATAACTCCACATTTAAAAAAAATGTGCATAGAATTTTTTTGTTTTCGACAGCTCATATAATATCACTTACAGAATATACCTAATTCCAGAAAAATGGCTATTTTATTTTGTAGTTATTATTTTGTAGGATGTAACTATTTAATTTTACAAACATTCAGGCCAATTATTTCTCTTTATAATTTATGAATAACAAACTCCATACTTTTTAACAAGGAAAGGGTCATTTGTGTTTGTTTAAATTTACTAATGTTTGTGTTTACCATTTTATGGAGACATGCAAAATTTCAGCTCATTCCTACGAGTAGTTTTCTCTTTACATTAGTACTGTACATTAGCATTGTATTGTACATTAGTATTGTATTGCCGTTAAAAATTTATTTACAAATTTTAAAATTCAAAGTTCTTGTAAGCCTTATTTTTAAATGCTTACAATTTGGTATAACAAGTAATACTGTAAAGTGGCTGTCCAACTTCCACCTAGAACGTTTCAGATTATCTGGAGATAATCCCTTTCTAGTATCAAAACACTGAACAAAGGCTTACCTCATGGAAGTGTTCTTTCAATCATTCTATTCGACATCTTTATGCACGATTTCCATGAATCCATAGAGGAAGGGATTGAATGTATTTTCTTTGTGGATGATATCTTCATTCTCTAGCCATCATTCCTGGGAAATCATTATCAAAAAAATTCAAAGCACGTTGGAAAATATATGCAAGTGGCGCAATTACTGGAAATAAGAAATCACTTCAGAAAAAAGTGCAATAGCTGAATTGTCCCAGAAAAAACTGCAACGAAACCACGTTTTTCTTACGCGGGACATTCTTTAAAATGTAATGAAATGATTGAATTTCGACAGATTATATAGATAATTACCGATATACAGATAATTGGTACAGATTTTTCTAAAAAGAATCAAAACTTAGTAATCCTCAAAAACCATAAAAATCATGCACTCAAAAAGATAAATGGTCTCAAGATATTTGCATCAAAAAACCATGGCCCCAGAACTAAAGATATTATCAATATAGAAAATAACAGAATTTTCAGCATATTTTACTATGGTTGCACCGTAATCAACAAGTTCTCTCAGACTTAATTTAAATCATGCAACACTATTCAAACAATAGCTCTGAGAATTGCTCTAAGTCTCCCAAAATGGAACCCGAATATTGTCCTCCTGAAAATGGCTTCTCAGAAAATTTTTTCTGAAAAATTCAAGCGACTGACTTCCCAATTCTTCATTAATTACATTGCTAAGGTTTTATATTCTCCGCTTTTAACAGAGCATTCCCATAATAAATTCAATTAAATATCAAAGACAAAAACAGATTTCGTTTATTCTCAAGAACTTAAACGTATCTTCCAGCCAAATTATAATCTTGCTTGAAAATTTTTCTTACGGATTTTAAATTTCAAAATAAAAACTTACCTTTGATTCAAATTAATAACTATTTTAATGAATGCATTTCGAATATCTTTCCTGACCATTTTATTATTGTTATTGATGCATCTGAAACATTCCATCACACCTCAATTGCTGGTTTTATTTCTATTCAAAAATTCACATTTCGAATTCATCCTGTCAATTCCACTTTTACTGCAGAAAATTTAGTCATTGCTGAAGCTCTAAATGTTCTCGACATCTCTGAAAAAGATTCCCTGATTCTTTCTGATTGTCAATCTTCGCTTACATTTGTAGGGATTGGAATGTCCATGTTTGGTGTTGAATTCCAATCATGATTCCTTTTTATTACAAAAATAAATTTATTATTTTAGCATTAAAATACAACAGAACAGAACGCCGTCTCATACCCCTGTATCCGTGACCGTTCTGGTCACTGAACGGTTTGGTGGGCATGTTACGGGAATTTTATTTAATTAACAAAATATTTACAGTAGGAAACGAAACAAAAATAACTATTTACAGAATTTACAATTATGTAAGAAATTATATTAAGATGAGACCGTTTACATAATTTTTCAACTTAGAAATATAATTTATAGTAATAAACTTAGAGATATAATGCTGAGAGATAAAATGTGTAAAAATATACATATAATCTGTGTTCACTTATTTTTTATGATATAGTAGATCAGGATGCAGTTAAAAAAATCAGATGGAAAATAATTTGAGAAATGGAAAAGAAGAGAATCGCTGTTTGAATGAAATGTGTGACAGGAGACTGCGGTGCTTGTTTTTTCCCTTAGTCTTTTTTGATATGAGACTTGATGTTGAATTGACTTGATGATGAATTTTTAATATCTTGCCTTCAGTCAACCTTAATCCCACTAACTGGATCAGAGACGATATTATTTTCTTCTCAGAACACGGCCTTTTTCCTGCCTACCTCAAAAGGTTCAATCTGTCTGAGAGTGACCAGTGCAGTTATGTCGGGATAGGCACCGCACTTCATTATGCTACGGAATGCTTCCTTACAATCTCCTGGCATATGAAAAAATCATCACCAAGCCATGAACAGGAATGGCTGAAAAGAGTAGCCAGCAACTTCCTTTACAGGCAAAAAACCCACAGTATAATCAAATTAAAATGCAACAACTAAATTTAATCTGACTCACTGGAGGGAGAGTCTGTAGTGAATAGCTTATAAGCCAGTTAACATCTACTCTACCTGAGCAATTGCTTTTGTATCGTGATCATGTTACTGGGCTGTAAACCACAAGGTCCCAGTTTTAATCCTCACGCATCGCAAACCCGTCACACATTCTTGAAGAATATCTCCACCCAGTCGCCAAAAATTATTCAATGCACAGCTTTCAAAGTTGAAACTTTAAACAAACTAACCAAAAAAATATCCTTCCTTTGGGTACCTGGTAACTCGAACATAATCCGGAGCGAGCTTGCAGATCGTTTAACCTAAATAGTTACAGAAAATTTACCTTGGATTGAATGGATCTGTCCTGAAGATATCATTTCAAGCCTCAAAAAGGTGACACATCAGATCATAATCAATAATTATCGAAACAGCAAATATTTCGTCTCCTTAGGAGACATACCTAGCATTGAAGCTCTCTCTTCCTGGTTCAAAAATCGGAGGGCAGATGTTGTTTTGGCCAGGCTAATCACAAATCATATCATCGTTTTCGAACAACCGTAATGCCAAAAATATGTTTTTCAATTTCAGGGACGTCCGGAGAGAGGAGTTTCATCAAAATCTCTAATTTGAATTTTTTGACGATTACAATACCTTCTCTATACTTCATAAACGACAAAGAAAAAATGAAATATTACAAATTTAAGCAGCCATTGGTAATGCTTGTATTGCTATCGAACACTTCAATATTTACTGCAAAATAAATAATATCATACAAATATTATAAAATTAATATACAAATCTTAGTTGAAAAAATTATATTATCGAAGTTTATTGCCGACTACTCGCTTTTGGCGGTCAGCTGTAAGGAGTAATGTTCTCTAAAATTTTCGATGAAATATTTACATACTTTAATCTCTTAATAGATTCTTCAGCAAAATATTATCAAGCTTTAAATTTTGATAGTCTTATAACTCGTACTATTATAGAAGCCTTACAAAATTCAGTACATTGTACTATATATCTATCTAATCTACTGTCAGCTCCAGAAAGATTTAACCCTTTGCACTCGGATGATGCCTATCAGTCACCATTTAGGATGGTGCATCATTTTGATGTTTCATTTGTTTATTTTTCAATTTTCATTGTTAAAAATACATACAGAATGTAAAAAGATGAAGTTAATTTTTCGGGGAAATTCAACTTGAAACAATTATATGTATTTATTTTTCGGATCAATGAATAAGCCCTTGTATTAGGTGAAAATTTTTGCATCGAATTACTTTTCCGAGTGGAAAGGGTTAAATTCGTATTTGTAATGGAATAGATAAAATTTCAATAAATACAATAAAATAATTTCAATAAAATTTTTTGCCAAACCAAACATATTTTTTAAAAATACGACTACAGATAATCGAATCCTACAGCATTCTAATCTTATGTGCCCCACAGAATATTTATTTTTATAATTTATGCAAAATTTACAAGAATTATTCAACAAAAATTTTCTAATTTGTCATAAAATTCAATTTCAACTTCAAAAAGATTTAAATGCGATGCCTTTAACTCGTTCCATTTTTGATTTTCTATTTCTTGCAGACAGGTGGACATAGTTCCAAAAAATTCAGATAGATCTAAAGCCTGAAGTTGCAGTAAAATCACGGGTTCAAATTATTCGACAATTACGATGTTTTGTTTTATAACCTTTATACATAAGAAAAAAATAAAAGTAAAAATTTAATTCTTATGAAATAAAGTGGAAAAAAATATTACTTCCGACTATGAATTGTTTCATCAATCTAAATAACACCCGTATGCAGTTATTTTAAGCATAGGAAGTAAAGTGAATTTTTTTCTGTAAATTAACTTTTATTTCTGAAGCTTAAGGAACCAAACGTATAATACATTTAATGTAAACAAAAGGTACTTCTCAGCTCAATGAATTTTATATCTGACCGCTCTTCCTGAAAATAAAATTTTCTTGTCTAAATAAAGGCTGATAAATCCAATGACTTAGAATGCTATTATGCGAATTAGTTTTTTACCAATGAAATAAAATTTCAATTCAAAACATTGAAACCATTATACGCATTTCATTCACAATAAAAATTTCTGGGTGCTATTGAAATGCCTAAAGAGGGTTCAACCAAGAGAGACAAACTAAAATATTTCAAAATTTTAGAAATGCTTAAATTTAAAATAAAAAATCTTGTATTAGTTGAGATTTGAAAATGAATGTTTATATTAAAGATGAATCCGAATCATGTTTGGTTAATTTTTCGAAATCTCTGTGAAATTAAACGAAAGATTTTTTTTTTACTTTTAATAATCCAAGGTTTATTTAATATACTGTTCTTAGGGGATTAAATCTTTACAAGTAAAGTTTTAAGGTAAAAAAATTAAATATATTTTAAGGACTACTGCGAAATTTAGAACGAAATTTGATACCCATATAGAAAAAGGAATAATAGATTGAATTATTGAAAAAATTTGGTATGCGTAGTTATAAAATTCCGAGATGCTAGTTAATTATCTATGTGAATTAACTCGATTAATCAATTTTTCTATCTAAATAAATTTGTTCTTTTGAACCATTTTTGCTGACAAGTTTTGTAAAAATGCGTTAATAAATGTTCGAGCCATAAAGAGCCATTTTTTATTTTATTTTATTTATCATTTATTTATTTATTTGACTATTCTACCAGTTAGTAGCACAGGAAAATGAAATAATATGGGGATTCATTCTTCAAAACGATTTTATTTTTAAAGGCACCTACATTGCCGATGAAACTTTGAGGATGTATTGATTGACCAGTCAGATCTCTGAAGTTTAACCCCATACACATCTCTGGGGTATTCTTAGAAGGTCAGTTGTAATTCGCTATACTCTTCCAAAACTATCCAAGCCTTGGAAAAGCATCACCGAAGGAGTAAAAGTGACTCCTGCAAGGATTCATAAGCAATAGAATTACCAGCATGAAAGATGTATAGTTGTAAAAGGGCTCCATATCCCCCTCCATATTCTCGCCATAAATCCATTTTTCCCATCTTGCAACAACTGTTTCGTACTTTCCTATGTTGCTGCTCCCTACATACTGTCAAGCGTGTGGACCATAAATGTATTCCTTTTTATATTATAGCAGCCTACGTACTTACCTAATTTCATTCCAATCTTCCCAGTACTTCTGCAGACAGTCGACCAAAAATGTACATTCTCTTAGTTCCAATGTGTACCACTAAATGAAAGATAAAATGAAAATTGAAATTTCAAATAAATTCATCTGGCGATGAAGATCATTCCGAACAAAGAAACAATAAATCGGAAAAAAATAAAGAGCTATTTGTTGTTCAAAAGTACAAAATATAATCATTTATTAAAAAAGTGCAAATTATTATCAATATGGATGACATGAACGGAGAATTAAAGATCTGAAAATCCAAAAACGAATTTTCTTTCCATCAGAATAACATCTACAAGTTATATGAAACTTTTTTACTTTGGAACTGTATTAATTCTTTATTCTATCTAAATAGTTCCGTACCTAGTTGTTTTATTGTGTATGGCAATCAAAAAAATATAAAATGATTTTCCCTTTTTGAAAAAAAAATTGAATATTGTGGAAGTGAGTTGTTCTGTTTATTTTTAAATTTTATAGAAGAATTGTTGCATTCATAGTGCAATTCATAATTACTTACTTATTCAGTAAAATTAATTTTTAATTAAAAATATCATTTCTTTAATTTTATTTACCAAGGTATTATATCTTTAGAAAGTATTCGTTATCAAAACTATTTAACATTAAAATTAGTTTTCATTTCTAGACTAAAAATTGTCATTTTCTCCTGTTATGCACATTTTTATATTTAGTTTTTCTTAAATTAAATTTTGGATGAATTATATTATTATTTAGGTTCCATCAGGGGCAAATTAGCCATTGTATTAATGATTTTAGACAACATAATTCCATTAGGGCAGAATGAAGAATCACATTTTCAAATCTACTATAACTCTTTTTTTTTTTGACAAGTCTATACTATAAAATTTTCTTCTCAAAACGTCACCAGATATAGCACTGTTAGACTTCCGAAATTCGAAAAAAGAGCTCACTGAATAGATTTTGATTCAGTTTCTGAGAAGGACAAAAAGTAGTCAGTTCTGAACTGTAAAAAGTCTATGTCCTTAGAAATCGAAATGCTATATGATATTAAAAACTTTCCAGCAGAACGTGCTAAACATAATTCTCTCCTTTTCATGCACTGCGTAAATCAATTCCATATGTGTCAAAGGTTTTATTTTTTAGCATTGTTTTCTTTCTTTTTTTTTCTGCCACTATTTGTCAACTTTGTTAAATTAATTAATTGAAATATTTCTAAAGCTAAGAAAGAATTCATTCGTTAAAATATTTCCTCTCATTATAACAATGTGTGACAGCAATCCGTTTTTATAAAAAATAAATGTCTTTATATGGTGAAATGAACGCATGTGATTACAGGTAGAATCTATGAATATCGTTTGAAACTTAGATTACATTAAATACTGTAAATCTATAGAAGAAGTATTTAAATTAATGTTAAAATCATCAATCCAAAACAAAGAATTTTCATAAAGATCACAGAAAATTTAGGGTTGAAATATTTAAATTTTTATTTTTATTAAACTGATTATATGTTTTTTAATTCGTAATAATTGCTATTTAAGTACAGTTTTTAAAATTATTTTAACAATAAATTTGCGAAATATTTATTCAAATGCGAATTCGTTTTATTCTAAGCAGAATGGACCTTCGTAATTCCATGTAATCTTAAGAATAATTTAAGAAAAATTTATCAAAATGAAGTTTTTAAATTACGAATCCTCATACTTTAATCATTTATGCTCATTACGCACTTTGTAAAATTCCTCTATTCTATTTTTTAGAAAGAGAAATTCCAAACAAATTATTTAAAATTCTCATAAGAAGAGAGTTACATGAATTTCTAAATTCAGTAAAGTGTTGCTCAAATACAAAAGGAAATGCAGTTTTACTGTCTCTCACACAAAGATTTTAACTTCTTAAATTTTGAATCCCCCCCCTCCAAAAAAAAATTGATATGTCACTTTTAAATTCCGCACCATTTGGAGCGTTAAGATCAAGGAGTGTAGATATGAACGGACTCAAAATCTGTTTTTAAAGTCGATTCCATCATATATTATTCAACACTTACGATTGCCACCAAAAATGAAATCCAGCTCTCTTCTGTTTTGTTTTGACTCGTTCTCTGCTCACAAAAAGGAAAGGCGCCAGAACAGAATAAGTTTATAAATCGCCTATGTCATCAGAATCCTAAAAAAAAGTAAAATAATGATAAAAATAAAAATAAAATAAATAAAGGGAAAGCAGAAGAAGGACGCAGGTTGTGGGGGTCTAAAATATTCAGCGAAGGCACTTCTTGCAAGTGCATTTGTAAGTCTGTGTGACGTTAACACAGGTTATCACACACATTTCGCAAGTTTAAAAATGGCCTCGCATCTTTCCCACCCTCTGTCTTCCCCGTCCTACTACATGGAATTGGATTTTATAATGTGCCAGTCGCCAGATGTTGTCTTTCGCACTTTTAAATGAGAGATTTATCCCAGGAGTTCCCTTCGATTCCTCGCTCCCTCCCGCTGATGACTTCCCCTCGATCTCCCCACCTGACGTCACGGGTTCAATGTGGATCGAAAGAGGAGCGGCGAAGAGTTTCGGTCACTTCTACCATCAGTGGTCATACCTTTTATTTTCGATCTTCGGTCCCAAAGGTCTTTTTCGATTCAGGACATCTGGTTTCCGGCCGCACTTGTTTGTCCACAAAAAGAAAACACAATGCTATGAAAGCGAAATTTTCAAATGATTTGAATCGATTCACTTCTCAAAATCTCGCAGGAGAAGGAATTGTCCATTTAAAAGATCAGGAACTTTCTGCCTGTTTGTACAGAAAAAGAATAATAAAACCACGGCTGAGATGAAAAATAATTTCTAGCAGATATAAATCCGGAAGAAATCTCTTACGAAAGGATATTGTTTCGAACTGTATGTTTCCCTTCGTAAAAGATTATATTGTAATTTGAAGACTTGAATGAAACATCTCATTCATAAATAATTCAATAATCATCCAATCTAAAATAATTCAACCTACATTCAATAATCATCCAACACGCTGAAAAGTTCAATTAATCAAATTTACGTTTCGATTTACCCCTGCTCTATGCTACGAATGTATAGGGTGTTCCTGAATTCTTGGACCAAACTTTAAGGGTAGGTAAAAATACATATAAAGAAACATTTTTTGTATATCAATATGGAAATGAAAAGTGTAGATGGAACAAGTAAGTGTAAGTAAATGCAAACAAGACGGAAAAATGTAGTGTCTACCAGACTTCCAATGACTCTGATAAAAACTTCTTGGCAAAACTTACAGTTGCCGGTGTAATTGTTCATGGATCACAAAATAACTTTTATCTTTTCTTCTTGATCTTTGAAAGAGTATATGCTAATTACTTGCTAGACACTACTAGACCTGAATCGATGTTGGTGGTGACACATTTGTGCACTTACTGAAATATTATGTAACCAAAAAGCTTTCTCTTCATTTCCTCTGCGTTTGTTTGTTTTTCCGCCGAAACTTTTCATTTTCGACCCCACATTTCTATATAAAAAATGCTTTTTTACACATATTTTACATATCCTCAAAGTTTGGCCCATGAATTCAGAAACACCCTGTATATTTCAAACCCAAAGTAGCTAGTACATTAATTTTCTAAAATTCCAATTGTTTCATGTAATGTCTTTAAAGTTTGAAATGTTATTTCTTTAAGATAATACATCATTTTTTTAATTTAATCAAATCTCTGAACCCTTATTTTATTTGTGGAATTTTCAGAGAAAACAAATATGAACACGAATTAGCATCTTTTAAAATAAAAATGTAAGCAGAGAATTAAGGCTTCACTTCAAACCTGAATGACATATATAGCAAGAATACTTTCACTCTTTTTATATGTAACAAGTCTTTTTTATTCTTTCCCATGAATTAAATAAAGGAAAAATTAAAACGGTCAATATTTGCATGAAGGATATCAGGATTAAATACTTTTAGTCAAAATTGAGCTGGTTTATTCAATGTTGAAAAAAAATTCAGATCCAAATGCATCAATTTAAAAATGAGAGCTTATGTCATCCCATTCATACCGAGATAATATAATTACAGTGGTATACTGAAAATTTGGACAAGAAAGAGTGAAAAAATTACTACTACTAAAGATTCCTTTACAAAACTAAAAATTATTTATAAATATAATAAAAACGATTAAAATAGAACAACTTTCAAATCTGTATTTTTGTGCTATTTGGGAACGACATTTTTCTAACAGCATTTATGACATTTCATCATCAGTTAAAGGCTTCTTTCTTCATTTCAAAAATCATGCGATTGATTATCGTTAAATAATCAAAATTTTCAAACAGTGCTCATCTATACTTTCATAATTTAAACTGAGAAGAGATTAAACTGATATTTAATGTTTTAAAGACTAATTTCTTTTTAAATATAAATTTAACATTGATTTACCCTATTGTCTCGTCATAGCTTTGAATTTTCGTAATCGGAACAATTTTTTAATTGATTAGAAGATGTATCTAAAGAATCAACTGAATAATTAGATTTTCAGAGCTTCAAATGGAAAAAGTAACTGTATAGTTATTTCATAGGTTGAATTCGAAAAATTAGTAAACATTGTTTTCATCAAGGAAATCTTTTACATAGTTAAATGAATAAAAGCTGTAAGAAAGGAAGAGTTTTGGGGCACGATTAAAATCCAACGATATGTGTTGATAATAGAAATAAATAAATAAATGTTGACAACAGCATTGTTCTTAGCGTTTTAAGAATTTTGTTCGTTTCTTTTACATGCTCTTAAATTCATAATATTAGTGAGAATCTTCGAACTTCACCTTAAGAAATTATTTTTTGAATTAATTATTTTCGTGCATATTTAATTCTTCTAATATTTGGCACATTTTAAGACATTACAATATAAATCTTTTCTTATATGTAATGAATTCTAATGGCATTTTTCAAAAGTTACACATAAAGTAATTCGAATGAATAAATACGATTCAATTGAATTTATTGGGATACTTTGACTGTAGTTTCACTTAATAACCAACATTTTATTTCAGTTTTCCAAATTTTACAGCAGGAAGGAAAAAACCTAAAATTTTTGCAACGAAAATGAACATGACACTGTGCATATGTGCAAATTTGGGGGAAAAAACTCTTATGTCCATTATTGATTGCGAAATATTCAGGGTTTTTTTTCCCTACCTTTTATAAGTTTCAGAAAATCGAGATAGAAATAAAAAATTGAACAAATCGTTTGCTTGTTAAACGACAATATGTTTATTTATATTACTAATATTTTGAATTCAATAATCTTATATTCGTGATTTCTATTTCTTTCCTTGCAAAAATGAAAATGCTGAAAAGGATTTATTATAAAATCTAATGATATGTAAAACTTTTTCTTTTACTTCTAGTTAAATTGCCTTTTATTCCTCTAAAGGCTGGTAATTTTGCAAAGTCATTCAGTGAAAACTATTTTGAGCCACGCTTTGCGATTCTAAGCTTCAAATATAAAAATACTTCTCCCGCATCAGTATAAATTTGGTATGTCATATTTCCAGACAATTCTAGATAAATTGCCCTTTATTCTTCTAAAGCTGATAATTTTGAAAAGTGATTCAGTGAAAACCATTTTGAGCCATGCTTTGCGATAATCAGCTTCAAATATAAAAAAGCCTTCTCCATTCTTGTATAAGCTTTCACATAATAATGAAACTTAAGAAACCTAAAATAGTATTTATTATAATAAATAATTGTTCAATTCTTGCTTCAACTTCCAAATAAGGAGTCATTTCCCTCCCTCTCTCTCGCTTTAACGTTTATTTCGACACACGGTATTCACCCTCTCGACGTTTAAGTCAATACATTATGTAAAAAGGATCTAGATTACTTTATTTGCCCTCCTTTTTTTAAAATTAACCAATGTTGCTATTTAGCCATTTTGAAGTAACAATTTTTAACCTAAGAATTTTTTTTAAGAACTTAAATTATACATGAATTCTGAGTAGACTACACTAAGAATGTTTTAAGCCCATAAATACGTGATCTGATGTTGATGATTGCTTGCGATGCCTCTGGTGTGCTAGAGCAATGAGCGCACGTTTAAGTCCAAATAGAAGACTTTTTGCAAACTTTTCGCACCCCCTTGCTGAATAATTGCAAGAGGCGGAAAATGAACTATGACTCAGCTTAGCATGACTGCTCCTTCCCTGCGTGCTGAATATAATAGGAAGTTGAATGACCCAAACGGGACAACTCAATCCTGCTCATGTTCCTATCGAGTTGGTCCTATGACTTTGGCCGCTAAGTGTTACATTTTTCGTCCCTTCTACGACCTACCCTCCTTAAAAAATGACTGCCTTCGCGACATTTTTTACAATACAGAATTAGCAAAATTTATTATTTTTGTAAATCAATGTAATAAAAATGACGTGCTCTTGGAAAATAATACTTTAATTAGCTATATTGATAAAAATATTGCACGCAACAAATTAAATTAAAAACTGCAGCAAATAAAGTATAAATCATTAATATTTTCTAAGAGACTGAAAGTAACACTAAATCTCTTATCTTTGTTTATAACAGCTTTGATATATGAGCTATCTCTACTATTAATAAAGATGGAAGTGTGTGTGTGTGTGTGTGTGTGTGTGTGTGTGTGTGTGTGTGTGTGTGTGTGTGTGTGTGTGTGTGTGTGTGTGTGTGTGTGTGTGTGTGTGTGTGTGTGTGTGTGTGTGTGTGTGTGTGTGTGTTGACATTCCACACGCTAGACAGTTTGACTTACAGCTTTCAAACTTCTAGAATATATACCTGAGACCGATTTTTTTTTTTTTTTTTTTTTTTTTTTAAATCCTTATTAGAATTTCTGTTAATTAAAAATTATGCAAAATTTTGGCGTTTATCCAAGATGATTTCTGAAAATATTACAAGAGGGAAAAAAAATATTTTTTGAATGAAATTAAATTTTGTGCAGTATGGTTTCTTTACAATTTTAATTACTTTTAATAAAATATTTTAAAAACGTATTTCACAACAATATATTTCATTATAATCGTCAAAAAACAGAAATCAAGATTTTGACGAATCTTCACGTTTCATACTTCCCTCAGTTCGAAAAAGTCATTTTTGGCATTATGTCTGATTATCTGTTTGTCGGTCTATCTGTGAACACGATAATTCAGAATTATTTGAGCTCGATGGATGAAGTTTGGCTTATGATTTTTTACACCAAATTTGTAGATTTCTATCAAATTTTCGGCGAAATCTATTCAGAGGAAATCTATCTATCTATCCGAATATAAGTCAACACGCTAACAACAAAACGAAGGGAAGTAACTGAATAAAATTTGATATACATATTTAATGTCTAAATTGATTGATCTAAAGTGATCCGTCAAAGTGCCTATCGTCTGTACTTTATCAAGTGTGTAAACGCGATTACTCCAAACAGCAGTGACTTAAAACACGCGAATTTCCGAATACGATTTTGGGACTACAATTGTACTCTGTTTTCAATTCATTGGAATAAAAAATAAAAATAGATATATGATAAATAATAAAATTCCCTTAACGTCCCCAAAAAATGTTTGCCATAACCTTTCTAGCTCATTGCGTACTTTTTTGGTGCTGATTTGTCCTTCGCTGTCCACTGTTTTGATTGCTACTTGGTCTTTGGAAGTGCCTTAGTCAAAGTAACTCTGGAAGCGCCACCTCTAGGTCAGGCCGAAAACCTTTCATCCCATTCTCGTATTTGAATCCCTTTCACTTAGAATTCTATCAAATACTTTAATAAATTCTGACAGTTTCTCAAAACAAACCAAGTTCTCAATAATCTCTAAAGCGTCCTCTTTACCTTTCTCGTCCTTTTAGCAGCCAAAGAGCTTTTAACCCTTTCGCGGCGGAGCATTCATAAATTAATTGCTCTCTAGGCAACCGGCGTGACGGTCCTGCTCATCAAAATCAAAAACTTTTGGAGCCAAATTTTGTGCACTCCAAAGAAATTGCCACGGATCGACGTCAAGTAATTCCTCAATGTTTTCAGATCAAATTCCGAACTACTTGGCAGTATGCGTCTCTTGTTGTATGTATTTTAAATTTTACCTTTGTATCCAATTTCTCCAAACATTTCAGACAGGTCAGAATCGATGACAATTCTATACCATTGCAGCTCATATTCATGGTCCATTTGTCCATGACCGGGCAAAATTTGTAGATAATCATAATTTATTATGTAAAAAAAATCTCTGCACAAGAAGCGTATGCTGCTAGGGCGTCGAAAACAAACGACTTAATGGACATTATTGGACAGTTACTGTTAACAAATTGTGGTGTCCCCACATATTTATAGTGGTAATTTATCATTGTTTTGGTTTATTTTTTCATTTAATTATTTTTTTCTTTATTTTAATTTACAAAAAACCCTAAAACAAATTATAATTACCCCATGAAAAGAAATCCAGAGCAGGGGAATCGACACCGCAATACACTAGAACGAAATAAAATCTATAACAGCATTTTAGAAACCTATTTCAGGATAGGATATGTCAGAAATGAAAGGCACCAAAAGGCACTGTTCGTTCGAAGAGAGCAACTCTGCCTGAGCGCCTATAGGTGCTGTTCGCCGCAAAAGGGTTAATGGATGCAGAATCGCAAATATCTTTAGCTCTAATTAAATATTTCCAAACTTTTTTTTGACCTAGGTACTGAATATTTTTTTACAAAACCAGATAGGAGCTCGATGCTACTTTAAGGGTGGCGCTCTTACCTTATTGTGACTTGTAAGTGCTGCCCAATTTTATTGAAACATTAAACTAGGGTTTTCAATTCTCGCCCTTTTCTCTTTTTCTAGAATTTCCGGAATTCCTGGAAATGTATCAAATCAGTTATTTTTAATTAATGTCAACAATATTTATGCAAAATAAGAATGCCCATAAATTCTAAAATTCAAATTTCTTTATATATTGAGTTACAAATTAAATGTATTAATTATTTACTTTTAAAATATGAATACCCTCTCAGCCTCATCTGTTATTGGAGGAATGGTTTTCAAAGTCTCACCCAGTTTCATAATAATCATTTCTGTATGTTATTAATCATAAGCTGAATATAATTAGAAATGAGTTCTTAAATATTTTAATTGCAAAGATTTTTTTTAAATCTAATTCCTTATTTCTTGAAAAATATTTTTTACTATTTCAGCACTATTACTAACTTTTTTAATGCTCATATTTTAATGCTCATCAGACTTTCTAGATACAGATTATTCTCATTGATATTTTTGCGTTTGATATTTTAATCCAATTTCTTCAGCATGCTTTTTCTGAAATTGTATCTATAAAATGCTAAAAATCAAGCACAATTTATTTTAATTAGTAGAATGTTTTTTTTCTTATTTCCATATGTATAAACTTAATCTTTTCTTTAGCATCAATATTTCGGATATTAGTTTTCTTTCTGAAAACTTTAAGGCCAAAATGTAGGTGTTGTTTCGAGAGTGTACTAAAATCATCAATTTTGATATCAATTTATCTGTTTTAATGTTTATCACTCCAATCCAATTTGATAATATCCAATTTGAATAGCATATATACAATCTGCAACTGCCGTGCTTTCTTGTTATATATATAGTCTTCAATATAGGCATCAAACTCTTTAACATTAAAAATCACTCTTTTATCAAGGAAAGTTGTTTACAGCATTGTTCACTTGCCTCAACCATGTATTTCGTATCCATACAGCAGATCTCCCTCGATAAGTAATCAACATTCCACGGCACAAAAAGAGCAAAGACATACATTTCCACAAAAAAGTCATCACAAATGCTTGTTTGTTTATTATCAAATATTCTTCTACTGACATATTTCAGCAAATTTTAATAATGATTTTCTGTGAGTACTTGGTTTTTCAAATAAATCTATATATAAGGTGATAGGCAAAGATCTTTTAAATTCTAAATGACGTTTAATAAAACTAGAGAAGTAATGTGTATTTATAGTATAGTGAATATGCTGAATTCCCTGAGACAAGTTATAGCAGCGAAATAAGGATGTTACAAAAAATAACTCAAAAAAATGAAGGCGATCGGCCAAAAAATTAATTAGAAAAAGTGTATATTATATCATAATAAAAACACAGGAAAAAGTTTCATCAATTATCTATTAAATTGGGGGAGATATTTGCGATTACAATTATGAACTTTCTGTCGCATGGAAAAGGGTTCGTCCTAATTTGAAAAATGTGTTCTCCGGTATTTTTCTACGCCTGAGTGAGCTTTTCAGATTTTTTGTATTATTTTTATTTACTTTTTAAAATTTCTTTTCGCCATTGTTTAATTCACAAAAACAATATGATAATACTGGAGAATACATTTTTCAATTTAGGACGAACTCTTTTTCAAGTCACGGAAATTTCATAATTTTAATCCTACACATATCCGCAAATTTTGCAGATAACTCCAGGAAACTTTTTCTGTTTTTTTATTATGTCATAGTGTGCATTTTCCTGATAGGACTTTTTGGCCGATGTTTTTTTTTTTATTTATTTACTTACTTTTTTAAAAAACTTCCTTATTTCGTCGATATAACCTGTCGCAATAAATTCAGCAGTCACTTTACTGTAGGTACACGTTACTTCCCTGACTATACGAGACAACGTTTTGAATTTAAAGGACTTAAACGGATTTTATCAATCACCCTAAAAGGTAAAGAAAAATGTTTCTTGTGATGTTTTCAGCTATTCTAAAATATAGTAAGAATACATATCCTGAACATAATAATTAGTAGTGTGACTATATTTATTTATATAAAGTTCTTTGATTGTGATAAAATTCATATTTTTAATTAATTTTAAAAAGATAAATAAAATAATCAAAGGATGTATTATTTTGTAACAGGAATAACATTTAAAAAATTAAGTAGCTTCATGTTCCTCAAGGGCGGAAATAAAAACCACCTGACAACTTGCCACATTGGAATGAGAAATTGTCTTTTCTATTAATATCATACTTATGTAAATCTATAAGATCATTATTGTATATCGGTTTTTAGGTCTCGACATCACCCGCATAACCGGCCTAATTCATATAGACTATAGATATTTTTCTTTCCACTTTCTGATCATAAATTATAATTAGCTTAAATTCAATTTTGAAACAAAAAAAAAATTATTTTTTAGGTAACGAAACTCGAAATTTCTTTCATGGCTTTATTCCATACTTAGAAAACAAAAGAAAAATTTGAGAATGAAGAAAATCACGACATTCTTATGTTAAAATATCAATTTAACCAAGCATTCTTAACAGATGAACGTTTCTTTTTTGTAATGAGTCTTCTACCCATATATTTATATTATGGATGAACCTTGATATAGCTTTTTTTACATTAAAGAGGAATAATTAAATTCTACTTTTTGTTATTCCTTTAATGGCAAGTAGTTATTTTAAGCTTGTTTAATTGTTTTTTATAATATAAGATCTTCAAAACATTTTGCTTTGCTTGCGAAGAGGAGCATTTAATTTCCTAAAGCAACATAAAGCCTTTTCTTCTTTTATCGCTTTCATTTGTCAGCGCAGATTGGTTCTTTTCAATCACCTGAAAGTCTGTGCATTGCAAAGCTTAGTGCTAACCAATCCATCAAAGGTGAAAAAACCGCTGATGACCAAATGACCCAAACCGGAAAATACCGGCTGCACCCTCGCGAAAACTGAACAGGACGAAATAAGTCCTTTCCGGTTCTGTCCTTCCGGAAGTGGATTTGATTTGCGGATAAAGACTTCCTCGCCGTTAGGAGGGTTAAAGTAGAGATTCCAAAAGATTAAAAAAAAAAAAAAAAAAACTTTAGCTCTTTTCCAAAGAAACATAAGCAGAACTGACATTTCTGCTGCATGGACACCAATAAGCTTTTGAATGTCTGTGGCACAAATTTAGCAGGGTCGTTTTTTGCTTTCTGCATATATGCGATTCAACACCTTCATGAAAGTGAACCATTATCGCTTTGGCCACTTCGATTCTGAATGTCCAAGCTGTCATTGATCAGTTTTTCTTTCCATAAGCTTCTTCTGGTTTTCAATAAAACTTTCTTCTACTGGACATACTTGTAGTAGCTTACCTGATGATTGACTCATCAGTTTGAAATGTGTCGTATCTGGAGTACACTCTAATTTAATAGAAAAGTCCTCGTTGAGTATCTCAGATCTAACCTAAAATTTCTTGTCCTGAATTTCAGAAAAAGAAATAGCTTAGAGCATGCTCTTTTTATCATCTTGTATGAAATAGTGCTCACATTAAAGCTGAAAATTTGCGAAGTCCAATTTAGAAACTTCACTCTTCCCCTATTATCTGCAAAGTGGAAATGGAATCTTGATATACATACGCGCCAAACGATGAAACTAAAAAGGCCTTTTATCTGAAAGCTGTGTAGTAATAATTAATCAAATATTATTAAAGAAGATGTGAGGTTAAGATCTCGAAGTAAAAATATATGAGTAATCTTTCTTTTCTTGTTTATATAGAATCACCAGGATTAATATAATAGATTAATCTGAGCAGAGTCGCGTATATAATGGTTAGTGCACAATATAAAGTTTTTATTCACAGAAATAAGTAAAAAATGTCTAATTTTTTTATTAAGTAATTACGTCTCCTGAATGACCATGTTTGGAAATTATTATACAATCAGAATTGATAGGAAATTTATGAGATATAAAAATTTACATAATTCTCAGTAATTTATACGGAGTAAAAAATTTAACGCTGTTTTATGGACATCTTGCATATTAAAATCTCACTGCTTTGTTCAATGAAGTACTTGCTATATTATCATACCAATTTTTTTAATTGTATGATTATTTATAATAGCATGAATAATGCTAAATTTTAATGAATAATTAGCTCACAAAGAGCTTCTTTTATTTGCTAATGAAATAATGTAGATACATTCGAAATGATCGATATTTGAGTTTGATAAGTATAACAGGGAATAGATTACAAGATATGAACGTCTGGAAATTCTATTTATTATAAATATAGTGAATAAAAATCAATAAGTTAATATAATCAATTACTAATTTTAAATTCTGTTACATATATTACAAATTAAAATAAACAGGTAATTATGCATATTATTGGAAGACATACATACAAATTTATGATTGAATTGTAAATAATATTTTAATGCCATTTTGGAATTATATCGTTATTTCAACAATTTTTTAACCCTCATAAAAGTTGCTAAATTCTATATCAATCTGGGAAAGAAACGGGGGTTATGTAAAATTTTGTTGTTTCAGGTATCATCAAATTTAAGACAAGGGCATAACCATGTATGAAGACCTCTGTTACTTTAGAAAGTTTCCTTTATAAATTCTTATATTTCCAAGGGCAGTTTCTATTTTTATTTTTAATATGTTTCAAACTAGTCGATATTGGAGACCAACTTATTTCTTTCGGAATATTCAATTGTTGTTAGTCGGTTGTTAGGAAATGCATTAATAAGAAATTAATTAAAAAATGCATTAAATTAATAAGAAAGGCAAGTTGCCTTCGATATTCAATAAGATCGAAAATTAAAATTAAAATTTATACAATACTGAATTATCTTTTACTTTGCTGACTTGCGAAATAAACCATTTAAAAATTAAATATTTTGAACTAAATATCTGTGCATGACTAAATTGAACAGAGAAGTTGAGATGAAAAAGTTGCAACAGATTCCATGCCATATTACATTTGAGATGCTTTCAAAAGTAAACGAAATTAAATTTTCAAAAACAGTGTCAAGAAAATTGTTAAAAACAGTAATATAATTGTGACATTATATTACTGAATTTTACAAGCAATAAATTTTATGACGAGTAATTTTTTTCTGAGTTAAAATGTCTAAAAGAAAAGCAAGCCGAATTGTAATAATTGCAAAATTAAAAGTGAAACTGAAAATCTGTAATTAGAATGTAGATAGATCTCATAGTCAATTTGAAGTTGGTGAGAGAAAATATTACACGGAATAAAACTATCAAATGAAATAAAAATTCTTCGATGAGTTTGAGTTGAAAAACACATTTTAAGAAATGTACAGCATGCATCAAATTCTACTTTCGCCCAAATGCATATAAATTCATCAAAGAAAGCAAACTTTGTCTTATCTAGAACAATTCAAAAGACAACGTTATTAAACGTTTTGGTGAATTTTCTGATTTCCATTATAACAACGCTGCTTCTCGGGGCAAATTTTTAAAAACATTTACTAAACTTTTGCTAGGGATTCCATGGCAATTGAACTGATATCAATAAAAAAGATTATTTTTCGAATTATAAAACGATTTAAAATAATTTTTGAGTGATCATATTTTCAGAAAAGATTACGGAAAAAAAGTCAAAATCTTGGATTTTTAATTAAATAAAATTGTTCTTCAAAATGTTGACAGTGATTTCCCTTCTGTTTTGAAGAACATATAAATTAAATTTCTACAACATTGGACAAAAATTGTAGATTTTTATAAAAGACATTAATTTAAAATGGGTTTTATTTAATCTATCTTTAAAATGTTGAATAATACCCAATATTAAATATTAAATGGAATTAATTTTCTAAAATTTCATAAGTTAAGTGAACTCCAGAAAAGAAAGTTGGACAAATTTACTAAAAATTCTAAATATTATATTTACAAATATAAAACATTTTTTCGAATTTTACCGAACTGAAGTATTTTTTATAAAATATTCATTTTATAAAAAATACTTCAGTTCGTTAAATTTATTTTTAATTTAGAATAAAGAGTAAAAACTTTATTTTCGTTCTTTTTGTTCTGCATTTATTTATTTATTTTATCTTGATAATGATTGTGACATTATATTACTGAATTATTTCTGTAAATTTAATGGAAGTAATTCCGTAATTCCGATGAAAATAAAATGTAGAGCCCATAAAGTGTATTTCCTTTTATAAACAAAACACCAGAAAATTTCCTATGGAAACATACTTCAATTAAAGCATGTTATAAGTGGTACAAGAACACTCAAATATTATTATTATATCTAAAATAATTATAGAATTTTCTAAAGAGAATATTTTTCCAGAAGTTTTGTTAGATTTTTATTTCATTCACTTTTAATTTTGTAACAACTATAATTTTTCACTGTGAAGAATTATGTTTGAATTTTGCCTAATTTTAAACTTCATTATTTTGCATTATTTTTAACAAATACAGCATTGCTTTTATTTTTTAAGATTTCAAAAGCTGAAAAGTATTTGTTTGAATAAATAAAGTATACTTTTTTCGTTCTATTAGAGTATCATGTTATTTACTAATGAAAATAGCTTAAGTTTTTTAATTTCTTTAAATTTGTATTTTAAATTCCATTTGTTTTTCTAAATATCAGGCTGTATTCGAGCGGTTCTCTAAGTTTTTTTTAAAAATATCGATATTTTAGTTATCTGAAAAATGTGTTAATATAACCTGAATTATTCAATTAAAATAATCTAGGCCATTCTTTATTTCTTAATTAAAGAATAGACTGTACAATTTTCCAAATTTGATATCAGTCTTTTGTTTACTTTATGGAATAATTGTTCAAAATACTTTCTGTTTGTACACTTTCTATGCTTCTAAAACTCCTAAACGATTAAAAAAGGGAAAAAAAATTAATAGACTCTGGTCTTTGACGGAAGTGAAAAAACATATCACTTATACTGGTACGAAATATTATATTTCTTGTTTTTATCTTTATAAGAATTCAATTTTTAGAATCAAATTAAATGTCATTTGAGAACAATAACTCACTGAATAGGATAATTATTTCTAATAAATAGTAGAATACTGCGATTAATTATTAGATAGTTTTCCCAAAATAATTTGCGAATTAAATTTATGTTATGTAATAAATCCGATGTATCCCATCTTATATGTATATATCTCTTGTATATACGTATATATCTTAGCACAGATATATACATGCATGATTACAGATATGAGTTTAAAATTTAGAAAATCAAATGTTTTAATTATAAACAATTAAACTAATTTATTTGTAATTCAATTTAAATAATAGAGAAATTTAAAAAATTTAGAAATGATTTAACATCGCATTATATCTATGTTTTCATTTCTTCTTTTAAATCATTTTCCTGTGAAGCTAAATTCAGGCAGAATGTAAAAAATAAGCCATTTGTCGAAGAAAGAAATTCGTAACGTAGAAACGTGATTGACTTCTTGCGTACAGCCGACCGCCACGCCACCACTGAACGTAGCAGTATAGACAAAATTTGTTGCGACCGACTGCTATCTTTAGAATAATTCGCCCATAACACTGAATGATTCACCAAACTGACATCCTCAGCGAGGCAATTGGCCCCTAATCACAAAGCGGTCATTCACTGACCTTCCTCCTCATCTTCCCGTTCGCCTATCTTCTTATTAAACAAGGAACAGGCCATCACTTAAAGAAAATCTCCTCGAAATTCTCGTTTCACAACAATAGAAATCCAAACAGTTGGTAAAAAAACTGACAATTTTTAACACCATGTCCTTCAGAGTTTAAAAAATATCTAATACCATCAGTACTGTACTTAAGTCATCATTTTCATCTCGCAACGTGATTGACTGAATGCTATTCGCAGAAGAAATTGAAGTTTCGATACCAAGTTGTTTCCAAGCAAAGATTCCTAATTTAACAAAGAATGTGAAGAAAAAGGAAAAGCAAAAAGGAGTTCGATTCAGCAGATGTGAAACTTCATTCTGATGCTTGAGAGAGGAGTTATTCCTTCTCTCATTAGACTGTATGATGAGCCCCGAATTTTCATGAATTTAACAACCATTAGAGTAACTGAGAGCTCAGTCTAAATATTCATGCATGCGAATTTGTGAGATAACCGAATTCAAAGCATCTGAGCAAAGATGGATAAAACTAATACGCAACTTAAAATTTATATAACGATATTATTATCAGTCATAAAATATAGTTACAATGACTAATGTAGCGATATTTTATGGATGATAATAAAATGATAACGAAATAATTTTATAATGGCAACGAAATTATGTTGTTTTAAGGTTTCATGATTAGCAAGTGACAAGTGTAAATGTGCAATAATTTCAACGTCATCTTCTTATTTCGCCTTTTCGCGGAGCATCAACTGTGTTTCGTAGCTAAATTGAAGCATTATTATTAAATACGAAGAATAATCGTACTAAATTGTTTAAAAATGTGAAGTTTGAACCTTCAGAATAGCATTAATATCTATAATTATATACGTGGGATTTTAAAGAAGTTGAAAAATAGAGATTTAAAAATTAATTTGTTAATCTTTTAGTTAAAAAGGTTTATGATGAAAACTTATTTTCGATTCCTATTCGTGTCTGAGAAATAAAGAAATTTTGAATGAAGCAGCACAATGAGAAAAAGAGTTCGTGAAAGAACAATTCAGAAAAGCGGGTTATTTACAATTCTTTTTAGAATTAACGGATGAATTGACCTTTGACAGATGATTGGATCAGGAATAAGAATTAGACCATTGCTTATAGATTAGAAAAATTAAAATTGCAAAAAAGTTCACGTCTGAAGTGGAGTTTAAATATCATGAGACTATTATCAGTAATTATTATTGTTATGAATGAGCAAACTATTTGGCATTAAGTAAGGAAATCTATTAATAATAATTATACAACACACTTAATGTTACATATTCATTCTTAGTTTCGTCAAGGATAAATAACTCGGGTTTAAATACAACCTAATTTATAAAGCATTTAGAATTGAAAAATTTATTCATTATAATGTTTTTCAACAAATTACTAAAAACGCGGCAATTCATAAAATGATCGACTTTCTTCTTTTCTTTTTATTACATCAAAAGCCATTTAAATCTTCCTTTAATTCATTACAATGATATAAAGCCTGGTATTTTGTTCACAAAATATTTTTTCTCAAACTGAGGAGACATTCTGTTAATGGAAGGGTAAAATGTCGTGTAAACAGTTTCTGAATATAAATTATTTAAAATTCCAAAATGCAGAAGAGAAGAGAGAATAAAAATCATGAGAAACAATCCTTCTGTTATTCATTAATTGCTAGATAATAAGGGACTCTGGATTCCACATAATGGTAATAATAGCTTTTAAAAAGAAAAGAAATTTATTTATATACAGAAGGTTCTAAAACTAACTGCAAATTCACTTTGAAAAATTATTATTTAATCAATAGGTATTTTTCAAAGTTTCGAAACTCAAATTTATTTTTATTTAAGAACTATTTTTTGGTTTAACAAAGTGCATGACCAATCGCTCCACAATAAAGTCAGCCTCTGAAATTATCAGTTACCAACTCTTTCTACTGATGCTCTAGGAAGAAATTCACTTCATTGAAATCGTTCATCTTTGCGTCTTGGTATATCTCAATGAAAACAAGCACTTCACACTATTCATTTGGCACGGTTAAACAAAGTGACCATTAAGAAGATAATTTAATAATTGGATTAGATTAAAAAAAATCAAAAATTATAAAAGGAAAATTCATTATATTAATTCATAGGAATTTTTCAATAGCTACAAGACTCTAAATCTGAATCAAGGGATTTTGAAATAGACTAGGTGCAATTTTTCGGACACTATATATATTTTTTTTTCTATGGATGCATTAATTTGCTTTTGATACATTTTTATCAAGTGAGTTTTACGTCAATTATTTGTACGATCGATTTACTTAAACGAATGAAAAAAATGTCGAATAGCAAGAGATCCGAATGAAAGCAATTTGCTAAGTTTTAATTAGTTTAACACGAGCCAGGGACGATTTGTCCTCTCCGGTAAACGAGTAGTCCGACCTGAGCACGGGGGAGACAGATTTAATTAATTGGAAGTTTCGCACCCTCCCCTCGCTGCCGGACAATCTATGACTCCTAGGAAACGAGCCCCGTGAGCTAAGAAATGAGAGTGGAGCTCGTAGAAAATCCCTTTGAATATTACTGTTTATTAGCGCTCCTGATGCAATTGCTTAATTTACACCTCGTGGGGCGAAGTTATGTAGAATTGGGACATATTAATATGGAAATATTGAATTAGTCAAAAGAAAAAAAAGTATTAAAAATACTTTTTTGCCCATCCAAATGCTGACGAGACTAGAATTTTAGGAAAACTTTTTTCTTAATTTGCAAAGTTTTACGCAAGTGGATGAAAACGATTTATTTATTGATGCAAATTTTTCCGTTCTTGTCCTGCTTTACTGAATCATCGTGAGAATATGAGCACATAATTCCATTGTTTCCCGCGCAATCCAATTTGAGATCGCTATCGTTTTGATAGCTGTACTAATAGTTATTTTTAAAATTTTATAGTCTTATATTTCGGTCATTTTTGTAATTTAATTTAACAAATCCATAGCTCTCTGCCAACATTTTTCTTACCAAAGTTCTCTTTTGCAGAAAACGTTCGGCTTTTATGTATGAAAATGAATGCAATTTGGCATATGTAATTATACTTTCGTCATGGATATTTTAAAAATTGTTTAGGCACAAAATGTAATGAGCATCAGGCATAATATAGCATTGCATGTTGTAAGCTGTTTTGTTTTGTATCACTTGCTTTAATGACATGTGTGAAAACAACAAGAGAGTTATTTTGGAAAGTTATTTTTCTGAATCGTAGTCCTTTTGTATTCCTTGATATCAGGGGCCCATATACCAGGTGGTGTCTTCGGTTGGAATCTTTAATACGTATACACAGGGAAGCGTGAAAAAATCTACTTATAGTTATCTTAAAGGAGAAAATAATTGAAATTTGCAGCAATAAACAGAAAATAATTAAAATTTTTATCGTTTTTTATTATTTTTGCACTTTTAGCAATTTCGATGAGAGTCTCTTCTAACCTAATTCTAAGAGAATGAAGAGATGAAATTGCGTCTTCACTTCACGTACGCAGTTCAATAAAAAAAAAATCATTTATTGAAGGGGGTTTCAAATAAAAAAAATATTTCTCTTTTTTTAAAGAAAAAAAATTATTCTTTCGTTTGGTATTTCGGGAATCGAAGTGAAACTCATCAGTTCTAGAGATCTATGGACAGAGACATTAAAGTAGAAGCTATCAAAATGAAAGCAAACCAGTTACATACTTTTTGATTCGTCTTTTGTTTTATGACAATTTCAATTATCACATTATAGTAAATTTAATGATATGCAATAAGACGAAGTTTATGTGATTTATAACATTATCTAAGAGATAATAGTTTTCTCAAAAGTAATTGATCTTGTTTAAATCATTTCTATAAAGTCAATTTCAAATCATGTCTGAAATATATTTTGTTCATTTCGGAAAAAAAAAAAAAAAAAAGATGTGCTCAATATCAAAAGAATTGAAATGAAGCTCTTCTATAAATGCCGCAAAATAACTGAATTTCTTTAAAAAATTTCTTGAAATAATTTTTGTTTTACGTCAAACAGGAAAAAAAGCATTTCAGCTTTTTTTTTTTTTTTTTTTTTTTTTTTTTTTGACGCTGTGAAATGTATTTTCAAGACGGAAATTAAAATTTTGAATAGAATGTAAGTGAAAAATTCTTGATTCAACAATCCTAAACATTCAACTCATTTTTTTAGAAATTGAATCTATAGCGAGCAACTTCATCTTCGCCGCAGTGAGTGTTTCCATTTTTCATGTTCTTTTCGGAAAGACTTTTATGGGTCCAAAAGTTTTTTAAAAAAAAGTTATGATTAACCCTTTCGCCGATCTCTCCTGTCCGCGAAAATTTCTCTTTTTCCTCTGTTTTTCACCGCATTATAACAAACAAAAATAAAAACACAAACAAGTAAAAATTAAAAAAGCGTTTTAAATGTTGAAAAGTTTTAAAATATAGAAGAACGCTTGAAGCTCGTTACGGCCGCCCTGCAGAAGTGTCACTTGAACGCGCTAGACGCGTTACGGACGACGGAGAGGTTAAAAAAATGCGATGTTTGACTTGGTGAATATTTTGCAAATTGTAGAGAAGGATATATGTATTCAAAATCTTGTAGTGACGCACTAAGAATTTGCTGAAAATCCACACTTTATGAGCCTTCGACAATCAGGATGAGTCAGAACTATGAATTCTTTGATTCTTAATTGAGAAATCCCCTTTATATAAATATTGTGGAAACCACAAGTTTTTAATTGATATGAGTAGAAATATTTATTTCTTCAAATTATTTTAGTAACTACTCAAGAATTGATTAAATGTCATCCCTAAAATATTGTTATAATACTCTTTACTTTGCATAATAGTATTTCAGATATGGCATTGAAACTAAAAAACCCAGTAATATTTATCTGGCACTTTTATTTTTTAAAACACGTAAGACGTTAATATTTTTTTCATTAAATACTTGCTTCTGGGAATAAGAAAACAAAACAAACAAACAAAAAATGTGTGTAAAGAAAAGATTGATGTATTATTTATATATTATTTTCTCTTTTAGCAGCTTTCAGTAAAGCGATGAGATTAAATTATTACATTATTATTCGAGACAAATTTTCATTTTACTTAATTTTATTATATCTCAAATCATTCTTTAAATATTGACGAACCTGTAATTAAAACATACATAATAATAAAATAAAAATAAATTTTCTATAGATATAGAAATATTTTTCTATAGATGTCAAAAAATATTTTCTTTAAATTCTACCAGATCTAGAATTAACAGTTTCGGAGATATCAACAGCTTATACAATTCAAAATTCTCTTTTTGCCGTATAACGCTTATGTCAAAATTCATAGAATCATGGATATCAACAGTTATTTTTTATTCTTATCACAACAAATCCTCCTCTATCTGATTTACAATTTATTTCATATTTTCAAGTAATAAGAAACAATTCTAAACCCCCACTTTGTTTTGGAAAACATTTTCAAGTGATTAAAATCGTAACTAACTTTTCTGCACTGAAAGATTATGAATGTAAAAGAACTCATACAATCCTCCTTCACCCGTAAGCCACTATTTAATTCCTGACGCAATGCCCTTCCCCAAGCGCAAAACGTAACAGTCTAGTCACTCACCTGCGACTTCCTGTCTTGCGTTGTTTCTAGCAGTTCTGAGTTTCAACCCATCACCTCCAATATCGACAGCAGAGTTGTCTGCCCACGGCACAGACAAATGTTGGAAACTCAGCCCCGCCTCTCAATAGCTAACCTATGAGAGAAAGTAACTTATACCCCGCCTACCCAGCCCGTCACACCCATTTCCCTTGAGAAGCTTATCCCGCGGTCTTCAAATGATTCTGTCTCCGTAGCTTCGGAAGTGAGGCTTCCAGAAGATGTATTCTTAGAGGAGTGTGATTTCACTCCATACCTCAATTCAGAATAGCGCACGCTTCCGTTAAAGGTGAACCTGTGACACTTTCGTGAAGCTGATGATTTGAACTATACTGCTCTGAAAGATACAGTTGCTGAATTTCAGTTCCCAACAATTGATAGATGTTTTATAACGATAGACGCCAAGTCAGGAGAGGTATGGCTCATTTAAATGAAATTAGATTATAATCGTTTTAACTCCGCAGAGCTTCATTTTCCTATCATTTAGTCTATCTTAATAGACAATTGCAATCACTTCATTCGGCAGGTTTTAAGTTAAATCGGAGAAATAATGGAAAATTAAAAACACAGAGAACCCTTTAGGAAATGTAAGTCATGTATAATTAATTCAACAAAAGAATTTCAATAAAAAAATCCTTAATTAATATTTTTCCTGCTATAAAATTCCGGCATTGAAGCATCTGTTCCTTATTTGTTAATTATTAATTTTGTTGACTTTGAACCTTCTGTTTATAAAGTCAAATATGAACAACCTCACGAATGTATTTTAGTTATATGTTAATTGTATTTCAAATAAGAATAACCCGTTTTATAGTTTAAGCACTGGTATATATTTGAATACTCATAACTGTACAGAAGAGCTAAGTACGATCATTAAAAAATTCGCAATTGAATAAGATGACCTGCTTCCAATCAATGGATATTTATTGGAAATGCTGAATGAATGTTACAAGAAAGCGAGCACAGCGAAATTTTTACGCTTGAAATGAAGTATACTTAATCGCACTTCTCTCTATTCTGCTTGATACGATAACACGAACTGACCTAAAAATTATCACTAATTATCAATTAATTTTTTCTTGCTTCCAGAGCAGTTATGAGAATTAATATATAAATAAAACATGCTAGAATTTAATCCTCCTGCTACATCTACCAGTGCCAGTTCCATGCTTTCCATGTTAAATCTTAACATGGAAGCAGTTTCCAGGCAGAACTTTTTGTTAGGTGCCAGTCCTCCACTGGCAGCCTTGCATTCTATGGCCGAAATCAAAGCCCTTGGACCTTACGGAGGAACTTCAGTTCAACCATCTCCTGTCAAATCTTCAATAGTTATTCCAGCATCTTCAGCAACTCCCCATGGAATCAATGACATTCTGAGTCGACCTACAATGACCTCTCCTCCTACTCTGGGTGCAGCTCTGCCTAGGTTTAGTCTGAGCGTAGGGTCAGGAATGTATTTTTCTCCAACTAATCCCACTTTGCATAAACTGGGACTTGGAGATATTTCAGGGAGATCGTCTCATGTGTATTGGCCTGCTATCAATCCATTATGGAGAGATCGCTTAACGTCTCCTCAAGGTAAGATATTATATATGAAATTATTCAAAATCATTTCTTGGAATTAAAAAAATCCTCCATGTACAAAAAAAATGATTTTTGACATATATTTATAGGTTAAAGTTGGTAGTAATGACAATCTGATGTTCTTACAACAATAATTTTCTGTATTACAAAAACTGTGTTATCTACTGTGGGGATTTAATATAGCTTAAAGTGGAAGCTCATTTTTCCACACAACAATATTTTTCATGATTCAATTCTATACGATAATGCTCTACTTTCATATTAAACTGAATCCCGAACCTATTTAACTTATTTATTCTATAGGCTTTGCACAGCGCATTTGAATTGCCAGGATTATTAGGATTGCGTATTAAAAGAAAATTTATTCCTAATTGAGATTCTCCAAAATAAGAAGTACACTTAATAATGATGAGAAGTACAATTAATGTTTTAAAACCTCATATATATTGTAACTTTAAGATGGGAAGGCTCATCTATCGAGTAAGTTTAAGAAAAAGATAAGTTTAAGCACTGAATATTGTTCATCTAAAAAATTTTAGTATAATATACTAAGAGAAAGACATCTATCTGCATAGGACGTTAAAAAGGCTTTCTTTGAATACCCTCCAAAATTATCAATTTATTAAGTTGTATATTTCGACGCTAACATATAACGTAAAACGATAATGATTATAAATGACCATGAAAATTGATTATTTACAACTATTTTGAGAATTTTTGTCTCAAAAGAAAACCGCTATTTATTTCGGAATTAACCCTGTTTGATGAGATTTTATTGGAAGAGCTGATTGGAGAATCAAGGAATTGGTGTTTCAATTTTTATAAAGTTGTTTACTCGAAAACTTAAGGGAAATAATTTTGTAATAGTAAATATGATTGCAGTAATTAAAAAAACATATCACAGCGAAAGGAAAATATTTGCTCGAGGACTTATGACATAAATAAACTGAAATTAAGAAATTCAAACATTTTTTGAATATGAAATAATATTCATGTGATTGAATCACTTAATTCATGCTCAACATGTATATTTTTTTCTTCAGATTCCTTTTATTATATTATTTGATTATATAACCGTGATTAATGTTACCATTCACTTTGTATTACCAAAATCCTCTGGTTTGGAACCGACGTTTTCAAATGTAA
The DNA here is from genome assembly GCF_947563725.1 of Argiope bruennichi. Taxonomy (NCBI): domain Eukaryota; kingdom Metazoa; phylum Arthropoda; class Arachnida; order Araneae; family Araneidae; genus Argiope; species Argiope bruennichi. The sequence goes on along the minus strand of NC_079163.1, from coordinate 69,785,064 downwards.
ACAAAAATGTTCGTTTAGTGTTATCACTACAACATTAATGTCAACATGGTTGAAATAGACATTGATACATTTCCAATCAGCGTTAACGATTGACGAATTTCTTGCTCATTTTGTAAGGAAACATTTGAGAATCTTTCTTTTCCTCGGGAAGGGGGCTCACAATCTTTTGTTTGGACTAGAGATCTCTCGATTGGTTTAAAGGAGCAGCTACGCTGCCAAATGTGGCTTGAAATTTGCTGAACAGCTGTCAACCACTATTAAGTGCGATTGAATTATTAAAATAAAATGGATTTAAAAGAACCGATTTGAATGTTAAAGACAAAATTAAAATTCTTAAAAGTTGCGAAGGTCTATCCAAAATAAACCAATGCAAAGCTACGGCGCAGTTGAAAATTTGTCTCTTCACTGTAAAATTTTCAAAAATTGTGACTTTCTTTATTTTTGTAATCAGGACCAAGGAATAAAGGGTGATGATGATTTCGACGGGAGCGAATGTTTTGAAGGAAAAATATTTCCAACGGGCGTTTGAAATGATATTTAGAACCCAGTGCATTGTTCCATGAATTTTATAAACGGATACATGTGTGAACAATATATAAATGAATTGTCAAGAAATAATAGCCAATAAGTAATAATCAGTGAATTCTTAAAATTGTTATTTTTGAAGTAATTATAGACAGTCCAGAGGGAATTTTTTTTTTCCTCTTGATGTGATGAAAATATGGTTGACTTTCGGCTACTGATGTCAAAGTCCGTACTGATCCTATTAAGCAGCAGCTAATGTATTTCTTAAGCACAATTTCAGTCCCCATTGAAAAAGAAGTTGCAGGGAAATTTATTTATGCATTCTAAAAGAAATGCATCTTGAGCTCAAATACTCATTATCAAAGAAAGATTTGTATTTTTTTTTAATGTGTGTGTGTGCTGGTATTTGTAGATTTTGAAAGACTTCATCGTTCAATAGAATGAATCAATGAATAGAAGAATTGAACAGCCAAAAACTTTCTATTCATTTTACAGGACATTTTTTCCAAACAAATAACAAAGGAAGTTCGAAATCCAAACTAACTAAGACAGTTATAACTAAGACAGAGCATTTGATTCGAACTATAGAGCTGAAAATATCAGAATCTTGTGTGATTTAGCCTTTAAATTCGATTTTTTTTTTTGAAAAACTTATTGGAATTTAATATTATTCTTCATGTACGTGCACCTAGCTATCCAGAAGCAGATATTCAAGGACTAATGAAATCTTTCCATGTATCATTCATAAAAAAGACCTTTGGCAATTGATTCAAAAATTTTGACAGCTTGTTTAACCATGTAATATATAGCGACAATGTTTGTCCCTTTATCGAACATGTGAAATTCAAAAGAAGGCAAATATTGGATATTATTTACATTTGATAAAAAAAAAATCAAGACTAAAAATGCTATTTTTGAAAAATTTTATGACTGAATTTTTTTGATGACTGAATTTAAAATGAAATTTTTACTAAATATAAAAGAAACCCACTTCTTATATAATTTAGGAAACGTCAACAATATTTAGAACGTTCTTAAATATATAAATGAGACAAATACGTAATACTAAAAAATCATTAAAAAATGGACAAAAAAATGAAATATATATATATATATATATATGTGGTGCTTTATAAGTAGAAGAACATTGAATTATTATGTAATACGCTTAATTGAAGATGAAAAAATATATCTAATTGCTAATCCATAGAATATAGACAAACGACTGTGGACTAATTTTAACAAAAATTGCATTCTGACTTCCATTAGAATAACCAATACACACCCTTTTCTGACATAATAAACCTACTGTTCTCCTCTGTTGTTGTCAAAGAAGTTTCCCGTTATAATCTGCTTCGGCGGATTCAGGGATTTTTGTTCCAAGCATGCTTCAGATCCATCTTAACCTTGTACAAGTTCTCGTCCTATTCTTTTTGAAATTGTTTTTTCTTGTTTATTTTTCAGATGTTTGTTCTAGGGTGACGGAATTACATTCCATAGTTGCTTGTCACTGTGCTAGCATTTCATACTTAGTGTTTACTAGACTTAGCAGAGAGAGTATATATATCGACACTGGAACTGAAATCTGGGGTGATTCTAGACTAAAATGAGTTATCAATCTACATATGTATCAAAAGCCAAGAAATAAATGCGAGTTTCACTTGCAGAAATATACATTTTTCACAGAATACAAAAATGTTCTTAATAAAAACTTGGTGACAACTACAATAGTATGGATAACAATGAAGCAAAGCGGCTCAAACGGAAATTTTTCGTATCGCAACCTTGAAGAAAGTTGCCTATTCCAAATTTGTTCTACTAGCACTGGTCAATCTTTTCCAAACTGTATAGTATCAGAAAAGTGAAGATTTCATTTTTGTTATTTGACGTCCGTTTTAACACCTTTTCCAGGAGATCATGTTATCGCCTTTTTACCTCATGCTCACACTGGTGAGAGGAAAAATAATCTCATATTGAAGTTTTGGAAAATTTGAAAACCTGGCTTGCAAATATTTATGACATTTAGACTTCGCCTTCAAATCTAATTACGTATACATAGTATCTGGTATTAATTAATTCTATAGACATAAAAATTTCAAAAGAAGTTCATTAAAAAGTCAAATCTTCTAACAGCATCATTCCATGACTCTAACTCAGTTGTAGGCGAAAACTATGGTTCGTTATTAAAAAAATATAGAAAATTATTAGAAATTATATAGACTAGAATTTTTTTTTGAAAACATTTCAATGTCTACAAAAATTTTTATGAAGTATTTGGAACATGGCAGGCGAATTCGAAAAGTTTGTTATTTATTAATGAATCGGATATTTTTGGGTGACACTTTAATGGAATTACAGACAACTAATGTAGAATTTTATATTATATATATATAAAACCGAAAGTAAAGAACTCTCAAATTATTTACCAGGGCATCTTTATTCTCGCGATCCCATTTGTAACCGTATATCCAAAGGTAATGTTCAATCCAAAATAAAAAATGAGATGTTAATTAAGGGCAGGTGAAATATTTTTTATCCAATACAACGGTTTTGCAAATTGTAATCAAACATTTTAAATCAAGAAGAAATCATTTTCTGTTTACTGGAACGGAAGAATCTGACATCCATAGAGTTTAAAACAACTATGCAAAACAGTATTTTTTTTAAAAAAATTTTGTCTTCATGAACTTGACAAACCACTGCTTTTGGGTCCACTTGGAGACACGACTAAGAATTGAAAAACTTTCTTTCTATTTTTATTTTATTAGAGCATTTTGTTTTTGTGTCTATTATTGTTTTTCTTTATGCCTTAGTCTAAAAATCTGTCTTCTTAATTAGGATTTAGAATTACTTTTGATATTTTCTGCTTACTGGTACAGAATAGTTAGAATTTTCTTTTGATATTTTCTGCTTACTGGTACAGAATAGTTAGAATTTTCTTTGTTCAATGTTTAAAGTAATATACATTTTTTTAAATGCATTGCTTTATTTTCAGTGGAAAAACCATAAAGACTATCATGTTTTTCTGTGTTATTAATGTTTTTCCTGCATTAGTGTCTTTTTTCTTTCAATTGCATTTCCTAAAAAGTCTCATAAGATTTTTTTCTTTTGTGATCGTCAGTAAAGGTGACATTTGCATGCCTACTCAACTGTTTCCATTCAAGTGTAATAACAGTTACAGGCACGGAGGGATGAGACATACATATAATTTGCTTTGATCACAAACTTTTTGCAAGAGACTTTCAAACCCTTAAGTATAGCATCATTAAGTTAATCATCTATTCTTTTATCCGCTTCGTTTAGCCTTCGATGTCTGCCTTAAACTTAATATTCATATTAAATTTAATTAAGTTAATTTAATTCATATTAAGTTTAAGATCGAAAGGGAAATTAAGTTATTAGGACTAGAAAAATATAGGGATGACTTGCTGCAAATTTAATTTGGGGGAGAAAATGACTGCTTTTTACCAAATTTGTGTGTTCTTGCAGAAATAAGTTAAAGAAAAAAAGTAATAAATACTGTACAATGAACTCAATTATTCTATGATGTAAACTGCCAGGAATATTCATTCGAATCTAAAATGAGCTCTTCACTTCAAGTAAAATATTTCCGTAAATTGCATAAAATTTCCAGTAATACGAAATTGTCTTCTTGGGGATTTTCTTATGTTGCTCAAATTCCTTTCCATTTAGTTCTTGGAACATGCAGAGTAAAATGTTTAAAATTGAAACAAAAATTCATTTTTTTTAAATGTATAGAAAAGTCCATGTTCAAAGCAAGTTCATAAGCTTCCTCAAAATTATTTCAATTCGTAATTTAACATCCTCATATTCATAATCTTTAAATTATCTCACTGCGAGACAGATAGTGCAGCAGCGAAAGGAGAAAACTAAAATTTCCTGCCGTTGATTTAGACGATGCCTGGTCTGTTCTTGTTTTATACTAGGTTTGGAGCGCGACCAATTTCATGGAAGTAATTTTTTACCTCCAAACCATGCAAGGTTTATTTTTTGTCTCTTGATTTTTTTTTCGGGTAGCTTTTTCTCTTTAGCTATTATTTGGTTCTGATTTCATTTCCATGTCGTCCCGAGAAAAATTCTTTTTTTTTTTTATATATATAATGCGGCCATAAAATAATTTTTCCTGCTTCATGGCATCTGTACCTAAAACTAATTGACCGGATGTAACCAAATTTCATACACAGTTTGTGAAAAACACAGAGATAAAATAAAATAAAAGACTTTAGTACCAGAAGCTGCCGATAGAAGAGATTTTAGTGCTGCTGGCCAGAACCTCCTGGGGTTTTTTGCACAGTCTATTTGGATTATATAAATTTGGTATGCGTACGTGTCAGTCCACTCATTCAAAAACGGGAGAGCTAGTTTCAATGAGCCAGTTTTTTTTTTTTTTTTTTTTTTTTTTTTATTGATTTATGTGTGTCTTACTTTATCTGAACATTTTATCTACTTTATCCGGGAATTAGAAGTTTTAATAACTTACAAAAAGGTCCAATGTCTGATATAACTTTATGCTTAAAAAAATTGAGAAAGCTGGATGGTTAAGAGTTAAAATGGCTAAAGACGAGAAGTACTATCAAATGATACAGTAACTTAAGTTGCTACAAACGCTTGAAATGACGATTTAAGAGTAACAATAGAAAATATCATTCACCAGATGTAATATCTTAGGCACAGCGAAGTTCAATACATTGAAAAAAAAATTTGAACTTGGCTATGAGCTGAGAATATACTTTTATTCCTTGCATACTTGTGGTATGTTTACAACGTTTTTTAATATCAAAGTAAGTTTTCCTTAGGGGAATAAAATTTTATGATGATAATAAATGATTTCTTTTCTAGTTTAGATGAAACTAACACTAATAAACAATCAGGTAAGCTTTTAAAAAGTCTCTTCATTATGTTATTCGAATTATTACAATAAAATAACAATCGTTATTTCAATCCAAAAGTTGGGAAAAAATTTCTGCATTCATTAAAAATCGATGTTTTTAAACTTTGGGTACATTAAAAGAAATTGAAAAGTCCTGTGATAAATTAATGAGTATTCATTGAGAAAGAAGTTTTTTTCAATAGAGTAAGACAATGCATTAAATCCATGGAAGAACAAAACAAATCTAACGTAAAACTAAGTTAATCTATTTTTAAAGAATTACCTTTCAAAATTCAAAACAATTTCTTTTTCCTGTTGAAACATGTTTGAGGTGTTAAAAGAAATTTCAAATATTTAAATTATATTATTGGCAAACTCTATTTAAAAAAAATTCGCAAATAAGTAGAATTTGCGCAGGTGATGAATAATATAAAGATAAATCACCTTATAAAGTATGGTCGCAACTCAAATATTGATGTGCTGAAGGGCGTTTCTTGAAGAGTTTTGGAAAAAAGAACTAGTCTTCGTCATTTCTCGCTCGGATTATTACCAAAGAGCTGGATATTTTCACGAATTCAAAGAAGGCGGATATATATTATAAGTTTGTTACTGCACTTTCGGTAGCTACACTTTCATATGAAAAATATTTGCTGTTTCCAATAATGTACGCGAATTATTTTGCCACAATGTAAAATCTGCAACAATATTGGCACCCGAAATTCTAAAGAATTTCTGTAATTTGTTTTATAGTGTACGTTTCTGAAATTCAACTGTTTTCATTAATTTTTTTTCCATCATTCTACAAGTGGTTAAACCGCCAAAAAACCAGAATGATGCTCAGAGCGGAGATTCTTGTATGCATTTTTCTGTTTCAATCCAGCAAGGGGTGTTTCTTGGAAAGTTAAATCTAGTTGCAATGAATTCTTTCGTAAAAGTAGTTTCCTTCACTTGTCGTTTTTTATGATAGCTGATTTAAAAAAATAGAGTGCAGAAAAGAAATTTTATTTCTTTCTTCAAAACAGATCCAGACATTTATTTTCACCACCTATAACCTTAGGAAAAAAGTACGAGCCGTTTTTTTAAAGCATGGGGGTGTTTTAATCGATCTTCTTTTTGTTGACTACTCAGACACCGATGCAAAATTTCGCAATAATCTTTTTCATTCTCAGATCTTTCACTAAACCAAGTTTTATGATAGTTAAGGTAACTTCCCCATTTCTTCAATGATCCGCATTCGAGCTTCGAGAACAAATACACAAATGTTTAGACATTTCTGTTCGTTCGGAAAGCTAAAGAATGTTCAAAACGATAGACTTTTAGCTTTTTTGAATTGAGAAAAATACTCGTGAACTTCAATTTTTCCTATAGCGCTGTCTTTATGAGCTGTGTTGAACATCACGGCAGTTTCTGTACCATTTTTCCCGAGCAGGGAACAGGATTTTACAGCCGCACACTGTTCTCTTAAGCCAGCCACATAAGGGAAGGAAAAAAAAAAAAAAAGGACTATGCCAAGCTGCATTTGCGAAAACAGTAACTGCAGTTGGAATGTAAGGCACTGCCTCACACATCTAGCATGGGGGGAGGGGGGATTGTGTACTACAGAAGCTCTGCACAGGGGTTTTCGTTCATTTTTTTGGGGGGGGGTCTCCCCTTTTTAAGCGTTATCATCTCAGGATTCAGAAGCAACAGTCCTTAGCGCGTCACTGTTAGAATTTTGACCGTGCATTATATGGTGATTTATGCTTATCTAGCAGGGTTTTCTCTCCCCTTGAAATCCCTTGTAAATACAGGATGAAAACGATTTCATTTCTACTAAAAAACTAGCTAACACAGTGAGTTACAATCATGATTGAAATATGAAGTTTAAATAGGTGGTGCTCTGTAAAATTAAGTATTCCACAACACCCATTGGAATTTTAAAGTTAGAATCCGTTTCTCAAAAATTACAGGGGACACGACAGAATATTAAGCTATAAAGTTGCGTAGCATTATTTACTTAAGAAATAGATGAAAAAAATGAAATATAATAGAACTCAATGGATGAACAATACGCCTTCAAAACATCAATGAATAAAAATCTGCGAATGACGTCATATTCACGTTAAATGTGCTATTAACTACAAGAATAATTTTTGCTAAACTATTTTAATATGCATTTATTAACATGAAAGATACCACGTAACTGTGATCCACTAGACTAGTAAATGGTGTTTATAATTTAAAGGATGTCTGGAAAATTCGAATATAGTATTCAGTAACACTTCTATTCGATTATCGGATCTCCACATGTAGATAGTATCTGTATGGCTTGAATTTATGTGCTGCAATACGTTTCTTGAGAACACACTGAATGTAAAGTGGATTGAGGAATGCGACAGTGGCATAATAGGACATGGCAGGAAGGGCAAATGCCCTGGGTGGCATTACCAAAAGGCTTAGAATTGTAGAAAAAATTAGTTGAATTTAATAATTTTTTTTAAAAATCTTATCCTCCAGAACAAAAATAAAACTCCTTAAAAATAAAATATAAATTTATATTTTAATATATAATTTTATTTATATTTAAATAAAAATATAATTTTTTCTCATGTTTCAATATTTTTATATATTTAGCTAACACAATTAATTCCCAATTTCCAACTGCTATTTAAGTTCCGAACGCAAATATCCTTTCTGACACAGATAAGCGAATTATGAACGTTTGAAGATGCTTTTTTGATTAATAAATTGGTCTGATTAAATCGAACTTAATATAAATAAGCTTGGAATGTCCTACTTCTTTTCGCATAACATTCTTATCCATCAGCAAATATATTTTCAAATATCTAACAGATTATTTAAAATTGATATAAATTAAACGGAATGAAAGGAATTGGGTAAATCTGACTTAAAGACTGACAGAGAAAATAGGTTTGACTTAAATTTCAACAAATGAAATTACTATTTGAAATTATACGTATAACTTTTTTTTAATTATTGCATTACTAAATATATAAGTGAAAAGATGAGAGTTTGAATTTTAATAAGGTGTTTTTAATTATAAATTAGCATAACTGCTAACTTATAATGTGCTTTGTGTGAGAAAATATTTTCAGAAATTATCGCTAAACGCCATCGAAATTTTTCACTTTATTTTTGATTAAGTAAAACTAATTTATGCGTCGAAAAATTACTAAGAGGTAGAACATCCTAAAGTATATATCTTCCAAAGTATATTTGTGTCAAGTTTGGTAACTTGAATTCTAACATTTGCCAACGGATAGACAGACAAGTGGCTTTTCCGCTTTTAGTACTAATAGATATAAATATATAATTAATAAATACAGACTGCTTTCTCATTTAAAAGAGCCATAAAATCATAATAATGTTTTTAAAATTTTTTTAATCATTTTGAAAGTTTTAAATGAAATTTTACTATTCTTTTTCAGAAAATGTGTGATAGTAATAGTTTAACCACTGAAAAGATTTAAATAAAAAATTTGAACAATTATTTGTGTTCAAATCTTGATATAACACAAAAACATGAAATCACTATGCTTCCCACCGGTATTGTCAGGATCAGGATAAATTAGCCCTAGCGCTTATGTTTTTCTTTTCTGGGGTTGAGGTGGGATGGGGACTCACTCAGAAGAAACCATTTATAATTTGATTTGTCACGCATTAAATTTTAAAATGTAATTTCAAATGATTTTACACATTTTAACTATATTTTTGTTAATAATTGTTATATAAGCTGTATTTATAGCAACTATATGGCCTATTATTTTATAATTAGTTTAATTGACCTGCTTAATTAAGGTTAATGACAGCTTTAGGCCACATTAGTTCAAAAATGGTTTATATATAATAATTTAGGCTTCAACTCCAATCCCGGCATTTTTTAGGGGATATAAGGATTGTTGTTTAAAAAATTGGGATGAGAAATTATCTTGGCATTTGCCCTGGGCGCCATTTTATGTAGGCATGCCTCTTGAAATGCCATCAAACGATTCTGATAAGATATGTTGAAACAGCTGAGTATAACCAACCTAATAAGCCTACGAATAACTTAGGTCCTTATATGCTGTTCTTCCATATGCAGTAACACATGTTAATGGATCAGGGCATAAGATGACGGAAGACTCGTGCAAAACAGAAACTGTATATAAACACTTCCACTCTTCCAATTATGTATAATTTGTCGTTTAAGATGCCTTCACTTCCTTAACCTACACCCCCCACCGAAAAAAACCCCTCCTTCTCAATCATCCAAAGAATATCGGAGATCAGCCATTAATTCGTTAATGTCTCAATGACATAAGTTAAATTATCGTTCTCTATCTTTCTGTTATAAATACAGCTTAAAGAATTTCATGATAGGAATGAGTGACACCTCGTGTAGAATTTCCTATCGAAACAGTTATATTTCAACAGACTATTTCTTTTCTCCATCTAAACACTGATCTAGATATTTACGAGCATCTAGGGTTGCCTTTTCTTTGCTTTTCTCCATTCAGACGCATTGTCACATACTGTTTGTTAGAGAAAATGGCCATTTTCTTAGTGAAATTTCAGATAAACTAAATTAAAATCTGCGAAGATATTATCAGAAGAGTCATAAACAAATGAAAAAAGGAAAAGTTCTTTTTTTAAAATTTTCTTTTGAATAAATGATAACAGATTATAAATTCATATATATGCAAATTAAAAGGATTCAGCCCTGTAAATTAAATACGAAAAAAAAAACCTTGTACTGAGTCGAATATGAACATCATTTTCTTTCTAAGGCAGTAAGTACACTTGCCACTAAAATTGGTGAAAAGTCATTTCCACATTTGATAACCACTACTGCTCTCTGTTATAAACAGTAAAAAAAAAAAAAAAAAAAAAATCACTACTGATCACTGTGATTAAGACCACAAAACAGTAATTAAATATGATTAAGAGACAAAAAAAAAATTAACTTCTTAAAATTTATCTCGCTTATATTACTTTTTAATTCCTTAAATGTTATATAAGCATATTACCCGTACAAAATTAAATTCTTGAATTATGTTGAGCATTTTACCTCTTCAAAGAGAAACTAAAATTCAAATAGATATCTGAATTAATTATTGCTACTGTTGAATTATTTTTTGCATTACAAAGAAAGGATTTTTTTTTAATAATAGCAGGAAAGCTTAGTAGGGTATTCCCAAGAAATTCTAAAAAATTTTCATGTCGTTATACTAAGGAAAAGTTGCGAAAATGGAGAAATAAAATCTGAGATTATTAATAAAATTTGATATCTGCTCTTGCTTGGCGTTTAAAAACCGTAAAATTCGAAGAAAATTGTTAGTTTTTCATTTACTTTTAAAATGTTATAATGTCTCTCCGTATTTTTATTATAACAATTGATATTAAGTAGTACTTACTCACTTTCTTAAAAGTAATCAAATTTATTTAAGAATCGGATTATATCTTACGGTTATACATTACCATCAATGTAATCAAAAATTAGAAGTTATTTTTATTTTCTGATCATCATTGGAATCACCATCTTGTCAATGAATTTAAAAAATATGACATAGCAAAAAATTATTTAGGTTTCAAAAAATAACAGTTCATATATTTTCTTTATCTATGGTAACATGTAAAAATAAGGTCCGAGTCTATAATGTAATTGTTAACAAAAAACGAATAGCAAGAATACCAAAAGTAATAAAAATTAAGAAACTTATAAAAATATATTAACTCTTTCAATGTCTTGATGTATTTTAAAAGCATTTTACTCTTTCTTCTCAAATGATCACGATAATTAGAAATCTGACTGAAGGAAGAACTCAACGTTACGGGTAATACTTTCGTTTCTGGATCCTCTCAAATTTTTTTGATTTACACAGCCTCTTTGGATTTAAGGGTTGATCTCACCTCTCCTACTGTTCTTACAGATTTCGGACTGTAATTTCTGAATGAAAGCGAGAAATCAGGATATGAATCAATGTATGAATCTGCTTTCCAGTTGAACAAATCAATGCATTAAGCTTTCTATAAGACAGCAACAACTCTTGTTGAATAAATGGGTTCAGCATTATTCGTAGTCGGAATATTCCAACGATTATTGCTTGATGCTCCCGATTGTTTTTCTTTCTAACTCTCCTCTTATATGTTTTCTATTATCTATTTCTATGTCAAGATCAACATCCGATTTCTTGCGTTGGAAAAAATAAATGCTCCATATTTATTCAAAGCGGCTAATGGTTTTCAGAAACGTAACAAGTTATTTCAATAGATTTAAACATGAAACTTTGATTCTGTGAAGTATATATCGTTATAAATTTAACAACTGCGGCGTAGACAATTTCCGAATAGTTTTTTCCCCCTCATTTTAGTACTTCTAAGTATTTTGTTTGTTGTTGTTAATCACTTGAATTGTGACAATATGCAAGATTACGGATAGTTCACACACATATAATTCACAACATATTACCGATTTAAAGACAGCTGAATAAGAAGAGATTTTATCCTAACTGAGTGCTTTGTGATTAATATGAGGAATTATTGCGTTATGCCGAAGTTCTAACATAAATCAGACTTCACCTGGTGAGAAAGAGTAAACTGCATGCAAAATACTTAAAATGCATCAAGGTGTTTTAATAGCTGAAATATTTTCTCAAAGGACATAAAATTTGTGCCACATTGTTTGCTTGCCATCCTTTCTTTGCGAATAAATAATGATATTCTAGTTATGAAAGCTGCTCTTTCATTGTAATATCACAAATAAATTAAATTATATCTTTTATAGGCCTAAATAATCTTATACATGTATTATACTGTAATACTGTAATGCATCGACAAGAAGATGTAAGGAGATTTTAGTGATGATAGTGTGCTAAAAATGTCATTAAATAATTTCATGCATTTTTGTCAACTTTGAGGAAATGTTTGACTGGAAGTTATCGACAACTTTTAATTAAATAAATTTTATTACTCTTGAGAAAATAAGATGATGCTATAATAGCAGATGGGGAAAAATTAAATAATAATTTTCTCCATTTTTTATGATTTACGAGAGCACGGAAAATATCAATTTTATTATTATTCTCTTTTAATTTTGCAGCATTTTCTGAGGTATTAAAATTTTTTTGGCCTTTCTCAGTTTACCCTAAAGCTCAAAATGGCTTCCCATCGACTGATGACGTCCCATTATCAGTTGGAACCATATTTCCAAAAATTTACTTAAATTTTAATGAATATTTTTTTCCAAATTAATCGTTTTACAAATAAAGTTCCGTAATATAATATTACCAGAAGAAATGGCTTTTAATAAATCAAAAGATTGTTCTTTCGCTTTCGGTGAAGAATTGTGATCTCACGTCAGTTTCGGATATTTTACGTTATTTAGACCTAATGTCTTAAGCGTACAAATGTCTAACTCATTTAATAATGTACTCATCTATTAATACACATTTTTTTTTACAACTACATTCTTGGTATATTTTCCATAGCTTTTGTAATATGTAAGTTATTTCCTGAATTTAACGTTAAATGAATTCTGCGAAGTGCACACAGCCAACCTGTATACCATGTTACTATCTCAGTGTACACAGATGCTGTAGTTATCACAATTTTACATTGAAAAAAAAAACGATATAAATTTCATGTGAGCACTCTAATGATTAGCGCAAAATATATATAAAGTATATCTAAATATTGTTTTCAAAATTGGTTTATTATATAACATGCGTATAATATTACAGAAGATATTCGAATCACACCAATACTTGGCCACAAAGTGTTTTAATTCGGAACAAAACTATTTCCGCTCCAGTTTTGATGCACAGTTGAAGAAGGAACTTGTGTGGAACAATATGAAGGTGAAATTGCTCATCTATTTAAATTAGCTACAATATGCACTAAAAGCCCTCTCAGGCATTAAGTACAAATGCCTGAGGAGGTATTTAGTGAAGCATTCTTGTATCATTTCATCTATTAATCACTGTCTTTGATTAGGATACTGCACGAATATTGTTTTCCATCAGTAATTTTCCGTGCGAAATTAATCTTGATGGTCCACTTGACCTACTCGTAGAAATCTTTCTGCCTCTATTACAGAAAACATATTTCTTCGAAAAAAATTCTGTATTCCTAAATAGAATGACCATGTAATTCTCTTCAGTCAAGGAACATTTAATAGCAAGTTATTTTTGGATTCCACAGCTTTGTTCCTGAACACTTGACTTGCCAGTGGTTCACTCTAACAATCTGATGAGTTCATCCTACTATCTTATTAGATGAGTTCTTTTCTGTGACTGCAAAGAAAGGGTAGTCTATTTAGACTAATGATTCGATTCAAAGACGTAAATCATGGCAGCAAATGTGTTAAAGAAACAACAAAGGTCACCCAGAAGCTAAAATTCTTAAAACCATAGAATAGCTTGTAGATTCTATACAGTGTATTACAATTAACTAGACTAAATAAAGAGAATTGCATAAGAACCCGTATCTGGGAATGAAAAGGGAAAATGGTAAGAGTAGAACAAGATCTGAAAAAATAATAAGAGGTGGTTAGTGGAAAAAATTAGCTGGGCTTGCAACAAGTGATATGTTCAATATGATGCATGGGTGACTGTCGAATATACCAAATTCTTCAATAGTAGCAGCAGCATATCCACGATTGTCTTCAGGCAGCAAAATTACGGTTTAACCATATCAAAGTTTCGTTTTGAATCAAATAGAATGTGTGTTATAATATTGAACCTCTGACAATTGAGAAAGAAGGCACCTCCAAGTATGCGCATTACACCATTGAGAAATGTTTCGTCCTGACGCATCTAATGTGCAACAGATAAATTTACATGACTATTTTTTGCTGGTATTGGGCTTTGAATCTGAAACCCTCCGCTCCTGAAACCGAGATCTTACCAATAAGCCACCGCTGCTCTTGTACCCTTTGGAGTGGGAAAGAATGAACTCGACTCACGAAGCACACTGCAATGAAATAGTACTCTTAAGGTAGAGACAGTATCAAGTGAGATGGTAATAGTAATAATCTCCTTGGCATATTGCATACTTTTATTCACTTAGGGGAACCAGCACAACCACCGATAAAGATGACCTCTGCTGTCTTTTTTGACATCACAACAAGACATTTCACTTATTTCCTTCGTACATTATTTGTTGGGCAGGTTTCCCGATAGATGTAATCTTTCTTCCATTTAAAGCAATTTATTCAGAAAAAAAATGAATGAAAAAAGTTTAAGAATTTTAAGACAGCTGCATGCAAAACTTTTTTGAAAAATTGCTTTGGTGTCAACTCGAAGTAAGCAATAAAATCTATATTCAATGAAAACTATGGATACTTCAAAAAATATGAAATAAATTTTTGAAGCATTAGAAGTGCTTCATTTGACTGCATTTAAATATATATTTTATCACTATTTTTGGTTCGAAATAATTTTACTAAGTTTGCCAAGTTTCCTTTCCTTTCCAGTTCTAGAAGAACTTCTGAAATGGTCATTTAAATTTTTACAATAATTATTCAATAATGCATTTATTGCTGACTAAATTACCATTATATAAACATTTTCTGGTTTATGTCCTGAAACGCATTCACCACAATCATGTAGTTGTTCTTCAATTACTAAATTATTCAAAATTATATATGTTGCTAAATGCTTTTTATTTGAAAATTTCAAAAATTCTTCAAATATGGTGCATAATTTCTGAATTATAACACAAGAATATTAAATTACGTTTCGATACATTTTTGCGAATACAGTAGCTTTCCTCGAATTAAATTTGGAATGAAAGAAGTTGAGCAGTCTACTTCTTTTTCAACTGTTACAAAGTTTTTGCAAATGCTGTACTTCAACTTTTTCAGGACTATGTGGACACAGTAACCGCTTAAATGAACTAGCATTGGTAGAACATCATCAGATTTTTAAAAAATCTTCTTCAGTAAGCAAAATAGGAAATACAAGTAATTTTTCTAAAATAGAATTTTCAAATTCTTTCCAACCAACTCCAATTGCTTTCTCAATAAGTTCGAGATTCCCCTGCTTGTACGGTGTTAAACAAATTTTTAGAATGTCATGCATTCTTACTTTATTTTTAGTTTCAAATAATACTACCAACATTAAAGCTTTTTATAAAATAATTCTTTTTATAATGACATATGATTAAATTCAGGATTAATGGATATTATCAAGAAATTAAAATTTTAAAGTAAGAACACACTAGTTTACTTCTTGAAACATTTGGCATTACTTTAAAACAATTAATTGAGCTTAACCTACTATGCTTACTATCGATTACGATGTTTGGCATTTAACCATTTCATTTTAACCCTTTTAAAGGGCCATTTTTTTCTAATCATATTATGTTAAAATATTTTTAGGCTTGAAATTAGAATAAGAAAAGGGATTCATTTAACTTATTAGATAGATTTAATTTGATTAATTAATTTGGTTAATTAATAATTAACATATCAAGACATCATTTTGTCTGAGATAAAGAATTGAAGCATCTAAGTTTCTGACTTACTAAAAGAATTTGTCAGAACTTATGCCAACCTACATAATTTCATACAAAGATTGATAAATTTGGTGGGAAGCATACTTCCCATGGTCCTAGAAAGGGTTAAGTGCTTCGTCTTTAATAAATACAAAAACACTGACCCTTAGACCATTCCTACAATTTCCATTACAAATTGGAACGCAGTAGATTAAATACATTTGTATTCCTTATTTTTTGAACGCTCGAAGGACTTTTTTCCCTAACAACAAAACACACTTCCCTATCGCCTCAAACACGAGACTGTCCATTGACTTAAAAAAAAAATGGTGTGATAAGAAGCGAGCTCATTTCTTATCAGTAAGCTTGATGAGAAAGAAAATTTCCCCTCAGTTTCCAAATACACCTGCTCGTGTCATCACTCTGTGTGACATCGTTAATTTTTGTGACGTAAGTATACTGGTCCGGTCTATCATTGGTTATGGTGTAAGTCGATAGTGGCCTAAGCTTATTGTTCTCAAACATATCGCGCAAATGTTGAAGAACAAGTGTAAACAAGCAGAGGTCTGGTACATATCTATATTGCAAGTGTCTGCTAGCTCATCGTAATTTTATCTTTGTTCGCTTTCTGTACGGCGTTCAAATGAACGAATTAAAAAGAGAGCTGATAAACAGAATCATCTGTTGACATCCTGCCACGATTCATATCTATGCCAGTTTTTTTTAAATATTTAAATCTTATCTGCATCTATATTTTTGAGACACCCTGTACACCACTTAAGAAATGATTGCAATTTTACTGTCAATAAGTATATAGTACACCCCGTGTATTCGCCTTAATGTGGCGGAAGGGCAGACCGGAGTTCTATGATTTTTTTTTTTTTTTACCCACCAATACCAGATTTCCAATTTCTTAGCACATCAATAACAGAAAACAAAATTTTTATACCAAATTTTTTTTAAATATTTTTATTAGATATTTTGATAAATATACGTGATATGTACTTTCTCGCTTATTGAGTACTAAGCCCAATTATCTCAAGCTACATAAAACGTAAACGTCGTCACGGCCCAATGAATCATTGAAGCAATTGCCGGTAACGTGTCGAGTTAAAATAGAAGCTCTGTACTGATAATTTATATATGTTTATATACTGTACTGAAATATGTTATATATTGTACGTTTCAAGAATTTATTAAAGTAAATTAAAGAAAATAAACTGTTCACATTTTAACAAATTCGGCAATCTTCACTGTGTACTTAAAAACGAAATTAAGCACATCCCAAGAACGAATTTACGAATACTGTACATACTTTGTAGTTATAATCGGGAACAGTGGCAACAATACAGTTCCGTTACACATTGATGAAACAATGAACAAAGAGCAGAACGCTGCTTATTTCCCGTATCACAATTTATATTTTGCACTTGACATGTAGGAGGACCTTTGCAATGTTGCCAATGCAAGGTGTTGCATTGGCAACATGTCTTATTCATTCAATTATGATAAAAGAAAACCAGGCCTGATAGTATTGAACCAGGATAGTCGCAAACCGGTATGTACTGTATTTAAATCCCAGAAAAAATTTTCTTCACAGTTGGAACTTCAACGCATAAAATTTATCTACGCAGGCTTTCACGATTCCTAGAAACTGATTTTGAATTTCTGAATGTGTATCACAGTGTCGGCAAAGATTTTATTTATAGTTTTTGGTAAACGAATTTGTCCCCTTAGAGCACAAGAATGCCGCCGAAGCAAGAACATACCTCCTAGTAATGGAGACAACTATGTTTTGTAGTGAATACTACTACTGCTACTATAATGCTTTCTACAGCGTCCATTTTGCCGATATAGTTAGCAATTCTTTGTACCAGAAAAAAAAATGAATTATTTTCATCAGAACTCTTTGGCCCAAGGTTCAGCACATAGATAAGAAGATGAAACAATTGAGATAATCATATTCATGGAATCTAAAAACATATTAAAACGTTGGAGTAGATTCTAACTTTAGTGAAATCTTTATTGACTTCAATTAGGAATAGAAAAAAAAAATATATTTTTCATTGAGTTTCAACATTTGAAATGAATTTGTCGAGAATTTTCTGAATCTATTTCAAAATTAGTTAACACATAATACTTAGAGTAATAAAGCTCGAGTTTTTGACTAGAATACTTTTTCAGAAAAGATTGGACGTAATTCCAAAATGAACAAAACTATGCAAAATCATACGTTTAACCAGATGGGACGGCCTTCCCCGAAACTTTTGCTCAAAAAAGATGTTGCTTCTCTCCACACACCCGTATAAAATTGTGGATCTTAGGCGAAGACGTGAACACCATGAGGGCTCAGATATTTATTTTCCGAGTCTCACATAAGAGAGCTGTATGCTTCGAAATATAGAAAAGAAAATCAGTACTTGTAAACTACTGCATGTCATTGGCGATCAATAGTTACGAAACAGCCTATTACCTTGTGACTTTTGGCGATTAGTTGCTGGGATGCAATTAATATACAAGTATCCGAAAACCGAATATGTATTTTAGGCGACTTTTCTCTACAATTATAGTCACAAAATCCCATACCAAGTTTCATTTATTTAAGTTATTGTGCTTTTGAATTATTGACTTCAAATGTAAGTGAAATTGTAGATCAACAGATGACCAACCTTTTGATAGATGAGGTTTAAAATACGATATAGAGTTACACGTTAGATCCTAAAACTGAGAATCAAATTTCATTTACCTAAGTTGCTACATTTTTTAATTATCTCGAGTATATATTGGAAAAAGTGCAGACCTACGATTAATCCCTAAATGAATTTGTTTCGAAATTTGATACATATCTGTAGATATTAAATCTGTGTACTAAATTTTAATTGTCTAGCTCTTTCGTTTTGTAATTATCGTGTTAACTTGTATTTGTGCAGCCTGATAGCCAGAATTCTTCTGAATGGATTTCGTTTAAAATTTCACAGATATCTATAAATTCTGTGAAGACTATATACCTAATTTCATCCATCTAGCTCAAAGCATTTTCGAGTTAAAATGTGTTTTTTCAGATAAAAGGAGGTCCGCAGCGATGATATTTGTCAAAAGCTCGGTCAATTCCATTATTTTCTCTTTGCGTATTTCGTATGAGATGAAGTAAAAAGTAGAAAAAATTTTCAATCAAAGGATATACAAAAGTCCTTCAGTTGTTGATAAAAACCATATTGTAAATTGAAATTTTAATCACGTTTATAATAATTTTTACCTAATTTTTTTATGAATTTCCCTTTTTGCGATATTTATTGTAGCCTCATTTCGCCTAGAATGTTGTCTTCAGATCTTTGCTGTTCAAATTTTTGATGCAAAATGGATATTTTCTGTTTTCTATTGTATTTATAAAAGTGTTTTCAAATATATATAACTTATTTATTGCCATTCTGCTTTTGATTCTTTCATATAAACGTTATTATCATCGGTTGGGACCTATCATAAGGAATTGAAATTAGTTACTTATTCAAGGTCAATGCATAAACTATAGAAAATTTCAGTACACGAAGAAAATTCTTGACGAAGAAGTTTATTAAAATAAAAGCGTTTGAGAAAAGTATTTTTGTTCAGTAAAACGAGCTGTAATACAATTTGTTAGAAATAAGTATGATTTTGTTGAAGGTTATTATTTAAATGGCATAGAAATATTTAATTTAGAGAGAAATTTTTTCAGAAGAATTAAAGTAATCGAAATGGTTTGAGAAGATTCATTATGTTCTGTAGAAATTATCTAATAATTCATTTCTTTATTATCTGAAATGTGTTAGTTTAATATCTGAAAATTCTACATGGCGCAGCTTAATTTCTTGGGAACCAATTAATAAAAAAAGAATATTGTATTTATGATGAAAACTGCCACTGTTTCTAAATATAACAAGAAAATATATAGTTATTCGAAAACGTTATAGAACTGAATCACTTATTCTACTGAAAACTTTCAGCATGAATTAAATATATTATTATACGTAACTAAAAATATCAGAACTTTTTAAAAAAGAATGTTTTTATATTTGTTTCCGTTATAGCATATTCAGAACCTTTTTTTGCAACCAGAAGAATAAGAAATACTTTCCATTTTTTCCTCTTTTGCAATCAGGAAATTGCCATTTGATCAGACTTACTTATTCAATATTGCTTTCTTTAACTCTATTTAGGATTTTTTTATCCCTGTTATTTAAATATATGAATTGTGATATGCTATTGCAATAAAAATGAGCCTCTTATTTTTATGAGCGACATTTGTAAGATAAAATACAAAATACTAGAAAATAATCGAATCCAAAATACTAGACACGAGACATTTCATATTAATCAAGATTCTTCGATTTTCTGCCAATCAAGGATTAAATGATTCATTTCCTTCTTTTCATTTTCCAAAAAATTCTGATATTTCCCTTCCACGTAATGGGGATCAATTCGAGAGTCAGCGAGTGTGGTATGGTTCTACTTCCGAAGGCGGGACTCGGAATAGTAGGAACTTTACTATAAAGTGCTATTTCAAAGGGATCTACTAAGCGATTTTAACTCTCAACGTCACCCGCATATCCTAGGGACTGGTAAAGTTATTAAGGATTTTTTTTTTTTTTTTGTCTAAGACTAATTACAGTCCGATTTTAACAGGCAAGCCAAGGTATTAATCGAAAAAGAAAAACGCTCTACTAATACCGGAAATCGATGATTGATGTACATTATTTTTCTCAAAATTTATTCCTTTCAACGGCAGTTCTTTTTAGACTTTTGGATTAAAAGATAGTGTTAATTTAATAATATCGTTCCTTTTAAATACTTTTTCTTATCAATTTTATATTTAATAAACTTCCTGAATTTCAGTACTTTTATTATTAATCGTATTAATTAATAATTATTTATCTGATTATTTCTCTCGGTGTTTCCGTTCATTGGAGCTTATTTCTACTACGTTTCATTTGACACTTTTCATTCATTAATTTCATTTCATTTTTTTAAAGAAAAAGTGGATTTTTTTTTCTTTATGTGAACAAGGGTTCTGTGCAGAAATTTGCCATTGGCATAGCACTGCGATATACGCTGAATAGATTTCGACGTCCCCTCTGCTTCATTAAATAGAAATCTAAATTCATAAATGCAGTGTATTTTAGATTACAGTTTGAGAACAATTTTTTCTTCCACTGCGGCATACAGGTAATAAGGTAAGTTTTATTTATTATATCATGATAAATTTGGATAATATTTGACCCAAAATATTTCATGACATTACTTTTCTATATTTACAATGAATGACTTCAGAAATCGAAAATTTTCCTAAATTTTTCTTAAGATATTCAAATTTAGCAGCATATTTACTATTTTATTAAATAGACTGCAAAATAGTAATTTCGCTACTTCCATTTAAATTCAAAGCACAATTTCTTTATTATTTAGGGTGAAGAGAAAAACACAACGTTTTATTTCATTTGTTTTCTTTGCAATGATTGTGATATCTAATTATTGAATACTTGTATATATACTAATGGGAATAATTTGATAATTCTAATGAAAATGAAGCACTAAACCCATGAAGTATATTTCTTTTGATTACTATTCAAAAAATTAAGTTAGAGTTCAAGAATTATTATTCATTACATTTGTAAGATAAAATATTACATTCTAAAAAGTAGACCAATTCATTAAATTTTGTAGAGAATAAACTTACGACAATGTGGCAGGGCAATACTCGGGAGCTCATATACGAGTGCTATTTTTATTCCTTGTGCTGCTCATTCTTTAAATTCAATTGGCACCTTTTCTGCAGTGGGCTGTAATACAACAGTTCAATAATTAATGTTTGTACAAGAATTATTTGTCTGCATATTATCATTACTGACAAATATAAAACAAATATCTGGAGAACTGTGAAAATTCACTCACTATTAAGAAGCTATCCGACACAAGACTGTTGGTGTAGTCTAGTCTACTGCAATGCTTCCTATAAAATTTGTTTTTAATAATATAATAGGAGCTTAGTCAGAAAGAAAATGGGTGAAACAGAAAAAAATATTACTGCAGTAGAAGTTGTGGTTTATTTAAGAAAATATTTAAAAGTGAAACGGTACTCATGACAGTAATTTGGAATGCCATTTTGCAGAGAATAAATGAAATAAATTATTACAATCAGTAGAAAGCACAATTTTACAGAGCGGCAGAGTGGCTTTTACAGTTTCCTTATTCAAACCATTAGAAAAATTTATTAGACAGCTTCGAAATTCATTTTTAAATGTAGAGGAATATGCTAATTTCATAACGTTAACTTTCAAGGATCATATTCATCAAAAACATGCAAGAAAAAGAATTTCTATTCAAAATTTGTCTTCCTTTCGTGAAAAATACATTTATAATTCCTTTAATGTAATTTGTGACAATTTAATTGAAAAATCAAGAAGAAACCAAAAAAACAATTATGAAATATTTTTTTTTATTTTAATACATCTCGAACAGAAAAGAAGACTTGCCTTGACCTATTTCTAAAAGAGATAGCGAATTAGAGCAACTCTAATTGCTTGTAAAAAGCGATAAAGAAAAATTAAGTAGCCTAATTGAAACGTAAAAAGCCTCGAAAGTGCTATCATAAACATTTTATAGTGTTGAAATGATCCTGAAAATAACTCATTAGCAGAGAAATAATATTCTGTCTTGAAAAGATCAAAATGTTATTGCAGAAGTAAAGTGTCAGATTAAATAGCAGGCTTTCATGTGAATAATTAAATAACATCTAAAATAATTAAAGTATTTTCGATAAAAAAAATTATTTTCATTTCTTACTTTATTTATAATTAGTGTGTAATAGTTTTTCTTCGAATCATAGTTTCGCTTAATTTTAAACATTGTTATTTATCACCCATTTCAATAGTGTTTCAAAAGCTGAAAAGCAACTTTTATATTCAGTATAAATAATAAATTATTCTAATTATTCTAAATGTATTAGAGTATCATGTTACTTATTAATTGAAATGGTCAAAGGTTTTTATTTTATATCTTTATATAACAGAACTCAATTTCATTTATCAAGTGTGTTTTTTTCAAATGGTTCTTTGGATAAATTTTAAAGGCGGTATTTTAGGTATTTGAAAATATATTAATTTATCATGATAAGCTGAACAAAGTAAGCTAGTTTCAATTTCTTTTTGATTATAATCAGAGCAAATTTCAGAATGTTCCAGATTTCCTTTCAATCTTCGATTTACTTAAAAGTACTTGGTGGATTACTTTTTCTGAACACTTTTGTACATAATTCCACGCTTCGAAATTAAAAAACGGGAGAAATAAAAAGGATTTTTAATAGATTGCGGCACATTGCGAAGAACAACGGAAAAGAAATGAAAAGGAAAACGAGTATCAGTTATACTGGTACGAAGATTTAAATCTTGCATTTCTAGTTTTATCATTACTTAGCCATATTTCAGTATTTAGAATTCAATTAATTATTACTTTGATCTTAATTATTCTCTAAATATAATATTTATTTTTTCCACAATTATAATCAAAGCAATTTTGCCAGGAAAAGGCCTTTCTTTTATAGAATGAATAATAAATTGTTCCAGTAATGCTTAGTATATATATTTATGCGAATTGCAGATATAAATTTCGTAAAATCAGCTACCGATTTCAAAGTACGTTAATTATGAATAAAGATTAATTAAACTAATCAACCAATGAATTAAAACAAAATATTAGGAAATGAAGTTACTGTTATTAAGAATAGTTATGCGAAATTATCTTAGAAGACGAAAGTTCGTATGTGTGAATCTTTCAGAGAACTATTTCAACTATAAGATTTCGATTCGAAAATGAAAATTAAAAATGCATCCATTTCATCTCATTTTAAGTCTTAGTTATTAAGGCACTTAATTATCTATGTTTATCATCAATAAGAGTCTTATTTGGAAGTGCCGTTTATCATGTGTAGTGAAACAATTATTATAAAATCTTATTTCTTGTGTTCCATTCATTGAAATAGTAATTTGTTAATCAGCAAATATTAACAAAAATATAAAAAATGGTTTTAATGTGAATTGAATTAATTATAATTAATTAGAATTTTTATCAATGATTTTGTTAATTCGGCATAATATTTACAATGCATTTTCTTAAAATTAGCACTACAGCGATATTCAAAATATTCAAGAATTTTTCATACGTGAAACTTTTTATTACGAATACATTTTTGACTCGTAAACATAGAGTAACGTTCCATTATTTAGTAATTATTCATAAAGAGTTTAACTCCATATATATATATATAATCTCTAAATACTAGAAGAAATAATTCACCTAATCACAAATATGTTAATTTTTACTCATCAAAAGAATTAAATTCAGACAGGATTTCAGACCATCACTTTTTCCTCATAAAAATTTAAAATACCATTCTAAATGCACATTTTGCCCTTATATTGATTTCCCGAATTTTCTGAAAAAATCAAGAGAATTTTTGGAAAAATAACATAATTAGGAATGAGAAAAATAATAAATTATAAGCAAGATGGAAAATCACTAAGGGGACAAGAAAAAAAGACGGGGCAGCTAAGACTCGAAGGCCAGTTGGAGCTGAACTATTTGATCTGGTGATTGTCAGTTTTTATTAAAATATTCATTGTTTAACAGTGTACAATATATAATTCTTAAAAATTGTTAATTTT
Source organism: Argiope bruennichi (assembly GCF_947563725.1). Classification (NCBI taxonomy): domain Eukaryota; kingdom Metazoa; phylum Arthropoda; class Arachnida; order Araneae; family Araneidae; genus Argiope; species Argiope bruennichi. The sequence continues at coordinate 69,760,482 of NC_079163.1, read as the reverse complement.
ATTACTTTTTTATCAATAATTTTTTTAGAAAAAAAAATTAAAATACCCGGTGGGGTAAGACGGTTGCTTCAGACTTTATCTTAATCTTCTACTGAAAATTTAATTAACATACATTTCTATTATATAAGACAATTCATGAATAGATTTACATAATTCGCATGCCAACATCTGCTCCACCGCAATTTTCCATATTGAATTCAACCATCGCCATTTTTTTAAATTAAAAAATATATCATAACCAATTAACGCTTGATGTATTCATCGGAATATAATAATAGGTGTTCAAACGAGCCATAAATAACCCCGTCTAGCTGTTGCATTCTATGGGAACAAGATAGTGTTTATGTAAGGCTGGGCGATAACCAAACTTCGCGATATATCGTCCAACACATACCAATATTTTTCGATATATTATGATATCATTATTTATTTATAGCTATTATGAATTTTAAATGGCACCTCTTAACATACTGACTAATCAGAACGACTCCAAATAAAAGGAAGTTTCATTTTATATAATAAAAATATTCGTGTGCTTTTCAATAAACATAGAAAAACTGTTAAAACCTCTTTAATAAAGTGTACACTTTATCATATTGCATTTTTTCAATAACATGTTAATTTTTAAAATTTTAGCCTGTTTACTTCAGATAAAAAAAAACTTCTTTCATTCTTCATTAAAAAAAGGACAAAGACATAATGTCTTTAATAAGTAAAATTAATTAGCTTTAATAAATCATTAATTCCAAATCTGATGTCTTGAAAAATTAATTTTGTATATGAATTGCATGATTTTTATTATAATTTTAATAGTATTATTGGCAGTTTTAATTTAAATATGCACTGAAATTTTTACTATATTAGATAATTAAAAGTCATCATTCAAATAACTATTTCAAAATTCAAGACGACAAAATTTAGTAATTCCGAAATGAGTAAAACATTAATAACAAATATAATAGAGGGTAAATTTATTTACAGACGACTGATGTAATACATAAAAAAATTCTTGAAAAATTTAGAAAAATTCTTGATT